>NC_084981.1:12826573-13426573 GCF_963691925.1 Scomber scombrus | reverse complement strand
AAAGATTTTCAACCCAAAAACAGGTTGACATTGCAAAAAATGTAAAGGAATAATTATCACCAAAAAGAAAAATGTCAGGTCTTATCAGAAAAATGAATAAACAACAGTAAATGGATTGCAATGATTTATTTGATTTGATACCCCTGGTTATACTAAGGAGAGTTAAGTATTTAGCACATTACCAGGTAAATATCTTGACTGCCTCAAATAATGTTGTTTGGCAGAGGCGGTCCTTGATGGCTCCTGGTAGGCTGAAGACTTGTTTAGGTTTAAAGGTGCGTCTTCCTTTGGGTTAGGACGACTGAAATCCAGAACATTTCCATATCTGAAAGACAAGTCAATATATATACGACTGTATATAAAGATGGATGTAGCGAGGTGTGACGTCACCCATTGGTTGACTGTGTACTTTGAGCAGGATTTTACTGATCCATTGTTAACATCAGTCAACCAAAGAAAAAGTAACGATAAACTTTACCAGACCAAGACCTCACAAGTCGAACTGCAACAATTAATTGATTCATCGATTACTTGCCAACTACTAAAGTAATCCCCAGCTATTGTGATAATATCTTAATGTGTTTGAGTCATTTTTTGAAAGAAAAAAAATCTAAATTCTCTGAACCCAGATTCTTAAATGACAATATGATTTTTAGTCTTCTATGGGACAAAACTGAATATCTTTGGGTTTTGGACTGTTCTGGAAAAACAAGATATTTGAAGACGTCACCTTGGGCTCTGGGTGAACAGTGCCCAACATTTTTTACTATTTTCTGACATTTTATGAGCAAAACAACTAATCGATTGAGAAAATAATGGGCAGATTAATCGATTGAGAAAATAATGGGCAGATTAATCGATAATAAAAATAATAGTTTTTTGCAGCCCTACTTACGAGTATTTTCACTTTGCTTGTTGCAGACCACAGGCAGTTGCTTTCCTGCTGTAAAAGCAGCTTCATCCAGATTCCATATGATGGAGGAGGGGAGATCATTTCTAATGCACCTCCAGCTGTAATATTAATCCTGTCCTAACAGGGCTCAATGTGGTATGAATTACTTGCTTATAGTGAAATTGATGTATGGACGTTGGCCTGTGTTTTTCTTTTTTACAACACTATATTTATTGAAATTTTTTCAAAATAAGTAAGCTTACATCACATACATACACACCATATCAACATATACAAACTGAACCAACGTAACAAAGAACATCTTCTCAGACAAGTACGATTATAGATACAGTATGAAGGACAATTAGGTTTTTTTTTTCCTTTCTCAATTTCAGCACAAATTTAGCTTACGTATTTATCACGTACACCAGTTTTATTCACTCTCTACATCCTCTGTTAGATCTAACCGTTTTATAAATACAATAAAAGATCCCCATATTTTTTCAAACAAACCTTGTCTCCCTTTTTGTATGCATGTTATTTTTTCAAGAGGGTGTTTTCTTTATTTAGTTTTCACATCGACACAGTGCTGATTTCTCCGAATCTGTCATGGAGAAAAGCTACGATGACAGTGTAAAGCCTCACCTGCTCAGTGCGTCCTCTCCCTGCCTCGACTTCTCTGTGGAGAAGTTACTTTTTCCAAGAATACTTATTGACGTCAGATCAGTTTCTTCATAGTCGTCCCAGTCTTCACCCTTAAGGTGTCCTGTGCCATGACCCCAACGCCGACGCCCTCCCTTTGGTTTCATCTGATAGCTCAGTAGGTTTGCATTCTCTGACTCCTGCCTTGTCTGCTAAAAGAAATAATCAATCAGGATCAGCGATAACATAGAGCAGATATAATATAGAGTAAATGTATAAACACGGTTTCCAAAGCATGTCCAGCCTCACCTTGCTTTGGAGGCTCTTGTCAACAATATAAGGAAGATGGCTCTGTGGCATTCCTTCACTCTGTTCCTGCTTCAGGATGTGCTTTGGCTGCTGCTCTCGCATCAGCTCTGTGTGCCGCTGGTACGCTGCCGCCTGGGCTGCTGCTGTTATAGGAGAGGGCTGGATCTGCTGCAGAGGCCTTGAGGGGGAGCAGTGTTGATTGGGAGGTGGAGGCTGGGAGGGGGGTATGGGCTTAAGCAGCAGGGGTTGCGGTTGCGGTTGCTGCTGCTGCAGTGTCTGTTGTGACTGTAGTGGTGCCTGCAGTGGCACAAGACCAGGCTGAGGTCTGCCCTGCTCCAGGATCTGCTGAGGAGTGCCCAAAGCCTGGCCCACGTGGAAGTAAGAGTACCTGAGAGCCTGAAGAAGAAAATATGAACAACATCAGTTTACATTCTGTATAGTCAGCTGTGAGGGCGGTGTAAGTGATACACTACCTGGGCAGAAGCTGGTCTCTTCTTGGGATCCCACTGGAGCAGGTCTGTCATCAGATGGATGGCTTCAGGGCTGGCGTTCGGGATCAGTGTCTTCAGATTACTGGGAACACACTGAGGCCAGCGGAAGTTCATCGCACTGGCCAGCTGGTATCCCTCTGGCCAATCATTCTGCAGGAAGAACAGAATCCAAATTTACCATCAAATCATATTGATAATGAAAGTCTGTTTTTATTATTGATAGCAACAGATCGCTGTCCGATAAAAAACCAAAAGTGTCCCAAGTTTGTGCATTTTTATAAGTTGGTTAATTGTTTGAAATAATTCTCCTACTTCTTAAGATAAACAAACCAAAGAGTCCAAAACTCCAAAACAACTTCATCATCTAACTCTCAGTAAAAAAGTGTAATCAGTACAGTTCCCAAAATGTCAAATTATTAATGATAAATTTAACAATAATTTTAAGCTTGCAAGATGGCAGTTATGGCTTTTTCTCACACAATCACAGCTGTGCAATGTTTTAAGATTTTTCGAAACTTGAACAATTTTGTTAAGACTTGTTTGCCCCAGAGAAATAATTTGTCTACACCAGCTATGCCACAAAAGCAGCATGTCAACAGCAATCTCAGTCAGTGTCAACACTGGATCTGTTCAACCACAGGACTGCTGTGAACTCAGGAGCCTTTGACAAATTTCATATTTCAGTACACAATAATAAGTCTGTGAAATAACAGCCTTGAAGTTTAAAAAGATGCTTTGAGCCTCAGTTGGATGCATGAAGGGCAGATGAAACATGACACAGTGAGTGTAGACAGCTGAACTTTTTAAAAAGAAGATATCTGTTCTGTCAGATGATTCAAAAACACAGCTGAAGCACATCTAGCAGATTGTGTGTGCTAAGGAACGACATTCAGTATACAGTGCTCTTCTGTGTGTGTACAGTATATGGTGCGTTTCTGTGCCCTCATACATTTAAACTATTCCTGAATACTTGTTCACTTGTCTCACTTTGACTTTGAAGAACAATTTTTCTGTATTTTTCTCTTAAATGTGTTCCACTAGTGAAAACGGTTACCTTCTTTGGTGTCCCCAAGACTTGGCAAATCTTGAATATGGTGTCCACTTCACTAGAGCCTGGGAACAGAGGCCTGAGGGTGTAAAGCTCCGCCATGATGCAGCCAACTGCCCACTGGTCTATGGGTGAACTGTAGGATGTGGATCTGAGCAGCACCTCGGGGGCTCTGTACCTGATGCACAAAGAGAGACGATACTAGGAACCTACAGGCTTTCATTTAGGCTTTGTGAAAACTAAACGTTGAAAGAAGCTGACCATCTAGTCGAGACGTAGTCTGTGTACGGTGGTCGAGATCTGATCTCACGGGCGAGCCCAAAGTCAGCGATTTTCACCAGCTCGGGGCCCATGCACAGAAGATTCTCAGGTTTCATATCTCTATGGAAAAACCCTAACAGAGAAACATAAAATGTATATCACGACATACACAACTATGCAATTTTGTAGTATTTCAGTTATTTTTCAGTCGTGCCACATCTGTATCAGCAGAGCCTAGAGTTGTGAACAGACATACCATGTTTATGAATGAATGCCATCCCCTGCAGGATCTGAAACATTATATTTCTTACAGCAGATTCAGGAAACAACCGAGTCCTGCAGAAAGACACAAAAACATCAGAAACCCAGTCACTTCTGAAAACTGCAAACATTTACCAAATATACTGAAATTGTGCACGCACCTGTCTTTCATTAGCTGATACAAATTTTCCTTCATGTACTCAAATATGAAGTACAAGTGGTCATTTTCTCGAATGACCTCCTTAAGTTTGATCACGTTAGCATGGTTGAGTTTCTTTAAGGACTGAAAGAATAAAGACAGATTATGTAAGAATAGGTGGAAGGAACAGAAAAAAGAACAGTAAATCTCACCATGCTGGACAATATAAACACACACACACACACACACACAGTCGTCCCTGCAGCACATTCAGAAGCAACGTTGCAACTATAAAACAAACTCTTGTTGTTAAAAATGGCTACTGTAGTTAATGTAGTTTTTGAGGTAAATGCTGCAAAGGTGGGATTTATGCTTAAACTCAAGAGTAAGCAGGATGGAGAAATGTACACTTTTCCCATGCGCTGGGATGATACAGGTTTAACCATGCTAAATTTTAGTAAGGGGGAAGCCATAGTGGGATTTTGAGATTCTATGAATTAACATGCTGTATTCATAATCTAGGACTCGGAGGACTAGCGTGGTCTTAAGATGTTTTGTTGCGGTAAGGTCAAGCTCTAGGGAAAAAGGGGTGTGTAAGCTAGGGGTGGGAACCAGAGCTCAAGACCAACAGCACACAAGAATCACCTTCCACTCTTAAGAGCTGCTGTGTGACTTTGCGCTGAGAGCAAAGTTTAGAGAGTAACGTTCTGAATTGGTGCAAAAAGAAACGAAAAAAAAGCTTTGAGTGTTTGACAACTGGACTCAAATGTACAGCATGTGAATCATATTAACATCAATACTTCAATAAAACATCTGTATTACACAACAATAAAAAATCAACCCAAATAACAACACAGAGATGCTTTGTACCGGGTTACAGCGGCAGTCCAGCTGACAGTGTGTACAACAAACAGTTTGATGTTCATTGATCCGCTCATTTTCTATACATGCTTACATTGTTCAGTCTGCCATTGTGTCTTTTTGACATTTAATGCAATTGAAATTGCATTAAGCTAACTATTTCTAGGTGTGAAAGAAATCATAATTGTCGATTACATCAGTCAGTTGTGCAGTTGGACCATCTTGGATAAGAAAAACGTGATGTGGTTATGAAACAGAGGTATCCTGGCTCGTATCAATACCAATAAATGCTCTCCTTTTCATTATTTTACTGTACTTGCAGTCTATCGATGCATACAACTACTTCAGTCAGTCACTTGACCTTCACTGTGTTATAATACAGCAGTGACTACCTTTCGATGTTGTAGAGATTCTTTGAATTCCTTGAATTCTTTGAAATTCTATAATATACATTTCAAAATTAGCTGGTAGTACAATATATTGCAGTAATATCTGAAGTTGGTTTTAAGATACTGTATAAAAATAAATAAATACCAACACGATACTTATCTACCAACATCTATACACCGATACTAGTATATTTGCAATAAGCTACTATAATGTATGGGAACATGTCCATTTCAGCATTGTATTTAAATTGTATGTTACAGTGAGGCATTCCCTTTAAGTTGATTTTGAGTTGATTTTTCTACAACATTTCTCTGCTATAAAATTTTCTCCAATAAAATTTGTCCTTGTCACTTTGTCTAAAAAAAAGGAAGAAAAGATAGTCAAACCTTGACTTCACGGAGATTCATGCATTCTTCCCAGGAGTAAAACTTTCTTTTCATTCTGAAAAATATTGTTCCTGTTATATTATTTGTTGAACAAACATCAAACAGCATTCATCTCTTTTTCAGCTGCTGTTTCATTTAATTATTGTTAAAAAAAAAAACTACCATAAAGAGTCCTCACTACATGATACGGTCGTAGATACAGAGTATTGTATAGTAAATGTTGTAGATTATTGGTTCTACAGTTGAGGAGAGAGAAAAAAAATCTATAGCAAGTTGGGATAATAAAACAAAACACAACATCCAGATACTCACTTCTTTATGGCAACTAGTTCCCCTGATTCCAGACTGCGGCCAAGGATGACGGAGCCGTAGGTGCCATCCCCGAGCTGTCTGATCGTAGTGTATCTATTCATTATGCTTGTCCTTCCATAACATCATCCGGGGGCAGATAATAATTGGTTGGAAAGCAGAGATGTGTTCGCCTCCTGCTGCTGAATGCAACCAGATTTTCCTGTGACAACAGCAGAAGACCGCAGGCAGAGCTGGAGGACTCATGGTGTCATGGGCTTGCCACCGACTAGTTTCAAGGATGTGGAATAAACGACAAAAAAACTCGCTAATTAAGTAGCTGAATTACAAAGTACACTCAGTTTAGTAAATACATCTTGCTAAATCGGATGCAGTCCGATATCAGTTAATCCCATGTTCATGTCAGGTTTTTGTTGAAACTGATTTTAGAAGAGCCTCAGTGATATTAAACTGAATGTTTTTGAATTGTGGAGTTTTGGTCAGGACAAAACAAGACACTTGAGGATGTCATCTTAGTTTCGGGAAACAGTGATGGATAGTTTTTACCTTTTTCTGACATTTTCATGGACAAAACAGATTATAAACAATTATAAAAATGAATGGTTAGTTGCAAATTTGTATTGGGGAGGCTGGCTACATTCATCCTCAAAATCCTACTACTGATAAAGTATCTTCCCTAAAGGACAGCTTCGCAATTTTTCAAGTCTGTCTGAAAACAACAGTCAGGCACCCAAATGAACCCTAATCAAACCTCCTGTTCATATTGATCATTAGAAAATTCCTCTTGTGAGATTTGTATGCGTTGTTCCTTCATTGTACAAAATAATGAATTTTTGATGTGACAGCACAGTGGTTAACGACTGGTTATATTTAGGCACAATAAACACTAAGTAGGGGTTAGGGAAAGATCATGGTTTAGGTTCAAATGATCATTCTCGCAAGATTTTTACGTAATTTAATTACAAAATAAACGTAACTTTAATCCATTAGTTATTTATGAAAATGTTAATGATTACAAAGATCAAATACAAATAAAAATCTTAGGTTACATGTTGAATAATATTAATTTTGTGGCTTTGCATGTTTTTAATTGGTTCTCTTGGTTTGAATTTGTTGTCTGCTAATTAAATTAATCCACATTACCACTCAAAGCTAAACAACCCATCTGAGAACATGTTACTGAATACATATATTTCTGTTTTTTATTCTTTGAAAACAATATATTTTTATATTTTGTAAATAAATCATGATGTGTCACAGTACCAATTAAGCTCATGCCAGAACTTTGAGTTTTCTTCATAAAATATCTTTATTTTATATTCCAAAGTCTACATGAACTTATGAATATATTTTCAAATGAGAGATAAATCTTACTTTGATCTCCCTTATAAATCATGTCAGTATCCATGCAAAACACCTGAACTTAGATTTTGGTGCTTAATGGGTGAACTCAGTTGAAAACATTCATTAGAAAATTTGAAAAGTAATCAAATGTAATAAGTTACATTACTTTGATGAAGTAATTGAAATAGTAACATTACTTTAAATAGAGTAACTAGTTATCTGTAACCTCTTACATTTCCAAAGTAACCTTCCCAACCCTGCCAACAATAACGGTAACTGCTACAGGAAACATTATCTGTGATGACTTTAATGAGCTAAATAAATATCAGGTTAAAAAGAGCTTTTCATCAGTATATTACCAGACCATTTTCACGTTTTCCCCTTTTATCTCCATAACGTTACGCAGCTTTTAACGTTAGCTGCTGTATTTCTGTTTAGCTAGTTGTACAGAAAACATTAATTTAGTACCAAACCGACTGTTTTTATGAAAGACTTACAGTAACTGAGATTAGTTCAAGTTGTGTTTGCTTTTGGTACTATAACTCGGCCTTTTCGTTGCAGTTAATTATCTGTCGGGTGTTTTGTGCTGTTAAGTGCAGAAAATGTGGTGCAATTAACGCTAATTGTGTTGTATGGTGGCGTTGTATGGTGTTGGCCCAGCTGCTGATAAATGAGAGAAAACACTGCACTCAATGGTCTCATAACTCAACTTAAAAATAAACCAGGCAACAACACTCACCCTCCTCACGTCCACGCCACAGCACCTCATAGCCGAGCAACGATGTTCAACTAATGGTTTACCGGGATAATCATCTGTCGGGCACCATTATAAGACTGGTAACCATCACACAACATATAAATATCATTTCAACTAGGCCCCTCCGCCATAATCTCGCGTTGCTGTAAAAACAGTTTGCAGTCTTTCCACATCAAATCTCAGCTATGCAAAGATACACAACGGGAAGAGATATGTCCCTTCAACGCCGTCAAGCGCCGCTTTAATCTCCTTTTTACTTACATAAAATACATGCTCCCTGTTTTATGGACTTTATCTTCATTTGGTCCCCGTTTTGGTTCGTAATAACACTAACTCATACCACAGAAACGATGTAAAGGAACGATATTCAAAAATTACTACAAAAAAGGAGAACGGTTTAGTAGAAATAAAACAAAGCCGGAAGTGAGCGAACATGAATCATCTTGATTCGCATTCTTCTTCTTTGGTCAAATACCCTACACTGAAAAAAAACGTCCTTAAGTGTTTTAGGGGCACTACACCAAATGTTTACTGTTATTTGGCTTCGAAAATACACAGCACATCTGTGGTGGAAGAAGTATTCACATGCTTGACTACAAACAGTACAAAACTGTGCATAATATATATATATATATCCCGTTAGCAAATCTGTCTCACGATTTATAAGGAACATATCAACATTACAAGAGTGAAATATCTATCTATAGGAAAATAAACTCAACAAATAAAATGAAATAAAAAATCTCACTACAAGAATATAAGAAAAAACCCTATACACAGTAAATATAATACAATACAAAACATAAACAAGACAATACACATCAGGCTAGTGGTTTTCAGACTTTTTCACTTCAAGGTTCCCTAAACTTACACAAATTAGACCACAGACCCCAATCTGATATGGTTTTTGCTTTTAGCTGTTTTATAACAGTGTATGAAACCCATTAGCAAAATAGTCATATATTCTCCCATCATGTTACATGATAATACATGATTCCCCTTTTTGCTGGGGACCCCCTGAGACCTCCCTCAAGAACCCCCCTTCAGTCCCCCAAACCCCCCATTGAAAGCAATTGTTGAAGTTTTGAAAGTGTAATGAATTGTGTAGTGAATTTGCGTGTAAAGATATGCACATTCACCACGAGCAAATGTATTCAAAAATTAGTTTTTTTAAATTAAAATTATTGTAGATTGTAGTTATATAATAATACTATGTTGTTATTATTATTATTCCAGTATGTGATGGTTTGCCAGGGGTAAGAAAAAGTAGTGAAATTTCAACATTATTATGTCTCAGTTTCTTTCAGATTATTTTGCACAGAAGCTGCTGATTGATGTTTAATATATGAATGTTTTAAATATGACCACAATATGTATTATTTAGAACTGTATTCTGTTCAGGGTGAGCCTCTGGAGCAGCAGAAAAATAGGAATTACTTTTCTGCAATGTTCATACTTTACAAAGCTATCCCGTGGACCGGATTGGACACCTTTGGCAGGCCGGTTCTGGTCCACTGGCCGTATGTTTGGCACCCCTGTTTTAGGCTGGCAGGTAAAGTTGAAGCTCTCCAGGGCAGACAGGGGCCTCTATCATGTGTCTGCAGCTTAAGAGCACATGGATGATTGTGTATCTCTGAGCTCACATGGATGTGGATCTTGGACTTCCTGTCCCTGCAGCTCCGGGTTGCTGCTCAGCGACAACATGGCTGCATTCCTGCGAGCTCGGAAATATGTCTGCTGTGTTGTCCGCTTCTCCGACCGTGAACTGTAAACGCTAGTATTGACTGCTTGTGAGGATATAAAGACGACTTTCTGGCCACACTGTCATGGTGGGTGACCGTGGGTTTTAAATGTTAATTTAGACAGAAAACGTGTTAGCCTGCTAGCTCGCTGTAGCTAACTCTGCTAACTTACCTGCCTTCCTGTCACCTGCTCGACGTGTCTTTAGGCCACTAACCTGCTTAGTTACCAAACCCAAAATATGTGCCTTAAATATTGAGATACGTCCTTATCAATACAAACATGCGTGCATGAGATAGTAACTGATTATTTATCTATTTAGTATTTAAGGTAATGTTAGCATTAGTGTTGTTTTCGTGATATTAAAGTAACGTCAGCGACTTTCTGAGTTTGCTGCAGTAAAAATACTCCATTACAAGTAAATGTCCTGCAGGAAGTCATTACTAGTTAAATTATTGCAGTAAAAATAGTGGTTTGGTCAGTCTGATTGATATATTATTATATATGATATGGTTATATTATTAATACTGAAGCATCAGTATGTAAACAACCTGTTATTGCTGTCGCTGCTGGAGGTGGAGCGAGTTTACTTTATATACAATTTGATAGATTAGTCCAATGGTTCTCAACCTAGGGGTCGGGCCCCTCCTGGGTCACCAGAATAATCTGAGGGGTCGTGAGAAAAGTGATTGGTGAAGCTGTTAACATCTCATAGACAACTGAAATGTGAACCCGACTACACACTGCTTTTTGTAAGACGTCCAAAGCCAAAAGGTTGGAATTTGCATTTTATAAGATTGTTATATTATCCATTGTGTCAAACAAATGTAAGTAAGAAAGAAAGGAAAGTACAATATTAACCTCTGAAATGTATTTGTAAAGTTAGGAATTTATGGTTGGTTGATTCTTTGTGTGAATGTTGACCATAGTTAAGGTAGTGTTTATTCCTATCTACTTATCTACCTTCAGGATAGGAGCCACATCTGATTTGAAAGAATTGAAAGAATTTATGACATGGGATGGTCTTTGAGGTAGGTAATAACAGGACTGAGAAAAGAGCGCCCAGAGTGGACAGGTTAAAGCTGTTGTTCCAGATGTTGGTCAGAAGAGTATTTAAACCCTGTTGTCATGTGTATTTAGTGAGAAACAGCTTATGTAGGCTTTTCTCCTCAGCTGATTATTATTAAAGCAGCCTAACCGAAGCTCGACTTGTGGTCTGTGTGTGCGTCTAGCACCTCGTCTCTCAGTCAAGGAATCTCTCCTGTCAGTATTGGAGTGAAAGAATAAAGTAGCATCATATGGAAATACTCATGTAAAGTACAAGTTCCTCAAAGTTTAACTTGAACACTACTTGGGTAAATGTACTTAGTTACTTTCCACCACTGGTTTTGGGTATTTTCACCTTCGGCTGCATTTAATAGATTATAATCCAAACACTTGTGCTTTTGCCTTGTTCCCTGCGACTAACATCACTTTTTATAGACGTGATGACAATGGGTTTTTTTAACAGCTTGAAAACAAAAACTATAAAAAGATTCAAGGATCTTTTGTGCACCACAACATGAAATGTGAAATGTAAAGACTGCGCAAAATATCTGGGCTGCAACTAATGCTTATTTTCATCATTGCTTGATCTATTATTTTCTTAATTAATCAGTAATTTGATCATGAAATGTCAGAAAATGTTTTTGTTATGGTTTCTTAAAGCCTAAGATGATGGTCTCAAATGTCAATTTTTTGTCAACCAAAGAAAATTGAGAAACTGGCATTACAGAATTTAGATTTTTTTTTTCTTTAAAAATGACTCAAAATGATTAATCAATTAGAAAATAGTTGATGATTAGTTGGCAAATAATCAGTTAATCGACTGCATCTCTACAAAATACACCAAAAGCAATGTGCAATAAATATATTAAAAAAACATTGTTCTAATGCAGCAAAGACTGCTTAGTTGCCAACTGTCAAATTAATCACCAACTACTTTGATGATCAATTATTCATTTGGAATCCTTTTTTGTTTTTGTTTTTTTGTTTCTTTCTTTCTCTTAAATGTGAATATTTTCTGGTTTCTGTGACAGTGAACTGAATATCTTTGCATTCTGGACTGTCATTAGGGACAAAACAAGATATTTAAGGATGCCGCCTTGACTTTTGGGAAACAGTGATCAACATTTTTGACTTTTTGTAGACTAAACAACTAATCGATTCATCGAGAAAATAATTTTTGTTTAAAGATCAATAATGAAAATAATCATTAGTAGCCGCTGTACACTGTGCAATATAACGATTACATAAACAAAGTGTGATATTTAGAAAAATACCAATTTTCTATTATTCCACAAAAGAAACGGTAATAATCTATACATTTATAAATAGAATTCAGTTCTATGCCAGCTTAAGTTTAAAACTCAACAAAAGCAGCTAATGCCTAATAACTAATACAGAATTAAAATAAAATATCCCGATGTATGTTGTAAATTGAGGTCATAGAGAAAATTAATATTTGCAAGAAAACAGTCAATTAAACATTTTTAAAAATCTGACCTCAGTCATAATTGATGTTTAGAATGAAGTAATTTATCACTTTTCTCTTTAACAGGCTGAAGAAAATGCAGATAATGGAGGCATGATTGAGGAGGAGGATGAGGGTTCAGATGACCCAAACCCTCAGGTGAGATACCCTCAGTGGACATAAACCATGATTACATTTCTCTAGTGTACCAAGTGTACCATCAGCATATGAGACCAGTATTATTATACTCACGAGGACACAAGTTTCTTCTACAGTCCAGTCCAGGTTATTTAAAGTTGTCCTCAGTTTTCACTTTTCGGGTTTGAGAGTTTTTTCCTGTTCTAGTTTTATTTGACCTTCTCTTGAAGGGTGTAAGCAGTTTTTCAGCTGAGGTGTGATTTAGAAAAGTGTTGTCTAACCAGCCTCTTAACGTTTTTGAAAGTTTCCAGCAAAAGATAATGTAAAAAAGATGAAAAATATAAATGTCTTCTACCCTGCTGTTTTTCACATTCCCAGCTCTGAAACCGATCTTGATACCAAAGCCTGCTGTTTTATAGCGTTTGAAACCCACAGTTTCATTTAGCGCTGAGTAACTTTTTAATTCAACTGCAGCTGGAGCTCAGCGCGTTCAGAGCTCAGTGGATGTCCGAACTCAAACCGAGCTCTGAAGCAGGCAGTGCGAGTAACCAGCTGCTGCGAGGGAAGGGTCGGCAGAGTACGCAGGAAATCGCTCGTCAGGAAAAAGTAAGTTGTGAAAAGATTTCTGCAGGTGAACGTGTACTGCCGAGTACTGTCACTGAATGATTGCCGTGGTTCTTCTTGCTTCAGGCCACAGAGCTGTTCTTCAGAGCTGTTCATGAAGAGCAGAATGGAGCTGGATATGAAGGTATGTTTTCCAGGATCTACAGTGATGAAAAATTATTCATGAAAGGAGGAAATTATGAATTATTTTACTCCAAGTTAATTCACAGAATAATAGACATTTTGTACCTTCAATCAGTATTTAATTAAAGCATGTGAATGATTTCAAGAGATGTGATGCCATTGACAGTCATTTTTCTCATTTCTGGATAAGCAAAATAAATGATTGATTGCATTGTTTGAGGCCTTCTATTAAATGTTCTTGTTAATGTATAATATGACGTCTTCACTCACAGCTATCAAGTTCTACCGCATGGCTATGCAGCTTGTGCCTGACATCGAGTTTAAAGTCAACTACAGCCGTCCAGACGCGGATCAAGTTGAAGGAAACTAGTAAGCTGCTTTTTATCTTTGGATATCCTCCATCATTTGACTCAGTTGAAGTCTTCAGTGTTTCCGGAAGTGTATCTCAAACTTTTAACCCATGTGTATGAATATGTCACTAATTGATATGATTGTCATAGAAGTGGTTTGTTTAGGACAACGCTTTATCTTTAATTTTCTACTAACTTCCTGGAAATTTTCAGAGTAATGTTTAGGACATGGTACAAATTACAAGAAAAAGAAAAAAAGTGTTGTGATTGTAATTAATGTACAGATTCATTATATTTGGGATCATACATAGTTGTTGCTTTCCAACGATTCTTAATAATTAGATGCTTACCAATTCTTTAATGGATAGAAAATACTTAGTTCAAACTCAGAAGATTGCCAGGAAATGTTAAATTTTTATTCCACATGTCACAGGGCCTTTTACAATTTACTGTATATTCCTCGTTACAAATGTCTAAATAATATGGTATGAAATCTTTTTTCTAAGTGTGTGTATAAAAGAAAATGACAGTCACTTCTTAATTTGAGCATTGTGTGTTTGTTCTGCAGCAGGGAGGAGAATGATGTTGATGGTGAAATTGAGGATCTAGTTGTCTACTTTGAGCATCAGCTCACTCTGGAAAACTCCTTTCCAAAGATCTGCACTCCTGAGATGGAAAGGAGTCAGATGCACATTTCAGGTAAAATAACAACAACAAAAAGACACAGAAGTCTTAATCACATGTACTTTTATTCCTAATGGTTCCTTTTTTTTATGTGACTGCAGCCTTGCCACGGGAAATCCTGATGTACATATTTCGTTGGGTTGTGTCGAGTGATCTGGACATGCGAGCCCTGGAGCAGCTCTCTTTGGTTTGCCGTGGATTTTACATGTGTGCAAGGTCAGCCCTGCTGTCATATCAGATTTATGTCAATTGCTTTGTCAATTTATTGCTATTTTTAATTATTTTCCCCCTTTAATTTCTGTCCAGGGA
The DNA here is from genome assembly GCF_963691925.1 of Scomber scombrus. Taxonomy (NCBI): domain Eukaryota; kingdom Metazoa; phylum Chordata; class Actinopteri; order Scombriformes; family Scombridae; genus Scomber; species Scomber scombrus. Next base: position 13,412,003 of record NC_084981.1, on the reverse strand, counting down.
TCCTGAGATTTGGCGGTTAGCCTGTTTAAGAGTGTGGGGACGGAGCTGCACCAAACCTGTACCCTTCATATCCTGGAGAGAGATGTTTCTGCAGAGGCCTCGTGTCCGTTTTGATGGTAGATACACATTCAGCTGATTGAAAATTAGTCGTTCTTTGTCATACTTTGTGAGAACAATATTGGTATCTATTTCCTCTCACACATGAGCTCATAACAATGTAGCAGTCACTTCTGAGACTTACCTGCTTCTAACACGCAGCACCCTGTTGCCCCCTGCAGTGAGGGACGTCAATGGCAACTTTTTAGAGAAGACATCACTGTAAAAATCTGAAAAAATGCCAGCTTGTGAATTGTTAGACTACAGGGTTCAAGTTTATTGTTAGTACAAGGAAAGTAGTGGTGAAGTTGCTACTTTCAGTGTGCGGCCATGACAAGCTGATCAACTGTGCAGTTTACTGTTAAATGACTCCCTCCATACAAAGAGATATAATATATTCTATTTTTGATTAAAACTACTGTCTCAAAATGGCTTTTCCATAGTTAGCTACAGATTGGAATTGATTACGTTGCACTGATCGTGATGTTGTTTCTTAACTTTCCATACATTTTCTGAACAGGTGTCTATATCAGCAAGACATCATACATGCGTCAAGGAGAGGAATCCCTGGATGGATTTTACAGGGCTTGGCATCACGTTGAGTACTACAGGTAGTTATTTGAATCCTGCCATTACATTTGTTTTATGAGTTTGTGTAAAGATCACAGCTAAATGTTATCATATGACAGGTACCTCCGGTTCTTCCCTGATGGCAGCGTCATTATGCTGACCACCCCTGAGGACCCTCTGGCTGTCGTTCCTCGCTTGCGTACTAGGAACACCAGGTACACCGTCTGTCTTTACCTTCTCAGCTGAAAAGGACATTGGACTATAACAACTTTTAACTGAACTTTCAAACTTAATATAACACTTTTAACAATTGATTGAATTTGTCTCACTTCACAGAATGGATTCTGTCATGTTCGGTCATTTCCGTCTGTCACAAGAGACAGACAATCAAACCAAAGTTTTTGCTGTTGTCTGCAAGAAGAAGGAGGAGGTGAGTATATTTGAAGTTTACACACGTATATACACATATGCGTATTTGTGTGTGTGTGTGTGTATATATATATATATATATATATATATATATATATATATATATATATATATATATATATATTTCACTGAAGCACTACAGATTGATTTTTGTCTTTTTTTAATTATTGAAAAGCTGTGTAAAGTGACTCTTGTCCCAGCTCTAGGGGCAAAAGGTAGAAAATGATTTCGACTTACTGTCACGCATTGACTTAGTATCATAATTTTCACTTCAAAAGTAATTTTAAATATCTATAATTTAGATTTTAAAATAATCTTGATTTTAAAATGTTATATTTTGTACTTACTATTTTTAGATTTTATTTTGATTTTCATGTTGGAGAGCGTCCAAACTTAATCAACTGACAGTCGAAAGGAAGGAACAAAACACTAGAACCTGAGATTTGTTACACCTGTGTGTCAGGATTGTAAAAAAGTACCATTACATTACATTACATTACATTACACTACACTACACTACATACTCATTGCTATTCAAAGTACTGTACACTTGGATCTCAAATCCTCTCTGTACTTTTATGTAAATGATCAAGAATCCTAACATGTTAGTTTCCAACATTTTTGTCTGACTTTTGTATGTTTAGGTTGGAAGAAATACATGTATGTAATGTTTGTCAGTCAGTCAATAATTCTGATTGGTTGTGCAGCACAACATATAGATATAACAAAAACAAAAAAAAAGAAGAAGAAAAGCACAATATCAAAATCAAAGCAATTTATAACAAATGGTTTCAGTCTACATCCATATTTTTTTTTAAGGTTAGTAACATGAGCCAACTAACTTTGGGCGACAGACATCAAGGATAGGGTGGATTTATTTAATTACATATTTTCAAACATGTTTTACTAGATACAGGCTACAGGGTGAAAACAGGAATCAAATCTTTTACTCATTACACGTGCTGAAATTCAAACACAATTTTCTACACTGCTCATTAACTCACAGTGACGTGTTACTGAGTAACACACGGACGCTCATCCGCTCTGTTTATTAGTTTAAGACATTTACCAGCCAGTTTATGACGTAGCTTGTAAACTATGGTATACCTTCACAGAAAGCGGCCGAAATTCAAAGGAATCGGTTCTGCAGGCGGAACCCAGCTCCCGAGGCTGAGCACACCTTCCACGTGGGACTGAATCTCACCTCTGGGGGGCGTCAGAGTTTCACTAAGCTGGTGTGGAACCACCACTCCTGCCACATCACTTACAAGTAAGAAACTCAATATAAGTGAAAAGAAGACTTTGATTTCATTGTTTTGTTTTTAAAGTAAGATGTCAATTGTGTTTTGTAGGCTGTCTGGAGAAACAGTCATCACTACTTTTGACCTGGACAGGATGTACGCACCTTTCTTCTTTGCACGTGTGAAGAGTTACACGGCTTTCTCCGAGCAGCCACTCTAAACATCCTGGCGACCTGCACACACGATCCCTCCTAAGTCTGGAGATCACAGCAGAAGGATATTCATCACTTTAACAAAATGCATTCTCCTCTTATTTGTGCTGCAGCTGGATTATGATGTTAATCAACCAACCTTCACGTTTCCTACACACAAGCATGTTACGTTTCAGGTTTACATGATAGAATACTACTTATTTTTCTGATTTCAGAAACGATGATAATGCTGAAAGCTAAAATAATAACCGACCTGTCCCCCTCTATTCCCAGCAATCAATGTTCATACGGTTTTTGTTTCATGGTGCACTTTCTCCCTCAAATAAACAGTGGTGAACAAAATGTGTTCATATGGTTTATTTTATTTAAGTTGTCTGTTTAGATCAGTTTTAGACTAAAATACTGCATAGAAGTGTTAAGATAAAAAAGGTTTATGTTAAAAGGTGTGAAAACAGAACAGAAAAATGAACCTCAGTGTAGTGGTGTTTAATTGGGGAATTTATCTTTACTAGATTGCCCTCACAATTGTCCCTCAGTATGTAATGTTCACTCATAACTACAGGAACAATTATACATCAAAATTATAGAGATCATATTACACAACCTGAGTGAAAAGACATTTCAGACCTCTGCATCATTTGTCTTGCTGAGGACACATGGTATAATCCGTGTTATTACATTTTCTGGGAACCAAGCACGGACAGATCAAACAGGATTTGCAGAGGAAAAAAAATAATACATTTGAAATTGTATTGGATTAGGCTGCAATGATTTGTGGCCTGTTGACTTTCCTATAGCTGCTCATTGGAAATAGTCTAGGTTAACTATAGTCTTGCTTATCTTCTGTTGAGATTGTAAATAAAATAATGAATATATATGTTTCTGAGCAGCTGTTACTTTTCTAGATTAAAAAGGCTCCACAGAAAAGCCAGGTTTGAGAGTATTAATAAAGATTGGAGGAGAACAAAAAAAACATTTACAAACCAGTAATTTGGGTTAAAGTCTGAGTTGATTTTCACCTGCTATTACTTGTCTATGTCAAATTACTTTAAAATTCTTATAATTACATGTACATCCTCTCCTTCTCACTCATCGTAAATTCCAGATGTAATGAATGTGAATATATTGTTCATTTCGAACAGAAGCAGTCTCCTACCTGAATGAAAAGTCCATCCTCAGTGTACGTGTTTCCACATGTGGCTCCAGACTAGTTGTGATGTCAATAATTGTACTCATAGGTTCGCGCCTTTAACTCACATTTAAAGGGTATGCACAGAAAAAGTGTACCACTTCAGTAGATGAATGGGAAAACACACATCATTCTTCACTGGGTGAACTTTTTTGACTATGACTACTAACTTTTTGACATCAAGATGATGAATGATGTAATGATCATCAACATACTGAAGTAAAGAGAAGTCTGCTTTCGCTCATAATGGCTGCAGCATAAATTGTATAATTGCTTTTGTTTCCATAACAGGTGATCGGCTGGAGAATCTAAACACAGCGGAGCTCAGAGAGACAAACCAAACAGTGCTCATCATGTTGAGGTGACTCAGTCAGTACAGAAATGAGACATTTACAGTTGAAGACTATATTGAATACTTGTAGAGTGTAAGATTAGATATTAGATAACCTATCACAAGAATACCTCATACGGCCTAAAATGAAAACCTCGTACACTGAGACACAAACAGGAGAGGCCTGTTTGACACACTGTATCTCCACCTGCGGAAGAGGCACATCATTGTGACATAAATCAGTAAACTTGACACATTGCTAACCACACCACTGTTCTCAGGAAAAAACCTCTACACCATCAGCCCCGCCCTCTCTGTCTCCCTCAGGCCATGGCCTCTGAAAATCAGTGAGAGAGGCTTTGTTTGCACAGTGGCTGGCCAGCAGACACGCCACCAAAGCTCACAAACAGTTGCTCTGTCCTGCAAATGCATGCTGTGTGTCACACACAGAATTCCAGTGCATGAAGTCCGCGGACAAAACTGACAAGGAGGTCAGAGTGTTACCACTTAAGTAGAAAAGGACTTCCACCATTGACTGAATAGAGAGATCACTAATTACTAAACTCCCTCTCTCTAAGTAGCAGTCAGAAGAGGGATAGCTTTTTAGGAAAACCCATTTATGGAGATCCGTTTCTCGCTGTTTAGGGACAACATAAAAAGTACAACTAATTCCTACATGTGGCAAACCAATGCAAGGAGTGTAGGCAGTCTTTTAGTTTACAGTGAAGATTGGTCTGTTATTTTCAAAGATGCCAATTACTACTCAGCCTTATCAAAAAGCTCAACTTTTTGAGATTGAGAAAACAGACAGAAAGTTCATGTGTGAGTGAGAAAGTTGTGTAGGTTTTGACCTCTTTACTGTGGCCTCATCTCTTTTTGAAGCTGCTCGCAACATCCTTGCTGACTCCAGACTCAATCCACTAAGAACAACCTCTTACCAATAAACCAAGACAGGAATAAAGTTACACACACACAGGAGACAGGAACCATAGGTGCCTATATTGAGCTAGTTTTTGCCCCAATTTAAAGTCTGCTGTTATTTCTGTAACAATTCAAAGGTTTGCTGGATTTGAACCTCTGCTGTTATAGAAAAAAACATAGTACCAGTATTTTACCTGCTTTGAATTTTATTTGGCAGGAAAAGTGTTTCCACCACCAGTAGACAATGACACACAGTATGAACCACAGGGTTGAACATGTATTTTTATTTGCAACAGCAGTGCAGCAAAAGATGTGTTTTACAAGGACTGGTAGCAACACTGCATTAGGAGCAATGCATTAAAAGCATTTTGGGAAATTCATCATAAATTATCAGAATATAAATGAATTCAAAGTCTTGTATCCTTCAATATTTTCTTTTTTTCCTTCTTTTCACAACAAGAATGCCATACCATTCATTTTAATGTATTCAATTAATACTTGAAATTGGCTTAACTCCAGAACAACTGACTATCAATAAAACTTTACTCTCTGTACACACACTTACATAATTTATTTGAGATATTGCACAACATGAGAAAACAATTGCTGCAATCAGAAATGTAGAAATGTAGTCTTGCATAAATCCTGCTGGATGAAAAATTGAGAGGGTTCACTAATTGACAGCCAATCTATTTTATCGTTCACATACACTCATTTTACTTTATGTTAAATAGGTTAATATCCATAAAAAGTCAGAATTGCTAATGAGACATTTTACCATTTTAGTAAATCTTTCTCTTGTTTAATGAATTAAGTTTACATTAATTTACATTATTCAATTTACAATAAATTATGTTTATATGAGTAACATTTTTGCATCTTTTGTAGCAAAATATTCATACAAAAGGCTGCTCAAAATGACTGGATATTACATTTATAAAGCACAACTGAAATGTAAAAATAAACTTTTTACAAATCATTAAATATTTAACAATAGAAACAAAACCAAACCAAAATGACTGTAGGCTTTAGTTGTATTCTGTCACTTATTCATAGCAAAATTATTCCAAATACGTGGCTCAATAAACATTCTACTCTGTTGTTGCTCTAAATATTACATTATAAATATTTCCTTAAAGCAACATTATTTGAAACATCTACGTAATTTCCAATAAAGGAAAACAACAGTCTGAAGACAAGTAAGTTTACAATCCCAGTTTGTTTTTAATGTGTTACAGCGAGTAAAGCGTGAGTCACAACATGTTAACCCCAACTTACCCCAGATTTCAGAAAATATTTATATATATGTATATATATATATATATATATATATATATATATATATATATATATATATATATATATATATATTCTTTAATTTTAACACTTTATAAAATGCATGTAATATCTCATTACATACCTGTATGTGTCCTTGGCCTTTATCCAACAGGAATAATATAATGTAATGCTAATGCTAGCCTTAAATGTCAACCCTGTTATCTTCAACCTTGTAACAAGGATGACATGTGGCTAAAAAATTTAACAAATTTAACTATAATTCAATTTCTAGTTGATGTGGTATATGCATGTTAAACAGGTCTTGTGAACCAGATTCATCATGCAGAAAAAATGTGGCCTTTGTATATATTACTCAGATTTTAACAGTAATTCCTGATGCAGTGAACTTGAATGTAAATAAGTAGGTCACCTATACATTTCAGCAATGTGTCATGTTCATTCAGTGGTTAAGGCCGTACAGTAGCTCATTAAATTAAATCAGTGCAGCAGGGCTACACAGCGAGGGCGTTGTATTCACAACCTTCATTATTCAAAGCGCTTTGTTTTCTATACCAGCATTTATGGTGTAGGCCCCTTGCAATAGTTTTAGGTGAAAAGAAAATAATAATAAAATAACATAGAAACGGAGGAACAAAGAGGAAATCAGTACTGTAAATGGAATAAATAGCTATATCTCTACAACCTCCCTCTCATAAAACGTCATAAAAATGTGATGACTTTGATGCTTTTACTGTAAAAAGTAGCCAAGAAACTGAACAAGCACATTTCTCAAAATGTCAAGCTGTTCCTTTAATCTAAGATCAACATCACTGTTGTGTTTAGTGTGTGTCAATAGCAAAGTTCACATATGTTAGGAATGATAACTCAGGATACTGATCATTTCAAAAAAAGAAAAGAAAAACAGAAGAAAAATGAAGATTCAGGCACAGGATTTGAACACACATTAGTCTGAATTGGACCAACATGAATCTGGTGATAGCATGTTGAAAAGATGAAAATGCTACATTAGAAACCAAATCAACTGGTCCAGAAGGCACCATATTTAAGTAAAGACTCAAAAATATAAATAACAACCTCACCACAAGGTTCATTCATTCGTAGCGGTTCTGTCTGTGAATCATGTCACATAATCATCTTCAGCAGATGGGGTTGAGTCACAGAATTTTAGATATTTCATTTTCTGAGCATTTTAAGGGCTTTTTATTGACACCATGATCTTCATGTGTTATACAGAAGACCATGTGATACAATCAATAGCTCCAGAGCATCTACTAAATGGACATTATGGTGAGAATGTATTGTCGACTGCTGCTTGCAAGGTCTCTAATGAGCTTTCATTCATACAGTAAATATATAGTATGGTTTATCTGAATTTAACATATTTATCACTGAATTAGAGAGTATGATTAAATTCACTAAATGAATTTGACAGCTAGAGAATTATCAATGAGTTGCAGTTGCACTGCGGACCTACTGTAATGTGCATCGTCTTAATTAATCTCAGTGGATTCAAGTTCTAATTGCAGCTACTGGATAAAGCCACGGTAACTATAATGCAAAGGACAAAAACTGATTCTTCTAACATGGGATATGTTTAGGAAAGCTGAGTTTATACTGCGCTCAAGAACGTTTATTTTAAACTGTTTTCTATATGAATCCGAGCGTATGGGGTATACTAAGCTTTGGTTATGCTTTTGCTAGATGGCTAAATATTCCAATTTGGGGATCCTGCTCCGCAAATATACAGCAAAATGCATCTTCTGCCATTGCAGTCTGTCTATGAAATGCAGTACAGGACTTTACAGCGCAAATTTAAAGGATAAAGCTGGTGGGTTTTTCTATATTTTTCTTATTGCCAACAAATCTAATATCTAGAGTCAAACCAGCAATGAACTCATCCTACTTATAAGTATTTTTGTGTATCCAAAGTCTGATGTGCCTTATTCTTCTGTGCCGTAGACCTCCGTTGTCCAAAACTATTGAAAACCTGTCATTGAGCCACACTGGGTCACTAGGTGACATGTTCCTTTGCCAGGAAGATTACGGTCACGTTAATTTGTGTAGAAATGGGTTCCAAGACTATATTATATATATATTATTAATAACAGCAATCACATTTATAGTCTCTGGAGAGTAGTTCCTTGTATGGCATACATCATTGTGCATGCACGGTTCTGTTTACAAACCTTCACTAGCTCCTTGTGCTACGAATCACAACCTCTTGACTTTGTCCTGAAGTTCTTCAATAAATTCACCATGGAGCACAAAGTCAAGAAGTTGTGATACGTTCCACAACAAGTTGGTAAGGAACCAAAAACATGATCGTTGTTATTATTCTTTGGAGCCATTTTTAAACAAATAAACAAGCACATACTCTTCAAGGTTAAAGAACATTATTAGTTTATGGACAGCAGAGGTTTACAGCACTCAGGGCAACGATATATCAGGCTTTGCATGCACACACAATACATGTAGTTAATTATTTGGTTTGTTGACAGTAAGTAAATTAAAGAAAATCGCCAGCCATGCCCTTTAAGTATTATGCAACAGCACAGGCAGGAGTAGAATAAAGCCAGACACAAGATGCATGCTCTAGTTACACATTAAGGACAGTAGTAAGCACTGTTTTATTTTAACTGTCCCCTTGGTTGTTTGCACCGAGACGTCATTGAGTGTAATAAAATCTTCGGCTGCCAGCACACTCAATGGAGCTTTAATCTTTGGACCTTCTGTGTGTAAAGCATCTTTGTAGGAGTCAAAATGTTTGTTTGCTGGTAGCAAAATTCAGCAGCTGACTGAACTCAGAAAGAGATTTTTGCTTTGGAGTAAATTTCCTGTCTGGGTTTGGGGAGGCAATATTGTGCAATTTTAACCATACTACAATACTCTTCTCAATTTAACTATTTTAATTTAATTCAATGCATTATGTAGCATTGTGTGCAAAAACACTGGAAAGCCTGGATATATGTGGCTATGGCTTATTTCATCTCAAGTGAACGCTAGACTATTCTAGATAAGAAGATATACCTCCTAGCAGCATTAGCTAACACGCTACAGTGAGAATTGGTTGACGCCGGTTTCTCAAATGTCAATCCACCCGCAGTTTCTTATGTGCGGTGCTATCCAGAGATGGCGTACCATTTGCATGTCCATTTGTTGATACAGGAGAGCCATTCTTGTGGTCCTTCTTTAGAGAAACACTGTACTTGTTGTAAGTCTTGTGGAAGAGAAAGAGAGGCAGAAAAAAACATAAAAATATAGTGTTATTTTGAATATTTAACAGGTTAACAGAATCATGATTAAACATCATCAAAACATGATAGAACACAAATGGCTATATTCATAATGTATTTAGCAAAATGAAGCATACAGAAATGCTAAATCCACGAAGCCGACTCGTTAGCAGTGACAGAACCAGGTAACACAATTTAGCATTTTGTTTTTTTATCTAAAACAATTGTGGAAGAAAAAAATACATTTATAGTTTTCTCTGTAATATTAATATTACAACATGAGGCTGGCTTTATTTTATACTTTTTCATATTGTCAACAAATGCCCTCGAAGAGACCAAAACCAATCATTTACTTTCTTTTAGTGCCTATTCATGTTCCTACTGTGTCTCTAAAGAAGGTAGCTCCTGGTCTGAAAAGCGACACCAATGCAGAGGTTTCTTAAACCTGCATTTTCTCTAATGACCAGCAGGGGGTGACTTCACTGGTTGCAAAAAGAAGTCCAATCTATAGAAGTCTATGAAAAAATATGACCCTACATCTCACTTGATTTATTACCTCAGTAAACATTTTCCTAATGAGTTTATAGTCTCAATTGCTAGACTTCTTCAGTGTATTATGATGTTCATTTGGTAAATCATGGTCCCATTTAGAGTAAAAAAGATTTTTTTTTAAAGTAGACGACATTGATTACGCAAGTCGCCATGGCGGAAACCAGATTTGATTATAGGTGTAGCTGCTGCCATTTCACAGTGTGTTTTCAGTTCATGGAAGTAAATTGTAACATTTTAGTCATCTTGTTCAGCGCTTGGTTGAACTAAAGTACCCTGTGAGGTTTCTGGTAAGTACGTTTTGTTTTAATGGTTTTAAGCCAGCTAGCGAAAATTAGCATTAGCAAAAGGATTATCACAGTTAACCACAGACTGTAAATGCAACCACTGCTAACCAAGCTAGGTGTTAGTAGTAGGATCAGCTTCCCCCTTTCAACCAAATATAGTCACTTCGGGCTCCAAAAAATCCAAATCCAATTCAAAGCTTCAAAATGGCAGGACATAAACCAGTTGGTGACATCGCTGTGACAATGTCCACAATTTTTTACAGTCTATGATCTCTCTGTGGAGGCCCAAAGTCTTAAATGTTAAATAAATAAATACTTGGGAATCATAACAAATAATAATAAATACATGTATACCAGAATTACATAGGTAATCGTGAATAATACAGATACAATATATAGTATGACCATAAAGTTGTTAAAACAAAATGATCAAAATGGAATCAACAGCCAATCACATAACTGGATCTGTGATTGAATGAAGTGTCATTGTAAGATAAAAAATACTTTGGAAAACACAAAAGCTACTGGATTTAATTAAAATTGATTTAAAATAAACACTGTTATTGTGAAAATAAGCACAATTGTTTCATATATATATATATATTTTTTTTTAAAATAATGATAAAAATCTAATTCTTTATTTCATAATCTCTCACTGAACACTTTGTCCTCAGAACACTCAGGCCAAAGTCCATATGTACACACTGAAACTGGTCACAAATATTAGGTTTTCTTTTTTCGAAATCTGGGTGCTGCAGTTTTTTTGTAAAAACTACTCAAACAGGAGTACATGGTGCATTTGTGGAGTACTACTTTCAACTGCAGATTAAAACACATGGTGCACCAATTTGTATTTATGGCAGCAGGATGGTGTATGTGGGATTAAGTCAAAATAAACTGCAGTGCTCATGCTCACAGTGATGTAGAAGCATTAGTTCAGATGTGTGTTTCACTGCTGTGGTTTTAAGGTTTTTTTTGACAACAATTGAATATTTGTAAGTAAAATCATTGTTGATTTTAGTCTCTTGATTTGATTTGTTGACAATATCACTATCCTTATCCTTTCAACTTGTCAATACGCAATTAATCAAATGGAAAAACAACTGACCTGAATGTAGAAGTTTGAGAAAAGGATAATGAGTGTGACCATGTAACCTATTTGGAAGTACAGCCATCCCATGGGGAAGTTACATGGCCATATGACTGCACAAATTGTCTGCCACATGGTTAAAAAGAATTGGATCTGTGGAGGAAACCATGACACACACATACAGACACACACCAGAGTTAGATGGTAACGGAGGGTACATAGAAAGAGTTCATTGATCCAGAGCCTAAAATATCTTAAATGGATGTCGAAAATGTCACTTTGCTCCAGTCATCTGCATTGTATTGAAACTAAAGTTGCAGAAAATATCCCACTGAATGTGTAAACAGTTACCTACGCTCCACACTTTAGAATGAATAAAACCTTCAAACAAGAGGACAAAGACTGTGTTTTGTTGCTTAACTCATGAAAATGAACTTTGTTTTTTTTTTTACAAGTTTGCATTTTACAAAGGATAGCTGCTGAAATAAGAGGAGAAAGTACAGAATGAACGCACCAGCTGTAACTGTGTGATGTACTTCTTCCACCAAAGATACGGCCGCATGGCTGGGACAGCTGAGAGGCCATAGTAAGAATACATCACGACGTGGACGAAGCTGTTAAGGGAGGCACCGAAGTACGCTGACGAGACACAGAAAAGAGACATGGAAAGTGATTCATCTACAGGGAGCAGTTAACGTCAGTAAATGGCAAGTGGCTGGTGTTCAAAATGTAAATGATCAAACAGGGAATAAACCTTTCAATGGGCTGCTTTGTTTGGAACAATTACAACAAGTTTCATGTAAAATCAATAGAGGACCTTAACAGTAAAGTAATACAGAAATAATATAGTAAACATCTGATGAATAATAAAACGTGTTGATAGATCAAAAATGCCATGCTATATTTAAATCAATACTAAACTGTAGACTGTAGAGAAAGATTTTCAGTTTAAGAAAATTGACAACTTCATAAGACTGGTGTCCTGTTTTCTGTGCAACTTTAATAGTTTTATTAATAATGCATGTGTATTATAAAGATATTACACATGCAGCAGTGTTCAGGTCAATACGTGTCCTTTTGTGTCCTTTCAGGCTTTGTGGGGAATGCAGGCTGTTTGTCAGAGCTAATGGGTTTAACATTAGAGCACTTGAATTATTTAGCTTGTAGCGAGGCCAAACAGTAAACGGGGTTACTGGAATGATTTGAGTCACTGGAGGGCGAAGTTGTGTTAAAACACTCACAATGGCCGCAGGGTACCCAGTTCATAACGAACCACCAGATATTCAGCATGGTAGCGTGGTGGTAGATGTGAAGAAAGGTGATCTGGTGGTTGTTTTTTCGGAGAATGAAGAAAAAGGTGTCCATGAACTCAATGAGCTTGGAGAAATAGTACCACCACAGGACATTTATGATCTGAGAAGTGAAACAGCAGGACAAAAAAAGGTTAAAGATATAAATAAGATAATAATTAAAGATCCCTGAAGAAATGTTCTTTACTGAATCACATTTCAGGGTGCAAATCAGAAAAAAACAAAAGCAGACTTCCTTCCCAATGGCCTTGAAAGTTCAGGATGACTCATAAAACAATTTAACTGTCTGTAGCAGTGACACGCTGATAAAACTTTTTATTTAATCACAGCAGAACTGCAAAGCATTGCACATTTTACTGTGAGCCTTGTTTTCACCTCCACTGCAGAACTCAGTTAGGACACTGAAGAGAGTCATCATGATGACATGAGTCAGATTAAATTGACTCCCTGTCTCTACAGCTTATCTGCTGGGGTTTACAGGTACTGGCTCATAGAGATCAGAGCAGTAGATTTGACACACATTTTGCTTAATATTATAAATATATTCTGGTGTCCTATAGTAACTGGTGTTTATATCCTTGCTGTTCTGATTATAATATGAAGAAACAGAATGATAAATTGTGTACTTTGTAATAAAATGACATCAAAGATCTGATTAAAGAAAAAAATCACTGGTAATAAAGATAAGTGTTTCTGACTAACTCACCCTATTATCCACTTCCTGTGAACTGTGAGTGTCCTGGCAGTAGAAGTTGTAACCACCGTACCACACAGCCGTAACAAGCTGCAAAAAAACCCATTAAGAAGACTGATGAATGGGTTTTTCCCCCAGTTACTACAAACACAAGATAGACACACAGAGAAACACTGCAATGCACAAATAAAATGTAAGAGTGAAAAATGAAAGATACTTTCGTCTCCCTTCATGTAATACACACATGCACAGATGGCAAGTCAGATAACCTGATTTTGGTACCAGTACACCCCCCCCCCCCCCCCCACACACACACACACACACTATGACCTCAATAATAAAGTAGAATAATCATCTTTCTGACAGTGTCAACAAAAGCTGAAAATGTATAAGCTTTGTAGAAATAGAATTTATGGCAGAGTTGAATTGGATTGCATTAGACTGCACAGATATTCCTAATAAAGTGCCCAGTGAGTGTATGTCTCCCATATGTTTGCATATTCCAGTGGCAGTGACTCTATATGGTACTTCCATAAAGTTGTGAGAGACCAATTTAAAAAAGAATGGTCATAATTCAAGCATGAAATGTTGAGATATTCTGAGTTTTAGTCCCTACAATCAGTCTCTAAAACTCTAAAAATGCCGCACTTCCAATAAAGCAACTAAATTATTTATTTCCTTTATTTGTACAGGACCATGCACAATGTGCATGATGTATTGTACCAGATTAAATTTAAAGCTAAACAATCAGTAGAGAGTACATAATAAAAAAATATACACAAAAGTATAGAAGTGTATGTTGGACAGGTTAAACCTGCAGTGCAGAACCTTTGCATTAAATGAACGTCTGTTACAGTCAAGCCCTTGCCAAATGAGTCAACATAATGCAGACTGAGCCTATCACTTTTTTTAATCTGGTGTCGTGTTTGACGTTCCTGCGCTGGCTGGATAAATGCATGGATGTAGATTTCCGCTTAGTTCCCGTTAGCTCTGCGCTAATGAATGGGGATAAAATATATAAAAATTGTGAGGCTCTTCTAGACTTTACAAATACTATTGAAATAAATGGATCAAATATAAAGAATTTATCCACTTTTTTTACAGCCACAACAGTAGTGACGGAGTAGGCAATATTTTTGTAGTTACTCTCCCTGCCAGAAGGGGTTGATAAATTGCGCACTCCAGGTTTAAAAATAAGGATATTGATTAGGATTTCTAATGTCTCCATACCGAATCTGACATCATCAGGATTATTTTCTCATAATTGCAAGAAAAATACTTTTTCTACAGATTCTAAATGTAGACTGATTTCCATGTGTTAAATCAGTGGAGTGCCCCTTTAAAGAAGGAATATTCAAATGCGAGTAGATGCTTGAATGCTGAAGTGTAGCTTAATGCTGATTCACCAAATCAGTATAGATCCACTGTCTTTGATCTGCTGCTGTAAAAGGCTTCACTAACTAATTTGAGAGCCAAGAAACTGCCATTAGCTGTGAATCAGCAGCAGAATGAAGTAAATTCTGGTTTCTAAACCTTTATAAAGTATTTTATTATGTTTCTGAACGATACCTATAATTTCATACCTCCTAGCATTCAATCTATGAAGAAATACAAATGGATCACAATCATTATGTTGTTAACTGTTGTGCCCTGGAAAGTTGACAAGAACAAAACTGCCATGTACTTTGATTCATCTCATCAGGTGACATCGATTTTAGACTGCCAAAAGTTCACCCCATGGCTGGGGTATTGTCAAAGTCCTGGGTTTAATGAATTACACAGCCAACCTCTGAGGTCTTACGCAATGCAGACGGAAAGACAAGAAGCCAGCACTGTTGGCTGGATGGGGAAAAATGTATAGACTCCTTGAACTTACACATGCACAAAAACACTACACCTGATTCATAACATCCTGTTTCCAAGGTACATAAAGTAACAGATACTACCACTATGTTAACTGAGATTTTAAACAGCTAATACAGTGCAGAAATAAATTCCTTGTTTGTTTACATCAGCGCATCAATTTCAGTTATTTAGTCGGCTGTTTATAAAAAAGCAGTTTTCCAGCAAACAATAGGGGGCTGTGCTGACGTCTGCGAGGGCGTAAGAGGGATTTGATGGCTGAAACAATGAGCCTGTCAGCATCCAGCTGTGTCCCTCTCACTCCCTGATAGCATTGTCCCTCATGGTGGTTCCCAGCGAGGGAGGCCAGCAGCCACAGGCCTGCGTCTAATGTCAAAGAGTCAAATGTGTAAAAGGATAGTTTGACATTTTGGGAAATATGCTTATTTGCTTTTCTGCTAAGAGTAAGAAAAGAGGCTCAATACTACTCCAATGTTTGTCTGTTAATAGTGAAGCTCCTGGATTTAGCTTCATATTTGAAAGGAACAGCTGGACATGGGAAATATTTTTCACTTTCTTGCTAAGGGTTAGATTATTTGAAGATTGATACCATACATGTCTGTCTGGTAAATGTGTAGCTGGAGCCGCGTGTTAGCTTCGCTTACTATACTGACTGGAAACAAGGAGAGACAGCTACCTCTACATCTCTAATTAACAGGTTAAAAGTTTGTTTAGGTACAAAATCTGAAGTGAAAAATGAAGTTGTATGAGGGGTTATATGAAAGACTATTTCTTGGAGCAGAGTCTCCACTGGTTGCCAAGCAACTGTACCCTAGCTAAGTGATATTGCGACACATAACCCCATAACATAACCCCTCCATAAAACCACAGCTTGATGTTTTTGTATGGATTAAACAAACGAGATATACCTCACACACTGGAGGTTTAGTGAGTATGTTCCTCTGGTTCAGGTTGATTTCATCTTCCTTTATAATCTTTCTGCAGCGAGGCACTGCAGCGATTGCTCTGGCCCACTTTACCACATCTCGCAGCGCCTCACAGTCTGTTTACCTCATAGAACATGTAGAAGGACAAGAGCGTGAGGCCCAGATTGTAGACCACCAGGAGGCCTCTGCAGGAGCACGGCTGCCTGTGTTTCATGTACTTGGGCCCCATCCACACGATCAGAAGGTACATGACTGTGAGTGCAAATGTTGGTGGGTAGTTGTCCAGCAGCAGCCATCCCCGCACCCGCTGATCTGAAATGTGGAGAAAAATATGCCAGTTTTTAACCACTTGATCAAGAGGAGGCCGATAAGGTGGCCTCACTGGTCGCCACAGATGAACTTGAGAAATGAAAGGCACACAGAGGAATGTTTGCTCAACACACTGGCAGCGAGAAAGTGAAAAAGCTGAGCAGAATTCTTGCGTACAGTGTGTAATAAACTTGGGTCAAAGGTTTTTGGTAATGTTTACCTTCACTGTTCTGTTAACTGTTATGTTCTGCTGAAATTTTTGAGTACAGTATTTGCAACACCTGTAAGACCAGAGAAATGCATTTTTATAAACTTATGTACATGACTTACCTCTGGGACCCATCCATGATTCTAGGTAAGTGTTCAGCTTGTAATTGAAAGTCTCCATTTGTTACCTGAAAACAGAACACACAAACAATAATTCACATATGTTACATATTTTACATTTAAAAAATTATAATTAATTACTGGAAGCTAACCGAGTCTTGAAAAAGTTATAATTATGACAACAACTTAAAGCAGCAGTAATCCATTTTTTGTCCATGTGGAAGGCAGAACTCCACAAAGTGAAAACAAAACACATTTTAAAGTTGATAAGGCCTATTTACACATCCAGTAGACTGAGAGCAACATTAACTTGTGTTTTGTTTCTGGTGACCTGTTGAATGAAAAGTACCTTTCACGCTGGACAAACAATCCACTAACGTCTGACTTTTGTCTTCAGTGGGTATTGGTATTAGTATTGGTATTTCCAGAGCGATGCTGTGATGTTCGTTAAAGTTCTGGACATTGGCGCATAAATAGCCAAGAATATTATTTATTGCTATGAGACGGATTATCTGCAAAAGTAGTTGACTTTTGTGTAGCACCTAATTTTGTAGTTTGTGTGATCAACAAAAAGCCTCCCGAATGTACAAATGTCAGTACAAGATGAAGTGTTTTTTTTCTGGCCCTTTCTCTGTATGAAAGGAAGACTGAAGCACCTAGGGAGAGAGGATGGACCCGACGGACTGTGTGGGCTCATGAGATTTTGTAGGCGAGGAATCTCGACAAGTGCCATCTTTTGTTTAAGAGCTGAAGCTGGACGGACCCTGTAACTTGGGTAACATCCATTGTTGTCATTGTTCAGCACATGTAGGATGTGACTATTGGTCTTTGTGGTATGTGTGCCTTCCTTCCTCCACTGGGATTGGATGGTTGAGTGAAAAGTGACAGAGACAAGGGCGTTTTATCCAAAAAAATGTAACTCTTGGCATCCAGAAAAGAACCAAACCCTCAGAGCTCAGAGCAGAGTAGATGTTCAGCACCTTGTCACAATGCTCACATTTGTAAATACGCAGCGCTCCCATTGTAAACAATTCAAAATATATGCTGGCCTAAAAAAAAAAGACCAGATGCGAGCTGTAAAACAAAAACAACTACGAGAAAAACCTTTCACATTACACATTTGACCTTTTTGTTTCATAAAAGTAATGATTAGTGCATCTTAAAATATGATGAACCTAATTAATCTGCCTGAATTACAGTGTGATTAGTGAACATGATGACATGCTTGAGGAAATTATCATTAAATCTAAGTGGTGTTTTGATAACAGCAATAAGGTACTGACGTTTTTGATACATGATTATTATAACCACAGAAGACAACATCTAAATTACAATTCTTCTTTTCTGCCTACATCAGACCACTAACATTTATTAGTCATTTGTCTCTCTACCATTACTGTCTTTACAAATCTGTACTTGCTTACTGAGTCTGCTGCCTTGTTTTTATGTATTTATCTCTCTAATCCTTTAATGATAACTGATCCACATATCAAATGTGGATCTGGATCGCAAACCGGATACTAATTTCATAATCTTTCATGTGAGAACATGTTCATGACTGTAAACTTCCTTGAATCCAAGAAGACAATGGGCAGATCTGTAAAGAAGATAGCAGCATATTAATTGAGTTAAGACTTTACAATAACTCTCTGGCTCTCAGATTGTTGATGAGATTGTCAAAATGTGGATTTATTAACCCTAATGTCTCCAGACTCTAGTCTGGCTCAGGCAGTGCTGCTACATTTACTTTGACAAAAAATCCTTTGTGCATGTTCTTTGGCCAAAGCTGTCAAATTATGGCGGTGATGCCTTACTGCTTGCATCTGTTGATCACTCTGTTCTTTGTGAGTGTTTTAAACACAGGTTGGTATGTGCAGTGCCGATTTCAACAGCTGTGTAACTGTCAGAGAGAAAAGGCTTTTCGCTGTGCTTTACCCCAGGGGTCAATTAGAGTTCCAGCACTTTTTCCATAAACAGTATGTAATTTACATTATAATATTACATTCCACCACTATGCCCGTGACAGTAAGCACAACCTTGTGATATAAAGCAGAAAGCCATTCACATGACTGTATGAAAGTCTGGATGTTCACAGCAGGACTGTTTTTCTTATACAAATAGGTTTTAACTTATTGTCTCAGTCTTGACTCCCTAGTCATTTATCTTCAGGGCATATTTTGACTGAAATCTAAACCTGGAAAAACATCACAGTCGTTTTGAACAATGAACTTCCAGATTTCCCTCTCCTTTAAAGCAGTGGAACAATGACCAGACAGCATCAGGTCAACCACCACGTCTTCCTGTAAAACCGTTAAAACCTTAAAACCGTTAAAACTCTTATATAAAGTTATGACAAGATTATTCACACTGCCAAGTAAAAGTTAGTACAAATCCCTGCAGCTGATTCTCTGTCTGATAACCTGATAACACACTTTCTATTCATTATCACCCAGGAGGTATTTTCACAATCCTGCCGCTGTGTCACTTTAGGCTTTGTGCACAAAATGCGACCTTGAAGCCAAAAGAATCGCAGTTCTGAGCTATACATTCAACTCAGTCCAGTTATGTCATTGACTTCTGCACAACAGGACAGTCTGTACACCGGCACCTACAGTTGGAAACATAACATGAAGCAAAATACGAACTCTGCCTCCTTCAAACTGTGAGATATTGCAGTTTTCTCAAAAAGACAAACTCCAGGACATTTTTCATACTGAGAGAATATAGTAAATAAATCAGATTTCTGATTTTGACTGCAGACTGCTTACTTTGATTTGTGGAAGTCTGAGGTCAAAGTGAAATAAAGCTTTAAGGGTTAATAGAATAACCTTGGACTAACAGACGGAAATGTAAGCAGATCTATAAAGGTTCAAGATTCATAACGTTTATTGTCATATGCATGGTAAAAACGCGGAGGTTCAGACAATGCAATGGGATTCTTACTTTGCTGGTCTCCTTACACACAACAAGCATATGACAAAAAGATACATACAACAATAATATATTAACGTTTAAAAAAGGTAAAAAAGGCTAAAAAAAAATAAGATTAAGTAAGATCAAGAGAAGTGCCAAAAAAACATGAGTTAATGTAAAGTGACTCTGTGCTTTGTGCAAACAGAGTGTCAAATTTAGCTAAACCATGTCTTTCAATCTACATGTGGCTCCTACATACAGTCATGTGATATTAAAACAGAAATCTAATAGGGCACACCAGTGACTTTGTTGACTTTGTTTCTTTCGATCTGTGTGAAGAAGTATTCACTTGAATCCATTAAATATTAATATTTCAATAATCAGAGTTGCACAATAGGAAATGAGAAACAAACATGAGTAATGCAGTGGGAGTTTAAAAAAAATGTCCAAGTAGATATTGTGCAATGTGTTCCCTAGGTTACCAAATAGGCTGTGTTATGGTGGACGGCTTCCTTTGCACGAAATAGCATATCACTTATAGTTGCATTTGTCCACAGGAACAAAATAGGGCTTATTCTAATCAACCGCAGTACAGCACTATCCATGCTCTGATTATCAGAGGTGCATTAGGCTGAACCAAAACATGATAATCTGCAAGGCCTTAATCAGATCATGATGAGCCACAACAGCAGCAGTCAGTGTCAGTGTGTATTTGTTAGATAGTACTGTAAATGCAAAATGTGTCATTAACCACTGAAGAGCAAGGCTTCATCTTCCCGAAACACTGATGCATCATCTGGATTTATCACCAAATGCTGGACAAGAATACAATGTGGTTTTATGACTGCAGCTGATAACTATTCATAAACTGTCTATTATACTGTAAGAGTTAGAGGGTTGGAAGGATATAATACTGATATTATATCGATACTGTGACACCAGAATGGATACCATCTTACATATTGTGTTATGGCATAAATGTTGTCTTTTCCCTTAAAAACATTATCACCATCCAGAAAGACATTCAAACTCACAGCCAGTCCAAAGAGAGCAGCAAAATGAATATTCATAACACCTCACCAGAAACAACAATGAATAGACAACAATACTATAAATAGGGTCTAATAACTACATTCAGGAGCGGACTTTACCATCAGGCAATGTAGGCAACTGCTTGGGGCCCCAAACTAAAAGAGGCCAAAACAGCTACAGACTTATTACTAAGTTTAGATATGTAAAATATTGAATTATTTTACTATCTCATTGTACCCTGAAATAACTTAAAAACACTTAAAAAAATATGCAACTGTACTTACATCCTGAGTACTTCTACTTCAGAGGAAAACATTATGTTACTCCATTTACCTGACTGAATGATTTTACTCACAAAATATAACAAATAAAATATGAGGCATTATAATTGATTAAACCATCCAGCATTATACAAGAATTTAAAACTCCACTTTGAACACATTTCAAGTATATTTAAGTACATTGTGCTAGGGCTGCACGATTAATCAAGTTTTAATCATAATCTCAAATTTTGCTTCCCACAATCAAATTATCGTGATCAAGCGTTATTGAAAATGCGTCCTCTGTCCATAGCATAAAAGCATTTTTTTTCCACTGCAAAGCAAATCAAGCACTGTCTGAGCACGTGCCTGCGTGAACCAATCAGAGCTGTTCCTTGCACCGCGCAGCCTGAAGTTTCTTGGATGCAGTCTGAAAGAGTGATGGTTGAAAATTACATCAGATAGCAGTCAGTCAAAATAAAATCTCTCTTATCAAATGAAATGTCTGACACAACAGAGGGTGGGGCGCTTGTCCCTCAAAGTGGATCATCATCCGTTATTAGGAAATCCTTCTGTTTTATGGCAAGTGATGTCAAGTAAGAACAGATCATAGGCAAGGAGTGCTGTAGAGATGTGTCAGCTTCACTAAGCAACACAACTAACATATTCAACCACCTGAAAA
The DNA here is from genome assembly GCF_963691925.1 of Scomber scombrus. Taxonomy (NCBI): domain Eukaryota; kingdom Metazoa; phylum Chordata; class Actinopteri; order Scombriformes; family Scombridae; genus Scomber; species Scomber scombrus. The sequence continues at coordinate 13,390,240 of NC_084981.1, read as the reverse complement.
CACATCACAAACTGCAATATGATGAATGCATGGAGGCCAAGAAAAACGTTACAACAGTTGCTAACATGATTCGTCCAACATCAATTCAGACATAGGAGTGAGCCTGAACTGCGCATCACCATATCCATCCAGCTTACAAAGACACATCGAAATCACCAATGCAATCATATTTCATTTGGCCAAAGACATGTGTCCAATAAACACTGTGGATACTGAAGGCTTCAGGAAAATGGTAAAAACACTGGACAAAAGATATGTTATCCCCTTGCAATTGTTTTTCCAAAGTGGCATTGCCTGTAAATACTCTGGCAATAAGCACATTTATTTTTATTGATTGTATATTTTGGGTACATTTTTTGCCTTGTTGAAGTTTTGGTATATTTTTTACTTACATTTTTCTTTAAAGAGATGCACTAAATTTTGGTGAATAGTAGGACCGATTTATTTTGAAACAAAGATTTGCACATTAAGGAGCATAAGAAGCATTATGGATGTGAAAACAGTTACATTTATATGACAATAACTATATTTTTTGTCATTAATATCAATGAATAATCGTAATATTAATCATGATCTCAATATTGATCAAAATAATTGTGATTATCATTTTGGCCATAATCATGCAGCCCTACATTGTGCTAATATCTTCACTTTTAATGGAGCAGTGTATAATATTTAGTGGCATCTAGCAGTGTGGTTGCAGATTGTAACCAACTGAATACCCCTTCCCCTTCCAAACGTGTAGGAGAACGTATGGAAGCGAGACTCATGAAAAACACGAAAGACCCTCTCTAGAGCCAGTGTTTGGTTTGTCTATTCTGGGGTACTGTAGAAACATGGCGGTGCAACATGGCAACCTATGTTGCCAATAAGTAGTTTATAATCTGGAGATTATAAACTACTTATTGAATAAGAAATTAAATATTATACCACTTGTGCCAAGCCAGTTCTGCTAGATGCCACTCTAAATTCTACACACTGCACCTTTAAATAAAAAAATTGAATGCAGGACTTTTACATTTACTGTGCATATTAATAGTTTTACTTCCGGAAAAAAAGTTTTTTTGAGTACTTACTTTACCACTGCCAATAGTGCCAACACTAGTTAGAGAAAGGGTGAAAATAAAGCAGGACAGAGTTTGCCTGGGGCCCCCAAACCACTAAATCCGCCCCTGACTACAGTTACACAGCAGCACCGTTATGTCTTTAAATGTCACTTTATATATGATGGTCATAAATGTGAATATCACGCTATGTCTGCGTGCTGGCGTCCATGTAGACGACATGACAACACAATAGTAATTTTCCATCGGCGTGCGTCACACGTGTGTAATCTAAACTGCACTTTACGCGCTGAGCTGCCCGGTCTCTTGACAAAACTACAAGATGTGTGATGAAGGCGGTCGTCCGTCCCATTACATCATCCTTTCATTTCAGAGCCGAAACTTCCACAGAACAGCTGCTTTAAATAAAGAAAGAAACAAACAAACAAACCCATCGCATCCTGTCGATCGCATCCAGGCTGCAGTAACAGTAGAGGTCAAAGCTTCAGCATCATCACCACAACTCATCGCCTGCAGACGCCATGCGCCCTGCTGCGTTTTTAACTAAAACATCTCGGAAAGCCTCACCATAAAGTCACCCAGCCATCCATACGGGGTTAGACAGAGAGATAAATGTTGAGTGTGGATAAAGTGATGCAGCTGTTTATCGTGGACTGCCTACCTTTTGAGACGGGCGGAGAGCACGGCGGTGTAACCTTGGCTGGTTGGCCGGTCTGAGCACAATGTGTAGCCTTGTCGCTCAGTGGAAAATAGTGGGAGGAACACGCAGACTGGCCCATTGCCCTGCAGGAGGGTTACTGCCAGGAGGTGACCCGGTGTGTTGCAACCACACACACACACACACACATACACACACACACACACACACACACACACACACACACACACACACACACACACACACACACACACACACACACACACACACACACACACACACAGAGTCAAAAAAGATGACATCAAGGATATCTGCCGTGCGGTAATTGCAGTTAAATGTGCTGTAGTTCCTGTAAATTGTTAACTCGAAGCATGTGAGAACTGTATGAGTAGGAGAGCATCAGGCCAGTTGTAACTTGATTTTCTTTTTTTCTTTTTTCTTTTACATTCTTACTATTGAAAAATCAGGTTGAGAAAGCATTCACACCCTTAAAGTAAAGTAAAATGGCAATACCATAATGTAATACTCCATTACAAGTTATTGTCCTGTATGTATTACTGGCAAAAAGTAAAAGTACTCAATGCTAAAAAAAAAAAGGCCAGTTACATGTTGAAGTAGCATATAACTATGCAGTTAAGTAGGTTAATCTGCAAGGCGCCATAGTTGTAGTGACAATAAACCCATCATACCGTATTTAATAAATACATTTAATAAATTGTATATAAAATCTCAATCTGCAAAATACTTTGCAACTAAACTTGTCAAAAAGTTGTAGTGGAGTAAAAAGTACAATATTTCCCTCTGAAATGTAGTGGGATAGATATATAAAGTGAAATAATCAAGTTATGTTCTTCAGATTTGTACTAAACTACAGTACAAACGAGTGTAGTTTTTGGTGAAATAAGTATTTATACCATTGTTTCTGGTCTTCTTGTTTCACTTGAGCTTTTTTTTTTTTTTTTTTTTTACCACTTACAGACCCAAAATACGTGGACATGGAAGATATGTGGGTTCAAAGAAACAAAGAAATCTGAAAAACTCACCTCCGACCCAATTTTCTGACATTTAAATTAAACAGATTATTCAAAAAAGAAAAATATATCTGGAGATTAATTGGCAAAACTGTGCCGAGCTTCAGACATGCTTTAATGAGCTGCACCCAGGACTGCTCCTGACCTCCTGAGGGTCCTCAACAGGAATTTTATTTTGGGCTCTCTGCTTTTCTTTCTGATCTGATCAGCCTACCTAGATTATAATGTCAAGTTTAGAACATTAATTTTAATGTGCATCATCATTTTTAATGTGTGTCATATACGTCTTTGTAGTCTTGATTAGTGCAAGTGAGGACAGCATCGCACCATTTCGACTCTCTCCTCCTCTCTAAGGCAAAAGGAATGAAAAAGGAGGTTTGCTGGGTAGAATAAGTGTGATTGATGACTTCAGCAAAAAACAAAAATTGTCAGATGCAGCCCCTCTAACTCTGACACTGGAAAGAGGGTTTCAGACACTGTTCAGCATCTTGTTTTAAGCATACTGAAGACTTTCAAGTACTCAAAAGTGAGAGTAAAGAGCGTCTGATTACTGGAAATACTACTTGAAGTCCAGATGCATATATTTGTATTGACAGATTTTTCCCTAAACCTATTCACTTACGTATTCCTTGTACTCACTGGAATGAAAGGGCTTGGAAAATATTACTCACTGACAAATTCACTACAACCATAGATATAATGTAGGAAAAACCCACTATTTGCTGAAATAAGCAGTCACATTTATGCAAGATCATTAGATCAAATACACCTGTTAGTTTAGCAGATATTGATTGAGACCAGAGTTCACAGTGATGATGGCTGCAAGAACTATTATATAATAGATATAATAGTTCAACAAAAAGTTTGTCAGGCACCTGCTGATCTCGGGTACTCTATGTACCATGTAACAGAGAGCATGGGCTGTTAATATTACATCATAATTCTTGGTAGACAGACATTTATAATAATCTAATCATCAATTCCTATAATCATCGATGCACTTGCACATTAAAAAAAGTGTGCTAAGAAGAGAGGCCACTACAGGGACAAGAAAAAACAGTTTTATCTCATGCATCATTTTTTCTTTTTTATACAGCCAGAGTATGTGGCTTTACAAGGGTCATCTCAGACCATCTGATCTGTTTATATATTATTTTTATTTAGGAATGTCCAGGTCACATTTTGAGACTGAATTAGTCCAAGTAAGTTTTGCTTAAAGAAGTATTCTTCTTCTGATCATATTCACACAGTTGCACAGTTCCACATTTATATGTTACCCAGTACAGTCACAGTCTGATCTGTTGAACTCTGAACCTCAGAGATGGTGATGCAACAGGGATACTTTCCTCCTCTCCTCACTGACTTTCATCCGGCTGATCTGAGATTTGACCGGAAACCTTCTGGTCACCACCCTGCTTCTTTAAGGCAACTGTGGAGTAAAATCTCACACAGCCAACTCCAAATCACTGGACACCACTTAATTTACTGTCTCCAGAATGTTTGTATCCAATGCAAACCTCATTGAAAAAGCATCAAATTATCTCTTGAAGCACAGCCAGTAGAGTCTGCCAATAGAGTGCTATGATGATTTTAAAAACGGTTGTTCCTTTAAGAAGATATTGACGTTTGTGGAAGGCATGAGTCATTGATAGGTCCCTCCACCCTGTGCTCTCGACAGGGTGGGTCTGCACCCGCCATAATCATTATCTGGCCCAAGAGGTCAAATCAAGGCAATGTGTTATATAAAGCTGTGGTTCAATGCCACCATCTTGTGGATGAAACTGTTCATGGTTTGGCTGATGGATATTTGAGGTATTACAGACAACCTGAGGAAGTGAGTTGAAACCAAAGACACTGCAGTAGCCAGTTAATGGAGTATTTTAACCATGTAATGGATTTTAAGTATACAGTCTTGTCATCATTAATATCACATTCTAGTGACCTGCTTTTAAATCAATGTGTTATATGTGTATGTCTTTGTATATCTACATTTTGTTATACGTTTATTCTAATGAGGTGTGTGTGGTTGTGTGGGTATGAATAGTATATTGGCTTATTTGAGTGGTGTTCTCTGAGTGGTCCTTTACCTGCCCAGGGACTGCAGATGGTGCAGAGCATCTTTTCTCTATTTTCTTGAGATTGTTTTTTTTCTGTACATGGTCCCTGATATAAAAATGCATTAAATAACATTTTTTTTTTAAAATGTAGTAGTTTCATATTCATTACAAGTCTGTTAATAGAATTGAATGTCATGTTATGCCACAGCCAATCAATGGATTTTTTTCCCCTTCTTTGAAAGTACTTTCCCCTCTCTGTAAGCATATGTGGATATAGGGGGAAACCAGGTGCTCCTGTTACCTGGTTTTCTCTGTTACAGAACCTCTTCATGTGTGTGGTTATAGTAACTCTTTTTTTAAAAATGGAGTGGTGATCAGACTCTGGAGAAGCCCAGCTCAACCAGTTTCTGTTGAACTGCTCTGTCAGACCCTGACCTTTGAACTCTGGGAGGGGGTAAAATACAGGTAAGCCTCCCACAGGCTGCAAAATATATTCAACAATTTCTCATGTACACTTCCATATTCCAGTTCCTTAATGGTTAATGTTTTTTGACTGACACTAGTACATTTATGTAAATATACTGACTGAAGGCATCAATCTCAATGCTGCTAATTTAGCTAATTGGAAAGATTTCAGGACTTGTTTTATAGAGGCAAATCAATTAAGCTTGAGGAAGCTAACAAAAGATATTTAAACCTATTCATAAATAAATGCTACGGAAAAGGATTCATTTACTGATGTACAGATTTATTTGAAGCAGCGTAACATTGCAAACAATGGTTAACCATCTTCACTTGAATGCAACACTACCTTCAAGGTCCCACTACAATGTCAGCAGAGCAAAGCAAACATTTCTCTTAAAATGCAACAAAAAAAAAAGAAAGAAAGATCTCTACCAAAAGCAAAGAAAGCTCATATTCAGCGACAAAGAAAATAAAATACCCATGATGTTAATGTTTCAAAGAGCGGAGGTACAGTATTTACAGAACATAGGATTAAAAGCAGACTACTGTACAACTCTTTGCTACATTTACATTCTCACACTGATAGGCTTAATTTCCAGAGAAAAATAAATACACATCTGATTTCTATTACACAACCTTTTGCATGTCTTAACCCTATTAAAATAATTTTGTAATCATAAAAATCTGATACACTATATATACACATACATTTGATGCAGGTGTGTTTCTTACAACACACACATGCTGTTTTGCATTCTCTTAAAATTGGACCGCTTTCATTCTGAGCCACATATTTGGTCTTTCTTTACATGCGTGTATGTATGGTGACGAAGAATTTCTACATTTGTGTTTCTCATTTGAATCTGTTCACTGGGTTTCCGATGAGTTCCGGGCACTGCTCTTCCCCCTTTGCAATCCTGTCGCACTTGACAAACAGGTCGTAGTTGATCTTGTCGGTGATGACGCTGTCCTGCTTGTACTCAGGGTGCTTTGCGACAAATTCTCTCATCCACTTGGCCATGGTCATCAGGTCGCCTGTTCAAGCAAAGCATAGAGTTATACTCAGAGTCAAGGCTGCATCGAGACTGATTATATTTATGGCTTGAGAGGAACTTTAGTGTGAATTTACCTGAAGCACGTTTCTTGATGAGCTTCAGATAATTCAAGATGGTGCACCTGGTGTCCACATCGACTTCCATGTTCTCCAGGTAGCAGTTAAGGATTGGGATAAGCCCTTGAAAAACTCCCTCCTGGTGAAAAAGAAAACAACAATAATTAGATGGCTTAAAAAAACATTAAAACTATTATGAGCCATTTTTGATCCACAGGAACTAAACTAGAAACTGTCTCTTTTGTGCAACTATGTTTGCATTTTTACCAAATCTAAAGACATGTGAAGACTAGACAACTTAGGCCAATGAAGGAGGAAAAAAAGAAAACACAGCAGCATTTGAAAAGTAAATTTCACAGGGGAGGAAACACCAACAACAATCATATTCTTATTTATGGCCTATGACATATTTATAGGGGCATGAAGTGGATTTAATCAGTGAATGAAAAGGACAAATACAAAAAGGAGGGAAAGATAAATCTCTAAAGCACCTGTCTACACAGCAGACCGAGCATTTGATGGTTAGTGACCACAATTAAACCACCAGCAAATATATTTTTATTTGCTTATTCACTTGTTTTCCTCCCTCATTCATTCACTAGCTCTTTCCACTGCCTCTTTTGTTTGCTCATTCTCCTTTTCTCTGTACTGCTTTCCTTTTAAAATTGTATTTGGCCAGTAATGTCACTTATCTTTTTAAACGACAAACATCACACGTCTGTCCTTTTACCTAAAAATCAATACTAAAGCTGACCAGTATTTCCCTACTTTGCGATTGAAGCGACCCACAAGTTGAAGCGATGCAGGGATAAAAGACAAATTCTGACAGTGCTTAACATTTGGACCTAACCTAACTAAATTCAGTCCCTAGTTCCTCCAGTCAAGGTTCAGGTTTTATCCTCAGTTCTTCAAAAATGTCTGGGAAAGTTCCTGTGCTGGAAATGTGCTGTCAGTGTGACACAATAATTACCTTTCCATTGATGATGGTGTCAATGCTCATCAGTGTGTACTCCTCATTAGTTCCATCAGTCTCCAGGCCATTCTGAGCTGAAGCAGCACCATCAAGAACCGGGTTGCAGCCTGTTCATGGATAAAAAAAATGTATCAGCTACTTCTATTATCTGAAGAACACAGACATCAAAGCAGAGATTAGCATTTTTTTGTTTTAATCACCTTTGAAGATGTCCTTCCGGAAGTAAAACATGCCCTCCTGGACAGCGTTTCTCTTTTGTGCCACCTTCATGTTTTCATCAACCTAATGAAAGACATCTGGACTTAAGTACTTGATTATTAGGACCCAAATGTCCTAATTTAACATTGTATAAAATACTAGCACGGGCGGTTTTCACCTTTGACAGGGGGATTAAGAAATCCAGTTTGTAGGACAGGATCACTCTGGTGAGCAGGACGACAAACACCACGTATGCAGCATTTTCAAAATCGGTTAGCTGCACCTGAAAAATAAAAACGGACAATTTGAAATGATATGGCACTGAATTTAAACACAGATTCAAACTAAAAGTCTCAAAGTGAAGATGCAGTTGGTAATTACCTCCATGGGGCGGAACTCAACTCTCCAGCCGATATCAGAGTTCGGAGGCGGTGGTTTAAACCTCATCGTCTGCCAGTTGGTAGACTGGAGGTTCTGCAAACATAAAGTGACACATTGAAATTACACTAAAGTCACGTCTGTGTCGTGTTTATTTTCTCTTGTTGTGGACATTCTTCTATGGGAAAAGGCAGAAGAAAATTAGAAATCATAACCTCAAAGTGATCAGACTCGTTTTCATCATCCAGGTGTATTTTCTCCTCGAAGACGGAGAGTGGATCTCGGATGAAGAGGTGAGCTATGTGCTGGGCCAGCAGATTGTCAATTCCTGTAAAACAGAAAGGTGATTATTAGTGCACATTCACCAACTTGTGTACCACTGTTTCCCCAGGCCAACAAGAACACCCACCAGGCCAAAAAATCTTTTAAAATGCCAAAAATAGCACCTTATATCTATTCATTCAGAAATCAATACTCGTTTGGAAGCCTCTGTGCAGCTGAACCATGAGTCAACCTCTGCGTTTTTGCCTGGGAAACAAGTAGATGTTGACCCCAAAATGTCTGAAAATCAGGCCAAAATATCTGCATAAACGCATCCAACCTGAATCTGGTGACAGTGGTGAGGATGCTAGAAGCTAGAATTACTCCAGAAGGAGAATTGTAAAATATGACTACTTTAGCTGTTTGTTTGATCAGAACCAAATGTGTACATTTCATTTAGTTCATAGATTCCTATCAAACAGAGGTAACATTATTATTATTATATATATTATTATTCACTTGAAAACAACATGACTGATAATAAATCTAAATTTGTCAGATATCAGTTTCATTTGTGAAATTATTCTCTGTATCACTTCACCTCCACCAAGCAGCTGCTTCTTGATGTCCTCATCTATCGTCAAATCGATGTCGTTGTACTTCTCACCGCAGCTGGACAGGTAGCTGTCAATTGAATCGTATCTTGACTTGAAGATTCTGTACTTGTTGTTTTTCAGAGGCTAAAAAAGAAAAAGGACATTTTTATAATTGCAAACATACTTGAATATAAACTTAAAAAGTCGATCATTTTGTTGTGATATCTAGGTGGTGCTTTCACAGAGGCAAATCCACACCTCCGAGTTTGCTGGAGAAACATTTTTGGTTATTTACTGACACTTGGTTGTGGGAGAGATGAGTGCTGAAAAAAATCAGACTCAATCAGATGACCTTGAGTACTAGATAGAAAAACAATGAGAGACAAGAAATGCTCAAAAAAAACCCAACATCCCTATTATTTGATTAAAACATATTTTTTGTATTCTGAATATGTACTGACACATCTTTAGTTTCAGGCTGGATTTTCAGCTCCACCTGCTCACCTTCAGCCCACGTTCCTCCTGTGTCCGGTCGTCCACTGAGGCAGAAATAACTCCCCAGCGACAATCATTATCTGACACATAGCCTCTGTAGAAGGGCGAGGCTGCACTCAAAGCCATCTGCAAACAGCAAAAATAGTTCAGTAAAATTATGGGCACAAAAAAAGTGATTTTAGGAACAAAGCTATGCAATATTTATTCTGATTATTATTATTTGTTTTAGTCACTCTAGATTGTTCTTTTGTTTTAACTTTTTCATTCATAAAAAATCTTACACATTGCTGCCAGACTTTACTTTCAAACATGTGATTATTAGATAATAAGTTATATATTAGTCTTGATTTTAAAAAAAGAGGTCAGATAAAGATCATTTATCTACTCACCACTATAGGGCAGAATGTCGCTAGCTGGTCATAAAGGTACCGCGCTTCATCAATGCTGCATGCTTGGAATGTCACCTGCAAACACACCATAAAACCGAGACTGAAGGGCGCTTATAAATAAGTCACTTATTGGATTGTAAAGTTGAAGGCACACAAAAATCTAAATAGTTTGGTTTATCTAATTTACATCCCTGAAAACAAAAAGGATTGTTGGAGGTGACTGTACTCTGTCAGTTCTGTCATTACCTGCAGGCAGCAGTTGCCCATGCCGAAGCCCATGGCATCCATATAGATGTGGTCAGGCAGAGCCGCTCTCGCTGCTTCGCCATCGTCCTCAGGAAACTCCTCCACAAATGGAGACAGAGTGCACTTGTCTTTGAAGACTGAAATAAAAATTTAAAAAAGGAATATATTATTCATATTTATTTCTTTTTCAGTTCAAGAGGTGAATGAAACCTATAACTGCATTAACACTGCAGTAGTCAACACATTTAAGTATATCAGGATTACAGGCATGGCTCAACAATGAGGCTTTAGTGAAGCCTGAGACCACATAAGTAAAAGTAAAATGTCACATTGGGTTAGTTCTATTCTCTCCATATCAGAAATGGTCTTCTTGTTCTCTGGCACACAGCATATATCCCTCCCTTTGCACACATCAAAGAATATTGGCATGCACCGTTGGCCAGTTAAGACTTAGAGTAGGCTAATGGTGTGATGTGTGAAACAAACATCCCTCAAGATTATGTGAACACTGTCAAATAGAGTAATCAGTCGAGCGTGTAATCTTTCACTGCCATAAATACTCTCAAGAACGAGAAACATTTAAGAAGGAAATCAGAAAGTGTGGAGTGGAAGAAATTAGTAAAAAAAAAAAAAAAAAAGAAGTACTTTCTATTGGACGTCTATTCCCTTACTTGAAAGAAAATCTAAATAATGTATTATTCAGTGAAATATAGGCAATGGGTCATAACATTTTCAACCCTGACCTAAATAAAGATTAAACATGACAATTAACTTTAGTCTCTGTTGATATATGATAACCGCTAATAAATACAAACTATTTGCAGAGGGGCAAGTAGAAATTGGCTTAGGCAAGTAAATTGATGACCTATCTGAAAAAAATATGTTGAAGTCTGAACAGGTGCAAATTAGTTGTCTACATTAACAAAATCTTCTACAAAAATCGATTAGGAACATTATATAAAATCGGTTTTATGACAAAGTCACATTTTAGATAAAAAAAAAACAAACAAATTTACTTTATTAAGTTCTCACCTTTTATATCATTTAAACTTACTTGGCACATTAATCGCGACTTTCTCTCCTCTTCTGTGACGTATGTTTCTGGTAAGGGTGCTGAAAAAGCAAATACAAACATTGAATACATTATAGCAGAGTATCCACAGTGTGAGCTATAGAAAGAAACATGCATGTATGGTGTTGTTGAAGTCTACTGGTGAAAACAAGCCAAAAGTATTATATAATAATCAAATATTTTGTCTTTCACAGCTGCGTATCACTAACAACTGATAATATGTTTGCATTTTATACACTGAGCTCTGGTAGATAAACTGATAGAATATACGTGATAAAATACTAGTTATGAATGAGCATTTTAGCATTTCTTTTATTTTGTTTTGTCATTCACAGGATAGTCTTTATCTTAATCACTGATGTGTGTGTGTGCATTGCTGCTAAATCATTTATTTATACACAGTTTTTTGTTTACCAAAAGCTATTTGTGATGCCTCATTACATTGAACAAAGAAGTCAATGATGGTAAACTCATCTATGATGCAACTACATGCCTACTATCATGAAGTTATAACCATGAACGTCTACCTGAATCTTGGGTGTCTGTTGATGGCTTCATCTGGAAAGAACAGCGACTTTGACACTCCCTTCTCAACAGGCGTTGGCGGGTGCTCTGGTTTGGTGAAACCTGGGCAACCTAACCTAAACAAAGGATCAAAATACACATAAATATTATAATGATAAAGTTAGCACTGGAAATGTTTCTGCCACTGATGCTGTCAAATGCAGTCGAACAAAGTCAAATCAGAATCAAAATGCATGTAACATATTGTGTAAAAGAGCAAGACTTTATATCAATAAATACAATTTGAAAAGTAAAAACAGATTTAATATCAATCGTGTGTACCTTGGGAATGCAGTGATGGTGCAGAGCGTTTCGTTCTGGTTCAGGACTGACGAGGCCTCTCGTCTTCTCTTCCCCATGTTTCCCTCGACAGTGTTGAACTCTGACATCGTGCCGCCGTACGGCTGCCCTGGAGTTCCTTCAATCATGTAGCTGCCATACTCTGGTCTCCAGAGCGTAGGGTGACTACAAAAACATGAAGTGTTGTGAAAATATTTGACTTTATAGGTCAGCAAGAGAAAAAAAAAAAGGCCCCCGTCGGAGCATCACGATGACCTTTCTCATTAAATAAACCGACCGCTCTGCCTTTATCGTATGTCAGCCATAATCTTGGCAAGGCAAACTAACGCGACGTATTTGTGCTTCAGAGCGTGCTCTTTGGTGTGTGCGACAGAGGGGCAGTAATGAGGAATGCATCGGCTCTACTATTCCCACTGCCACTGGTATTTCCTCTGGGTGAAGTTGGCTCCACAGATTTAGACCGACGTCATGGACAGCAGGGCAAGCATAACACTCAGGAGCTTGTACAAACACATTTACACAACCTGCAGTGAATTCCTTGTTTTAAAAGAAATGTTACTACAGTTTAGGCTTGCACACAGCATTCCCAGGATGACTTTTGATTGTTATCATTGACAGATGTCCTCAGGCAAAATATCTTCAAACTGCCTTTAAATTTTGACCTTTGTAAAAAGCTGCAACTTATGCAAAATGGCTTCACAAAGTAATTTGACCCTTTGGTTTTTTTCACTGTGTAATGTTATAGATTTACTTTTTTGCCATAAAGTTAAACAAGCCGAAAAGGGACATTTTCAGGACTTTTATAAAAACTAATATCTAAAAGCAGTAACATCTTGTTTCATGTGTTTACATCCTTCAAACTGAACCATCACATCCCTCAACTAAGAGACCAAATGCTCAAAGATCAGAGATCCTCTGCAGAGATGGTAGATGCTGCCAGAGAGAGAAGCCTGCCTGTCCCACTCCTCACAAAAACACAAATGCAGCATGCAGTAATTGACTCTGATAATAAGGAAAATGTTTATTTAGTATATTAAGACAATGAATGTCCATTGGTCTGACGGCAGAGGGAAACTACTGCTCAGCATTTTTATATGCAGCTACTGATTGCTACAGCGAGGCATAGTGGCATGGAGTCATGTGATGCCTCCTTGTATTTCAAATAATCCAAAGTTCAACTAAAACTGAAACTAACTAACCCAAGTCTAAAGACGTCAGTTCCCACCACTAAACATTTGTGTATTGTTTGAATTTAAACACATTTTTACACTGTGAGAGTGCGAGTTCCACTTTGTTACTGACGTGCTGCATGAATGTGCAGATTTGCAGTAACCAGGTTACTACAGTGCATGTTAAGACATATCCTGGTTTCTCTGAGTAACACGGTTACCTGAGGGCAGGTAATTGTACTGACTGTAAGAATGTAATGCAGGTGTGCAAAGCTGTTAGAGATGTACTGAAGATGACTGCTTTTAAGGGAGCAAAGTGATGAACAGAGGGCCTTCATGTGGTTAGAAATGTGTGGGCCAGAGTGTCTCTTTACTTTTGAAAATGTTGCATTTACATTTTGTAAGATGCACTAAAAAAAACAAAAAAAACAAAAAAACCCAGTTAAAAACATAATTATATCTTGTCTTTGCAAGGGAAGAATAATTGACATCTGAACATAAATTCAAATGTTTTTGTAAAGAAATAGTGTCTGAAAACTTTTTAAAAAAACCCTGTCGTTCTCAAACCTGCTTTTTGTACAAAGTTAAAAAAACAGGTATGTGAGAAGTCGTTGGCATTGAGAAACTGACAGATTTCTGACAATGGTACTGAATAGTGAGATTAGGCAAACAGATAGTTGAATTAAAACTTGTCTGAGTGCTTAAACAGATCAGACGTGTTTGTGTGGTTTGTGAGAGCAGACGCACATAGGGCGTGTGCCTCTGTCACTGCACGTATTATGAATGATGAATGAACGGTGACTTTGAATTTCAAATTTACATGCAACGTGGGCTCGCAGGCAAATTCTGTGTATGGGTAACACAGTGAAACTGAGTGTGACTGCCGGGCGAAGCTGCATACCTCTGCTGTACTTTACACCAGTGGCTCCAAATGCTTTTAGCTTGTGACTCCTTAAAATGAAGCAACATCTACTTGTGACTGCTCATCACAGGTTATGTGTGTTATGTGTAGCATCAACTGTGAGAAGTTCAACTAAACTCAAGTTTTCATCCTGAAACTGTTTAATTTGATGGACTTTTAGATGCCTGAAGTCAGAAAAGTTTCCTATATTTTACAAGAAAAAGCAATATTAGAGAAAAAAAACATGTTGTTATGTAACAGATTTAATCATCAGGTGACCCTGATTTAACCTCTTAGCACTGATTGAAACTGCTTTTCACTATAGCACATTTATTGCATTTGATTAGTTTGATTAGTCAGTTTGGGTGACTCAAAGTCACCCAAACTGTGGATGAAGTGATTGGCAACAACTAGAAAAACCAGTAGTAACAGAATGTCATTTTTACATCTCCTATTTACAACACTTCACTGATCAGCTGTAGAATGTGGGGTATAACTACCAATGAGAAGTGTTTTGATTCTCAGATGACTTCAAACAACATCAGTCCATTCCAGACATGAGTGCTTATCTTTCAAAATATCACACCTGTGTGGGTGTGGTGTAGCTTTAGGTAGAACACCAGTGGAAGTATATGTTTGATACATTGTTTCTACTCTTTACGTTGTATGACAGATGATAAAAGTAATTTAAAAACCGGTCACTACTGCGAGTATTTGAGGTGAGGCTTTAATTTCATTTAATGACATTCAGATTAAGAATTGAACTGCTGTTCCACCAGCGATGCAGCTGAGACAAAGAATACACTGTATTTGTGAATATGATTGATTTCCAGACAAAAAACTACAACTTTAACCGAGTGTCTCTTCATTAAATCAGATCTGAGTCTGGAAGGAGGAAACAAAACCCAAACCATGGAGTTAACAGAGGCTTTCTTCCTTAAAAACTTCACAGTACAAAGGCGTCTACTTCTTTAAATTTGTGTAATAAATTCAGCTGACGTTCAGTCATGTGCTGAAGAGAGGTTACTTACTTGGGGTTTATCTTTTCTCCTTGGTCTTGAAGAGTTTCCAGGACATCTCCTCCATTCAGGACAATTCGAACCTTTTCATTTTTGTCATCCAGTTCCACTAACATGTACTCAACCTAAAAGTAAATAGTAAAAAAAACAAATAAATAAATAAACAGGACACATCATCACACCACAGTCGTCACTGCATTACAGCTTTTTAGTCCATTAAAGTACGCTTTTAAAAATTCTAAAATCAAGCTTTGAATCTGTGCGACACTGCAGTACAAAGTCTGCGTTTTCAAGATAGGACCGGGACGCCATCACATCAATTCCAATTAATCAGTTATGTTTCCTTGACTTTGACTCTGCTACGCTGTAATCCCCTGTCTGAAAGGGGGATTAATCTATAACAACAGCATTCCACATTGTACGAAATCAAAAAGCTGTGGCACACTGAAGTTTGGTGCACTACTGGCGGGCAAAATAACTAGAAATGCAAACTGGTATGAAAATTTGAAAAGTCTGAACATAGATCATGCTTCATGTTTGTTTACTCAACAGGGAGTGTCTGCCTGCATTAGTGGTAGTATTAAGCAGTTACAAGTGACCGGTAATACAAACAAAATTAAAAGCTAAAAAATTACCCTTTGTAACTATGTTAAATCATTCTTAAAAACACAAACACATCAAATAAATCATTAGACATGGTACTAAAAACACAATGTAATACTGTTAATACAAGAGCTACAAGTAAGGCTGCAACTAATGATTATTTTCTCTATTCATTTATTAGCTGTTTAGCTCAAAACAGAAAATACTCATTTGAGGAGGTGGGATCAGAGAATTTGGACATGATCTTTAAAAAAAAAAAAAAGACTTAAAATGATTAATCAAAATAGTACGTGATTAAATGTATAGCTGGCAACTAACTGATTAACCATTGCAACTCTACTCTAAAAGGTTTAATTTCACAAAGCTGTCAGCTGCAACTAACTGTTTTATACTGACAAATACATATCACTAACAGCAATGTATGTGTGATGTAAATAATAACAAAGTAAGTTTAAAAAACGTGCAAGTTGAGAACATGTGGGTTTACCAGCTGCTAAGATGTAATCTTCATCAATAAATGACTGCTATTGCATCATGCACACAAGCAGAGATCACAGCATTTACAGCTACTATATATGTGTAAAGTCTAAATTTATCTGATCACTCTGTGCACTATTTGTGTCCCATTCACAGACCGCAGAAGCTGTTTCATCAGCATTAAGTCACTTACCGTGTATATTTGTGTGTATATTGTGTTGTTCATGTGTGTGTGAGTCCACCGACAGCCTCTAAACCCGGATTCAAACTGCTTGTATGTGTAAACACACTTAGCAAGTGCAGATTCACCACGTGTTGGCTCAGTCTTCTTACCTCATCGCCCCATTTCAACACGTCCTTCTGGCGATCCTTCACCTTGTTGTAGATGTTAAGAAACTGGATGATTCCGTGTTTCCTGATGTGGTCTGCATACTTCTTGGTTTCTTCCCAGTTCAGTGGAGACCCTTGTGAAAGTAAACCCATCGCACACACACACACACACACACACACACACACACACACACACACACACACACACACACACACACACACACACACACACACACACACACACACACACACACACGGTGGACTGAGGACTGAGGTGTCTTGCTGGCTCCCCTCCTGTGAACCACCACGCTGACTGTTGGCTTAGCTGGCTCGGTTAAGGAGCTGGCATCAAGTCTCGGGTCTGAACGGAGCTCCGGATCCTTTGGGTGCTGTCAGACAGTTCACAGGCGGAACTCCGGTGTCTTTGGTTGCTGTTAAAGCGGAGTCGGTAACCTTAGCTGGGCATCCAGAAAGAAGAAGGCCCCGGTTAGCTCGGTGAAGCCCACCCGTGTGCTGATTACTCCGCTCCCCCCCCCCGGAAAAATACCGTCCGGTTATTTAGTCAGTGTCTGCTAGCCTCGGCTCGGTTAACGACCGCGGACTGAGCCCGTTCAAGCGCAGGTCTGTGGTGGAGTGACAGGGGTGAGCCGGTAGGTAAAGTCGTGTTTGAGTCTCGACTCTGTTGTACATATGAACCCCCTGCTGGCTCCGCACACGTGATCTCGTCAGGCGGACGCAGCGACGTGACTCAGCACTCTCCGCCACTCGGCCCCGCCCACCGAGCTGTCAGTCAGACGCTGCGTTCAAGGGCTGCCGGAAACACAACCATCACACACTCTGCATTGCATTTTACCCTTAAGAATGGTATGTTTGTTAAATATATGGAAGCCAAAACCGACTGTGCTTGCGATTATTATTATTATTGTTATTATTATTTTAAAAATGTCGTTTCTATATATAAGAAGTTAATAATTTTGTTATCTTGAGATAATAAGCTTGTTATCTCAAAATTACAGGATAATTAACACGTTATCACAAAAAAGCAAGTCATTTCCTCTTTTACCTAAAACAGGATTTGGAAAGTTACTTTTAAAATGTAATAAGTAATGTAACTATTTCAATTACTTAATCAAAGTAATGTGACTTATAACATTTGATTACTTTTTGATTACTTTCCAATTTTCTAAGGAATGTTTTCAACTGTTAGGGCAAGTGTACCCATTAAGCCCACCAAAATCTAAGTTCAGGTGTTTTTCGTGGATACTCACATGATTTATAAGGGAGATCATTTCTAATAAAGCAAGCGTTATCTCATTTGAAAATGTGTTCATTAGTTCATGTACATTTTGGAATATAAAATAAAGTGAAAAGTCTGGCATGGGCTCAATTGACACTGTGAAACCAATGAAGCCCCTGTGTGCTCCAAATAAGCCCACTTCATGATTTATTTAAAAAAATATAAAAAATATATTGATTTCAAAGAATTAAAAACAGTAATATATGTATTCAGTAACATGTTAAATATTTAAAAATGAGGAAAAACCCTCCTGAGCAAAATCTTAAAGGTCTGACTGATGTAACTCTCTTTTGTAATTGTCAACATTTCATAAGCAACTATAATCTAATAACACATTTTTTCTCAGTAACTGTAACAGATTGGAGTTACATTTATTTTGTAATTAAATTACGTGACAACGTTACATGTAACTAGTTACTCCCCAACACTGCCTTAAAAATTCATCAGAGATCAGGAGTGCCATGCCAGCATACATAGATGGTGTCTTGACAACTGTAGCAACTGATTTAAGATGAAATATCACATCAAGGAGTAAGTACCCATTATTATTTACAGCACCTTCATTAATGATATCTGTGTCATGGCCAAATGGCAGGTTGATTAACTCCTGGTCATTTTATGATGGGGTACTTCATGGAGGAGGAGTACCAAACGACACCTTTGAAACATTTTCATTTTTATTAGACTAAATGAAAGAAAGGAACGTAGGGTGGGAATAAAAACCAAACATAGCACAGATTTGAGCCAATGTCCTCAAGAGCCACCTGTTGTGCTTGATTTACATAGTTGATCCATCACACCTGGAGAGGAATGAATGATTGAGAATTACCTCCGCCCATGATAAATGATGTTGTTGTCTCTTGAGCAGTCAGCCTTTTTTCCCGAGATGACAAGATAAAATAACTTGTCATCTCAAGATACGGGACCTTGAGATCACACAGCATTAAAAAAAAAAAAAAAGCAAGCACAGCTGTTCTCAGCCTCCATAGAAATTACTTTGTTTTGTGAGTTTGTTTCTATATCCCACAGCATAAGAAATAGCTAATTTTGTCCTTCCAACCACCAGTAATTCAGTTTAGGCTACCTTTGACAGAAAAAAGCAAACACTTGCATTTGAGAGACTGGAAACGCTATGTGCTCTCTATTGAGGACAAAAATATGTAAAATCAGATAAGTAAGAAGTGCTGCGGAATTTCCACAGTCACCATTACAAAGCTACAAGATTTAGGCTACTTACAGGATAAATTCCCGCCCACAGCATTAAAATGAAGGAATTATCTTTATAATAGCATCCGGAAATACCAGTCTGTTGGGAGCACATTAATGTAGCATCATGCCAAGCAAAATGCAATATTCATGATGACACAGCAAACAGTTAAATGACACCAATTATCTGAGGAGCTGTGTGTTCTGCACATGTGCATAAAACTAGTTATAGACCAATGAACCACACTGACATCAGCCCCAAATAAGAATGTGGTGTCATGCCCAGCACTCTCACATACATGCTATGTATTACAGCTTTTCTGGTTTCCATTAGATTGATTAATAACCCCTAGTCTACTAGTAATCAGTCTTTTTTTGTCAAGTTCACTATCTATATGTTAACAAAAACCTGACCTGGTACTATACAAGCAGTTAGACACTCTGAGTATTGTTCCTCAGCATTGTGGGTGACTGTCAGATTTTATGAATGTTTGAGTTTTTACCATCATATTATATTGTTAAGGCTGTAATGGAACCGCTGCCTTTGTGGAAATATCTTACATTTCGCCAACATAATCTATTTTACATTTTACATTACATTTCAGGAACCGCTTTCTAAGTCAGATGGTGAGCACTGGGACTTTTTCTCCTCGTTTGAAGTGTACATGACCAAATTGTATTTTAATTTACAGACCCCCGGTGATAATAGTTATTTTATGCCTGAATACAGTGATTTTTTATCCTCACTCAATGAGTCTTTTATGCTTTACATTTAAATATACCTTTAAACATCAGCTCTATATGCCTTATGTTATTGACCACCACTGTGTTCTGTTAAACTTATTTTTTAATTTATATTCTCTGCCCAGTAAACATGTAAAGGACCTTTAGAACAGTGGAGAGTTGTCTTCTCATGCTGACTTTACTGCCTTTAGTGCACTTTGCTCCACCTCATTGAATAAAGTGGCGCCTAGTAAAGTGAGATTTGTTCCCTCTATCAATTCATCTCCCTG
Source organism: Scomber scombrus (assembly GCF_963691925.1). Classification (NCBI taxonomy): domain Eukaryota; kingdom Metazoa; phylum Chordata; class Actinopteri; order Scombriformes; family Scombridae; genus Scomber; species Scomber scombrus. The sequence goes on along the minus strand of NC_084981.1, from coordinate 13,370,367 downwards.
GTTAAATGACATATCAGTTGTTTCTGGTGTGAATGTTGGAGAGCAGAGCAATAGTGGAAATCCACCAAGCTCTATGTTCACCACCCCCATTCATAGTTTCTACCCGTTGACAACAATGAAACAGGAAAGAAAGTAAAAAGTGCAATGATTCAAATGTGGAAATGTATTCCTCACTTGTTCCCCCTGGTCTGTTGCATTGAACACTACACAAATCTAGTGAAACCAAATCCTCACATTACTCTTTTCACAGCATAGTGACATTTCACATGTAGGGTGAACTGAACACTTTGTTCTAGGTCTTCAAGGCCACATGTAGTTACAGTATTACCAATATTTACTGTACCACACCCTTTTCAATGCTATCAAAAGAGTAAATATAATGATTAAAATTGGTGAATAGATATTACCTCTGTGAAAATAACAAAATAATCCTGAATATCACAAGATCAACAAAGGAATTTAATTTCTTATGAAAATGACCATATGTTTTGAATAAATAACCACAGCTCAGACTGACTTCCACTTCATCTCTTTATTTAAAAACAAACAAAAAGGACATGAGCAGTCAGGGAATTCATAATACATACCGACTTCCAAGAAAACTCAGGCTGACAACTTCATTTCCAAGTTATGTTTTTCTTTCTTTTTTTTTTTACAAAATAGTTTAAGTACTGTCCCATTTAAACCCATTCAATCCACATCATTCCAACATTTTCCCAGCAGAATCTGTTTTCCTCGCACTGATAGTGTTAATGACAATTACACGGTATAGTACACAAGACTACTGAATACTGTACATGAGACACATGTAGAGAAACTGCAGCCTCACTGTGAAGTGTGTTAAAACACTCATTTTATGCACCTACACCTGGTAGGGGATGCCAACTTATATTCCAGCTTCAGCTTTTTGCCGCACCATATTCTGTTCAAGTATCTGAGAATCACAGTAGCTAAAGTCACCTTAATTAGGACTGTCACAAAATCCCTCAATATCAATATATGTGATGTGAACAAACAACACAGTATTATTAATTATTCATGGCACTGGGTAAAAAAAAGACAGATTCATTTAAATAACTATCAATTCTCATTTTAATTTATTTTATTTGAGCTTTAAAGAACATTTTATATGCTAAAGAAAAGGGCTAATGAAATTATCCCATCTGAATTGGCCCCAAAGAGAAATTTCTGTCTAAAAATTATAAAATTGGTGTAAAACACATTGATATGCCCAGTTTGTCTCTACCATAAAACATTATTTATCATTAACGATGCCAAATATACTAATTATGAAACTATAGATTTCCAATAGGTTTCTCTTTTGCCAGCTCTGGCTTAAATTTGCCTCATTTGCTTTTAATGTAATTTTTTAATTTAATCATTTTGGCTCATCTGAGAAAAATTGATGACCATTTAAACTGATCCTCTTAGCCCTCAGAAAAGGACCATTGGTAGAGTTTAGATGTATGCAACAGACATGCTGGAGACCTTTAGACATGTAAACTACATCATCCCTATGATCAAAATGCTTATATACTGACTGGTGCGGAGGAAACTGAACTGGCTCTGGACTCTCGTGTTTTCCTTGTAGGTATGGTGACGACACAGCACGAAATGCCTACTGTAGCTTCTGGCAATTCATCATCCTCAGTCCATTCATTGAGATCAGGGTTGTAAACCTGAATGCATTTCTTGTACTTCTTCTCACCTTCATTCCAGCCTCCCAGGACATACACCTTGCTGTTCAACATGGAAATACCAGCTGTGCTCACTCCTGTGTGAAGAGGCGCACAGTAGCTCCACTGCCCATTCTGAGGGTTGTATGATTCGACAGCCAGGACATCAACCCTCTCCCCACGACCTCCCAACTGACTGCCGCCGATGACGTAGGCGCGGTCTCCCACTGTGGCAGCGCAGTGCCAACCTCGAGGTGTGCTCAGGCTGGTCTTGTCCTGCCAGGTATCAGTGGACGGGTCATAAGAACACACGGCTCTAGAGTAGGCATTGTTGATGTAACCTCCAGACACAAGGATCTTGCCTTCAATGACAGAGCTGGCATGACAGCAACGGGGCACCTCCATTGGTGCCTTCATTTGCCATTGGTTGGAGGATGGCACATAGCACTCAACAGAGGCCTGAACACCATCAGCGTTTCGCCCTCCGACAGCAAACAAGAGGCCATTGAAGATGTTGATGCTGAAGTGGGTGCGCCTTTGGATCATATTGGTCAGATGAATCCAAGTGTTGAACCGGGGGTCATACCTAAAGTATGTGAGAGGGATTTACGGTAATTTTCTAATATCACACAAACTAATATGACTGAATTAAAGATTTAAAGTGACAGTTCATTCTTACCTGCAGAAATTGCTGACAGCATGTTTCGCCTGGTTCCTTGCATCATTCTGGTCCTCACCACCTGCCACATACAGGAAGCCATCCAAGACTGCCACACACTGGTTAAAGCTCTTAGCTGGCATTTCTGTCAACTTATTCCACACATTATCAGAGTCCCTGTAGAGGACCTCTTTGCTGAGAGATTTCTCTGTCAAGGCTGGGCGTCCACCTACTGTGAGTATCACCTTGAGGCCACCGCGTACTTTTGTTCTGCGTGACTGAAGGATATTCTGTTGATATGGCAGCAGATGGTAATTCATGGCGTCAACAAGGAGACGGTGGCACTCGGAGTCTTGCATCATTCTGGGGACACTCTGGACATGATTCACCAGGTCTTGAGCAGAGATAGTGCCAAAGCGGATGTGTGTCAGGAGATCTGCTGCATACTTCAGCCTCTTCTCATCAAAGTCCAACCATTTCATGGCAATCTGGAAGGCTGTGATCTCAGAGGGGAGCTGCAGGGAATCATCTGAGAGGAAATCACTGATCTGCTCATAAGTGAGCTTCAGGAACTGTTCCATCTCAGAGAACTCGATGAAGTTCTCCCGCATGAACTTCTGCGCTGCCAGTTTGGTTTCTTTGAGGTCGTAGGCATCAGCGATATTGGCCACATACATGCAATTCTCAACACTCAGCTCCTGCATGAGGAAATCGCTGCACATCTTCACTAAGGTGCTGATTTTCAGCAGCATGGCTGCGGCAATGGTGCTGCCAATGCTGTACAGCGACAAGGTGAGCTTTCCAGAGTATGCATATGTGATTGCTGTGGCGAGCCCGACAGGTGAGAGGTCATTAAGCTCAATCTTCTGAAGGGTTGAATCCTTCTTCAGGATGTTTCGAATGTACTCACTGCAGGAGGCCATGACAACCCTGTGGACGTCAAATGACTTTGACTTAGTTGAGACCGTCAGATCACAGAGGAAACTGTCTTGCCTCATGGTGCTCAATCCTTCCAGGAGGTTTGGGGCATAGGCTGAATCGGTCACTTCAGTTGAAATGCAGTTGAAGCCATTTCCGCCTTCTAAGAGGGTGTTCAGCCCATTGATCTTGTTGATGGGGCTGTCCTCAACCATGATGGTCATTTCATTTATGTCTCCTTTACTTTTTTTGGTTGTCTTGTTCTTTTTGGGTGCCATGGCTGTTGCAGCACAACACAGCCCAGACCTTCTGCAAATATAAATAAAAAATGTCAGATTTTTGAAGAAAATGCACCACAGTTAATAATGATGCACAGAATGCACAATTCACCCAGAGACAGCCATGTGCCAATGATACATTGTGTAAAAAAATCCAACTTGTAGCAGAGTATGAATTGTATGGCCAAAGAATAGGTAGGTGAGTATCTCTATTTATATAACACCTTCCAAGAGCAAAGACGTATCAAAGTGCTTCACAGATGAAATAAAGCAAAGACATACTACAGACACACTTCATAAAATTACACATAGGTCTAGATTTAACCTGGTTTTATCAATAGATTATCATCATGGAATAAGGAGTTAAGAAACTTGCACACAGCCAAACTACACTAAAATAGCATATATTTTTAAAACTGAGACTGCATTTAGTTTTAGGTCTTGTTGTCCTTGTACCATGCCCTTGACAGTTTTTTCTTCTCTCTCATGTAAGCAATAATGACAAATTCTTGTAAATGTTACTTAATGGACCTAAGGAGAAAACAATTCTTACTTTTTGGAGGGTGTAAAATGTATCTAGGCACACACAGACACTGACACCTTTGAAAACATGTGTGGTGCCAGGTGATGCTGGAGGGAGTGAGTGCGTCAACATGCCCCGCTTTGCATCTGTCACAATTTATCAGCAGTATGTCCAGGAATAGCAACGCTGGATGGCTCACCCATGACGTTCCTTTTATAGACTTTGAGACATGAGCAGCAGGCCTCATGTCCTCTGACTGTTTAAGTTCAACTTAGGGCAAATATTTATGTATTTATTTCTATTTTATTTATTTTATGTAATGCGTCTATGCTTTTCCTGAGTTACTCCGCAATCAACACAATCTTCAAGGAAAAAAAAAAGTTTAATAAGATGCCACTCTTCACACTATTTACCTACCACGCTGTCAATATTGAAGCGTGCTATCACCATTATTATATATAAAAAACTTTTGACCAAACTGGAAATAGGCAGGCATCAGGCAATTTATTCACCCTTTGAGGCCCAAATAAGTGAGAAAATTGCAGATTTTCCGTTTTACAAAGGCTGACAATCAGCGAGCATTGACTGCATCATGCTGCCTTTTCATTGCTTAATGGCAAGAAATCAAGCATCGGATAACGCCACTTACCTGAGAAATGAAGTTGAGGCTGGTGAAGAAGGAACTTGCCTCCAGTTACTGGAGCAGGAGAGAGAGAGAGAGCAGTAGTTACTCCTACTGAAAGAGACATGCAGTAAACTCCTCCTCTAGGGGAGTAAGTGCCAATCAAGTATTGTGCAAGGCATGTGGCAGAGGGCAGGGACCATACACTCCCCCAACATATAGTGTCCCACAATAGCCTCCAATCATTGATGTCAACATACTGCATGCATGAGCACAACGTATATCCTCAACAGGACAGCATATGAAGCGTTTCATGTGGCCTCACCAGTGCAAAAAGCAACATCCCTTACAATCCAGTTCATTTGAGAAAAGGTACAAGAAAAATGATGTTAAAATGTAAAATGATTAAAACTGATATGTTATTGACTGTGCTCTAATAGGCAACCTAAATGGAGGATGGCAGAGTTTAATTGACAAGACACAAGCACCAATGTATCATACATATATTTAATAATCTCCAGAGATGCTGATACTTACAGTTCCCAGTGAAGACGATATACAAAAGAAAGATGAAAGGTTAATTCCTCCAGTTGATAAAAAGCATAACAGCAACCCAACTACATGTCTAATTAACATAACAGGACTGGTTTCTTAACTGATGGGTTGGTTGTTGAAAGCTGAAATATGTAAAGGTTTATAGCTCTCGGAGAGTGAAGGTGTTATTAATTGTAACTCTGTATATTTTACAAGTTTAAAATGAATATATTTTTCCAAAATATAATATTTAATCAACAGTGTGCTACAGATCATGATAATTTAATCGTAATCCTACCGACTGGGGTACCCCAGAGATATAATTTTTGTCTTATCACTCAGGTGCTTCATGCTGTAATCTAAATGTTTAATTACTTTGTCAATCAATTTAATGACTTGTTTTTTGTTTCTGTTTTATTTTGTCCTTTAAAAAAATACCAACATATTGTGGAGTACCCAATTTCACCTGTGCACTTATAATAGATGAAACTATGTATTGAGTTCATGTTAGCCATGGGTCCTAGTCACACATTATCAGGTTGAGGGGCCACTCTGTCAGTTATTTTTGAAGGAGACAGATACAGATGCAACACACACAGAATTCATTATGTGCACTGTCGATGACCCCACATTTTCATTTAACAAAATATGCCAATTAACTTTTCAACAATAATAATAATGTTTTTTGTTTTTTTTGGGTTGACATGAATTCCGTAACTGATAATCTTTTGAGAAGAAATGGTTGTTTCTTATAGTAGTTTATTCTTGGGATCCCCAGTTATCCTATCCCAGTCAGTATAGGCCTATCCTTTTGTATGATAAATATGTCGGTAGGATGAGAGTTAAAGCATCTTATTAGCTCCTTTCACGTTACAGCCTTAAGAAAAACGTACCACGCCATGCATATTTTCTTTTCAAATTGTTTCCGATAAAAGAGAGACAGCCATCTGTAAATATGTCTCTTCAAGGACCAATCTATTGAGGTCCCTGTAGATAAGGATTAGTGGGATAACCCATTAAGGAGGTGCAGGCTATACGTTCTTAATTCAAATTGTGTTCTCAATAGTAGCAATGTGCTCGCATAATGATAGATGCGTCATTTATTCACAATCACACGTTTAATATGAACAGTCACATCAGTTATCCCCATGTTTTCTGTCATTGCTTCCGTCCTTTATAATTGTGTCATCAGTGGGCGCGCGCTGCCCGGTGTGTGTGAACGGCTGCACGTGATTCACCGTGATGGCCCGCAGGTCTGATGTGGTGAAGAAAGTCCTGCGGTTCAAACTTCAGCTTACAGACACAGAAGAGTCTGCTACGGTAGCTACAATGTTTTATTCTTATAGGCCTGCGCACAATAATCAGGGCAGAGCTGAATGACATGAAGACGCCAAACCTGTGTGCGCAGCTCCAGTTTTGTTTAATCTCTCTAATTTATTTGACAGCCAATGATTGCTCCAGAAACACTGATGCCATTTCGATATTTTCACCCTCTAAATTTCCTTCCTGTTACTTTAATTGGTTAAATCCCACTGGCTTTCATTAATGGTTTTGTCTCGACACCATGTCGTAGCAGTGTTATTTTTAGAGACTAATACATTGCTACCGGTGGTCAATTTAGAAGCAAATTTGCTCCCACGCACGACCAAATTTCACATCTACTAGGCTTGCGTAGACAGAGAGTAAAGATCCATTCATTAAATATTCGGTAATAGGCTACTCTAAATATTAGTCTACTACAACCTGCCTCATATTGGACGCTATAAAAAGGTGAACTAAAGAATATAGACATGGCAGTGTGACATAATCTGTATATTATGTTTTTTTCTGTCATTGACTGTGTGGGGAGAGAGGCTGATTGAGTGCTGTTTCAGTCATTGACATGTGTGCTTCTGCCTCGCAGCACTTTAGTGGGGGTCAGGCTGTATAAATGGGAGGGGCTTTGCTGCTAAAATTGGCAACTCCTGCAGTTGTTCAACTTATGGCTGCTGTCCATCAGCAAGTGAAGGTTCTTCTGCAGACTTATTTGAGTCTGTTCTTCTTGTAGGTGTTCTCAGAAATTGGCCAATGTTAAGCTATTTAGATTGACTTCAAATGCTCACCTTTTAAATCGCTCTGTTCGGTTATATAGAGAGGGACTATATATCAGGCAGCAGTAGCATTACCCATTTATAGTTGACAGTAAAATGAGCAGCCAGAGGGGGTGTGTGAGGTTCCCATACATAGCTTCTGCTCTGAATGCACAGTCAGCCGCTGTGGTGATCCAAAACAAGGACTTCCATATTTGGTATGTCAGGTTTTGTTCAATTTACTTCTCTTTTTAACAACTGTTGAAACCACATTAAAGCACACTAGACATCTGCCCAACTCTGTTTTAAATGTTTGCTATAAAAAAACACAAAAGTGTGGTAACATAATCAGAGAGATTCATGTCTTTATTCATCATTCTCCAGGTTCTAAAAACCTTACAGAAACTCAAGGATCTGGATATCACGTTAGACATTCTTGCTGTAAGTCTTTGTCTCAAAAAATAAATAGTGTGGTGATATGTTGGTGGTATGGGAAATTTGGATTGGAAACTTTAACTTAACGATCTTCCTGAACTGCACTGACTGGTGTCAATGCGTAAATTAGGAAACTGGAATTGGCAAAACTGTGAACTCCCTGCGCAGACATGAAGAAGCTGGAGAATTTGCCAAGTCGCTGGTTAGAGGATGGAAAAAACTGGTCCCTAAGAATCCCACAAGGTGCTGTGCATTTAATTGCTTACTTTTCCTAACAATATACTGTATAATGCAATAGATTGATTGATGTGTATTTTATTTTTAATTCTTTATCTTAAATTTCTTCTCAATGCAGTGTCACAGAAGACAGGACCATGTCAGACAGTATGTCTGTTAAAGACAAACTGGATGACCAAAATTGTCCAAATGCTGAAGGTTTGACAATAGAGGATTTAAACAATAATTGCTTTACATCACATGGCAAGAGTCGGGAAACAAATGAACCTTTATTCAAAATGGGCAAAAGAAAAGCTGATGCAGAAAAACGGTGTGAAGAGCAGAAAAGAAAAAAGGACCAGAATGAATTCCAGAATATCTTGGAAAGTGATGAAATCTTGAGCAAAAAAACCAAAATCCAAATCCAAGATCATTCCAAGGAGAGGAACAATTATGATGATAATAACTGTGATAGTGTGCTTGGAAACAAAAACGCAGTGGACACTATTCAGAAATCCAGGCCTGACTCCAAGGAAAAACTGGAAAGCAGTTCTGATTGTGAAGGTTTTGGGTCAGAAAAAGAGTCAAATAAGAGATCAAAGCCATCAGAAGAATCACTAAAGGATGGTAAAGAATCTTTTTCATATGACTCCAGTGACAAATACTCAAAAAAGTTGTTCAAACTTGCCCATGTTGAAGATGACAGGTCTTCAGGAATATCAAGTAGCTCAGAGGCCCAAAACAGAAAAAAGAAGAAAAAAGAAAAAGAGAAGCACTCCAGTCATAAACGTAAAGAGTCTGAATATGCGGGACATTCAAAACCCCAAAACAAAAAGACCAGAAGAACGCACAAAGACAAAAAAAATGACAGTGAAGAGCCCTCTATGTCTTTTGAATCTTGCTTGAATTATGATGGGAATGTCTCTAAGAGGAGAGAACGATCAGGAGCAAAAAAAACACCTAAAAAAATCAAGAAAAAAGTAAAAGAGGATCTTGGTGTGAAACCTGTCAAGTCATCAGTAAAGTCTCTAAATGCGCTCTCTTCAAAAAAGGTATTGTTGACTATGATCTAAAAAGGTAAAGCTTTTAGAGAACAGATCATGATTGCTAAATATTGACTGATAATCCCTCTCATTTTAGTCTGTAATGGACTGGATCAACATCCCTTTACCTGCGGTTCTGCCTGAGTGTGAAAACCCAACCAGTGTTGAGTACTTTGAGAGGAAAGGTACAGTATGAATGAACATACAGCTTTATTTTCACACAGATAACTTGATTCTTGACACTTCTCCTTTTGTCTTTACAGTGGTGGAGAAGGACTTTGATTTCTGTGACATGCCTGAGGAGTCCGCAGGCTTCACTGGTCAGCGTCTTAACAAGAAGATGCAAGTCTACTCTGGTGCCAAAACCATCTTCCTCCCAGCCATGATGAGCTTGTACCAACAGTGTATCCGCACACTGCAGAACAATATCAACTGTGAGTAAAGCCCAAAGGAACCTTGTGAGGGGTTTAATGTCTCTCAGTTTGTTGGATTCATATTGAGCCCCGGGGATCTCTTCTCAGTGCTTCATGAAACTGGTGGAGTCCCGTTTGACATCCTTGAGCCAGTGCTGGAGAGGTGTACCCCGGAGCAGCTGCTGCGTGTTGAAGAATGCAACCCAGTAAGAGTGTGAAGTATAAATACATTTAGTACAGACGTACACTTAGTGGCCACTTTTAGTCGCAGTAGTTTGTTGTTTATTAGGACCATGTACAATGTTGAGTGTAAATGTTACCATTAGATGTACTGTACCAGAGTTAGTTTATAGCTAATTTCCATGTGCAGTCCCTTCAGTACATCAATATTAAAACATAACAGCACAATAAACAAACAAAATAAAAAACACACAGGACATATACAAAATACAAAGTTACACACAATAGCACATCACATTCTGAGAAGTGATTTAACTAGAAGTGTCCTGCGTTATATGCTGAAACAAGTTTGATCTGTTATTGAGCAGGTTTACCTACAGTGGTCACTGAGTGTATGTCAGTTTATTCTGAATTTATAATTCCAGGTTTATACATTTTGTAAACTTTAGGTTGAGCTGAGAACATGTTACACATATTTTAAAAAGTTGCTATTAGAAAGATAGCGAGAGAAACTTTGGTTCAAGTGTACTGGTATTTTTTTGTTGTATTCATTAGTTTGTTTCCACAGATCTATGTCGGAGTGACTGACCACTTATGGGGGAAACACTGTCAGAGGGACTTCAAGGACTACAAACTTCAGGAGTATGAGTCGTGGAAAGAGATGTTCATCAGACTGTCTGATGAGAGGGAGGTTAAACTCCAAAGGCTGACTAAAAGCATCGTCTCAGCTCATTCTAATAAGCCTAAAGGTGTGTACTAAAATGGACTAAAACCTCTTATAAATAACTGAATCAAAAGGTCGGCAGGTGATCCAAAACACATTTTGTCAAACAATCCTAAATACGTCCACTTTGATATAAATGTAAAACATTAAAATGTGAAGACACTTTTATAGGCACTGTATATTATTTAGCCCTTATAACATTTTGTACACTGACGTTTTTTTTCTTCTTCAGGTCGGCAGGTGAAGATGGCATTTATTCACACTGTTGCCAAGCCACCGAGAGATGTGCGAATTCAGCAAGAAATTCATGGAACTGCTGTTCAGCAGCCTCATCAGCTCAGGTGCAGGTGGGTCTCAGCATCCTAAATACAGAGTCATTTCTGCCATGTTTATTAGCTTGTGATTTGTTTCTTTTCCTTTCTTTTTTTCATTGATTAATTTAATGTTGTTTTCCTAATCGTAAGGTTAATAAACAAACCAAAAAACTGTACAAGGCAATGTTTTAGATTTGTTTATCTTTGGCTAAATGTGAACACCTGGTTAAGCCTCGTGCTTGCTCTGCTCCTCTTCCACATAAAAGCCCCTCAACTACAAAATGATCGCTCAACAACAGCGGCTTAGGAGGGTCATAACCTGTCGGAGACTCATGTGATAACAGTGGGTGAAAGGCTTTTGCCGTGAGCTTAGCCAAACACAGGAATTGGAGCAATGTGCTGGATAAACTGGTTTTATGTTGGTTAGAGACGGCCTTGTGGCCTTTGTTGTCAACTGATGCCACAGGGATGTTATGCTCTCTAGTAGCAGAGTAACACTGACATAACTAATGTTGTGGTTAAAAAAAAAACAACCTAAAGCTTGAGCAAATATATTAGAATTAACTACTGTAATTTTTGTGTTTTTATGTTTATTTTTGCAAAATTCTTGCATTTTGCTGTTTATTATTTCCTCAATTTCCAGCGCCAAGGTTCAGGACAACAGATCAAAGCCGAGTTCTGAGCCCACCAGGTCCAGCAGCACCAGTTCAGGGGCAAGCAGTACACAAGACGCTCGCAAAAAAACCCGTGAGACAAGAATATTGTTGATGCAATGTTGTTGTGCTGCAACTTTTCAAACCTGTCAAACTGGCATGTTTAGATATTTCTTGTGTTTTTCTCTTGTTCATCCTGTCAGTGTATTTAAAAGTCAGGCTAAAAGCTATACAAATAGACTTGAGTAATCATTATAACTGACATTTTATTTGACTCATATTATATTAATTGAAATCTTCTTTTCATTGTTGTTCCTACAGGAGTTGCCCCAATGATGGCGAAGTCCTTAAAAGCATTTAAAAAACAACTGGGACGCAGATAAATGCTCTTCTGTGATCTGGCTATTTTCAGTGTGTAGACTCTATCATTCATTAACTTTGGACAATAGTAGGCCTATATTCACCTTAAATTACTCTATTTTCTCTAAACTATTACAGGCAGTTGCCATGTTTTTTTTCTCTCAAATTATGAATGAACTTCACTATTAAATAGACGGCCAAAAACGCAAAATCATGTGATTTGATATTTTGTTTTGGAGTTTGTTTGAACTAAACAAGGTCTTGTTGGATTGTTATTAAATGGGGTGTGGCTCCCTCTAGAGGATGTATAGAGAAGTGCTGTAGTTTCTGTATTTCTGAGATTATCTCAATAAATTACAGTTTTGATATTCATGTATTTTGATAACATTTCTCTCACCTCTTGTAACACTAAATTAAATCAAAGTGAACCTAAGAGCGGTGTTACAACTGATCACACATTTAATACAATGCAGTAAATTCATACCTTGTAGCATATGTTAACAGGATTTTAATGTTTTATGTCAAAAAAGGTTTATGGAAATAGATGAACTGTACTTTCAGTCTATGCTGTTTGTGTGTTTAGAAAAATGGACTATAAAAAAACAACACATGGACAGATAGCAAATCTGTTCATCCATATTTTTGTTTTGCAAGGTCCAAATTTGTTCTCACCCACCTGGTTTTCAATCACAGTTTTGAAAAACCAAATATTTCTACAAAATGCGAAGAAAACACCATGTCAGCGCTTTATAATCCCTATGTTGTCATCTTTAAAGGGGAAAGGCATCTGCTGGCTGCCACTTCCCAAGGTCCTTTCCTGTCTATTTTTGTTTTTCTGGATATGTTTGAACAACTGTTTGAGATATTAACATGAAGGCCCTGAAACTGCTGCAGCCTTCAGCACCACCTGTGGCAGCCTGCTGAGACTGCATCATTAATCTTTGCTCATGTTTAATTTATAGGTCTGGGGAAAAAAGGCAAACTTTTCAATAGGGCTCACTTGGAGGCTTCTTGAGGTTCTTTATGTTTTTATTTCTTGTGAATTAGCAGAAGGTAACGATTTGAAGGTTATGATAGAGCAGCCTGTTTATTATCTTACATATAGGTGAGCATATTGCACTCCAATAGTAACCATTATCTTATGGGGGGGGGGGGGGGGGGGGGGGGTGTAACATGACCTGAGGTTAATGAGGCTGTCGTACCACAAGGCTGGAGCTGACCCTGACCTCTGACCTGGAAGCAAGCAATGTGAAAAGATAAAAGGGTTCAATAAAGAATGACATGACGGTGATTTAATTTAGAAATTGAAATCAATGCATCATCATGTTTTGCGTCTATAAAGCTCAGTTACGGACCCTCTGCGCAGGATGTGACATGACATTATGGGACACATTCCTAGTTGAAGTGGAAGCTTTTGGACACAAAATAAAGCTGTTAAAAAGCAGAGAGCGCTTGCTGAGAAAGGATAAGGAGGCACTTTCGCAAGCCTGGAAAACTAACAGTCAAAGCAGGCAACTGCCAGCTGTCCCAAAAGCCCCTGATTCACTGTGTAGCGTACTGTGTATGTAATTAATTGTAACTTTGTTAGGGAATAAACTGAAGGTCAATACTAACTGGAGTGATAAGGGCGGTAATATGGGGGCTGCTTTAGTATCTTATCAGCTCTGTCTTCAGGAGGGTCCCTGCATGTACCAAAATCTAATTTTGAGGCCCATATTATTTCAGCTGATTGTGCTTACATGGTGCATATTCGTATGTTTAATCATATTAGCCCCACAGCCAACTTGAAACCATGTAATATGTCAGGACACCATACAAAATGTGAGCACACTGCCGAGGCCAAGGATGCCGTGTAGATTATTGCTACTGATTGCTTCTCTTTCTTTCTTGGTGTAAAGTTAATCTACTGACTGTTGGGTAACCTATGCTTCACTGGGTATATCCATTAGTCCACAGTTATGTGTTTTAGTTCGCTTTTTTTTAATTTTTTTATTAAATATTTTAAATACATGAGGTCAAGAGTTTTTCTGCTCAGTGTAGTCCCGTCATCCAGGGGGCCCTGGGCAGCTGTCAGTCCTCTCTGGCCGGCCATGGCGGCCCTGCGCGGGACGGGACTATCCAGAGGAGGGACCGGAGGAAGGAGTGAGGAGGGAGGAGCAGCCTGGGATGATGACGTAGGATCGGAATGAGGGAGTGAATGTTCCGGGTCAGAAACTGGACGGGAGAGGAAATAAACTCCGGGACGACACGGGAAAGAACCGACAATGCTACCCTCCTCTTTACATTGAGATGTAGCCTGTGTTTTCTACGGCAAAAAAGAGCTGTTTTTTTTTAAAGCGGCGGGGGGCGCGTGGAGAGAAAAAAAAACAGGTGCCTACAAACTAACCAAAGTGAGACAACGACGGAGAGTCATTCCCATGGTCGCCGCAACCGAACAGACGGCAGCTCGGTAACGTTATCAACAGCGCTTTGCTTGTGTTTGACGGTGATTTTAGTGTAGGACTGTCCCGCCGTAGCAATCTGTTGCATCCCCTCCTCCTCCTCTTCCACCACCACCACAACCACCACCTCCTCCTCCTACTACTACTCGCTGGTTGTTTATCGCCCGGGTACGAGATTTCTCCCCCGTGATGTTTCACTGTATCCCCCTGTGGCGGTGCAACCGTCATGTGGAGATGATCGATAAACGCCACTGTTCCCTGCTGTATGTGCCCGATGAGATCTACCGCTACGGACGGAGTTTGGAGGAGCTGTTGCTGGATGCCAACCAACTCCGAGATTTGCCCAAGGTAAGAAGAAGAAGAAGAAGAAGAAAAAGAAAAAAACCTTTCACAAAAATCAGCTTCCGCTCACTAGTTTAATGTTAATGGCCGATGGAGACACGGGGGCACCTTTTTTAGTTTGTTTGGTCACATGAAGCAGTTAAAGCGGGGCTGAGCTGATCAGGCTTCCCGTGAGAATCCGGTGGGACCTGGGGACAATAATTACGCAAGATCAGCAAGACATGCACCCTGTGTAGGTGGAAATTTCCTCTCAACTACACCTCCCACAACAGGTTAAAACTGCATGCATGGGAACATGTTTTTTTGTTGCAGTCACAGGTGTCCCAAACAGGCCCGGATTAACACAGTGTGGTGCCCAAGGGTGACCACATTTGAAGTGCCCCCCCCCCTTTCCATTTAAATGCTAAACTGTGAATTTTACTCAGGGTTTAAAGATTGCTCATCACACATTTTACAGAAACATTTAAGATGCAAACAAAACACCTTACACCATAGATGGATGCAGGCCTACAAATGTAACACGTCATGTTAAATGCGATTCAATCAGCCTGTATAAGGACTACATGCAAAACCATTACAGGGTATGTCTCAATAAGTAAATAAGGCAGGCCCAATAATGACTAATGCAAGCAACCATTTCTACAGCTGGGTGATCACAGGTCAGGTGAGGTGACGTGAAGTGAAGGTGTAAGGGAACAACACATGGAGACAGTGTATTTCGGTGTGAAGGTAGTTAGAAATCGTTCTGTTGTTTTCAGAAACAGAAATTAACTTAGGTATATGAAGGTGTAGCCTACATTTCCACACAGGAGGGTGGATAAGTAAAATGGTCTTTGAGCATATATGCTATTAGCAGTAAAGTGTGTCTCTCCACAGCACTGTACCAGCTACTTTTCAATTGTTTTCTTCTTATTCTTCTTATTAATATGAATAATGACAAATAAAACATAAATCAGGTGCTTTATAAATATTGTATCTGCTGTTTCTGACCATGAAAACTATTTACATTTTTAATTTTTTTCACATTGGTGCCCTCCAGCATGGTATGTGCTTGATGCTATATGAATAATCCAGCCAAGGTCCCAAACGTTCATAGCCTGCTGCAAATTAGGGGTGCAATACATCACAAAACATATGGTTCAGATCATATAATGGTTTTGAGTCATGGATTGGCAACAAAAAGAAAAAGGAGACAAATATAACTTTACTTTTTGTCCTTAAAGCCAGGAACTTTTGCCCATGGCCTTAAATGAAGTACTCGATTGTTAAATTAAAATGCAATATGATACTTGATAACTTCTTCCTTTAAACGTGTAGTGAATGAAAAAATAGCCCGTGTCCACATCATCATAACTCGATGATAACTTACAAACACGAACACCCGTCTTGTCCAGCAGCCGCTCGTCTCAGTTAGCAGCTAAACGGCATTTAAGCACATCTGCAGATGTCACTTTGGACACATTAGATGCTGGTTCGGTTCGTACTTAAAATCCCTGTTAGCGACAGTTTGTTTACTTTGCCTCCAATGAAACATTACATTTTGTAATTAATCTGCGGATTACATGTGTGCTGAAGCGCGGGGGACGATCCGTTCAGATCACTGGTCGACTGCGTCCAGTTACACCACGACTGCAAAGCCTGCATGAGTTTGTGTTTGATGCTGTTTGTCCAACCTGTTTATGCAGGTGATCACATGCTGAGGTCAGAAATATACTCATGACCTTTTGTCCCCAACACTGAAGCTTTCTGACTGATATTATTTTTTTATTAAAAATAAGCTACAGACATTTCTCTTGATTTATCGATTCATTGTCAGAAAACAGCCCAAGTTGATGTGAGCAGTCCAACACCTAAAGAGATTAATTTATCATCACAGCAGTTGAAGAAAACCAGCAAATATTTATATTTGGGAACTTGGAACCATCACATTTTTTTTAAGCATTTCTGCTTTAAAGAAAAACACGCATCGGTTAATCAGTCGTAAAAATTGTTGGCGAGTAATATTCTGTCGCTCCACTAGTTGAATAAAGAACCAATTGTTTCAGCTTAATGAAATGTCACGATATTTTTGACTCAGTGGCTTCATATGGATGAAAAGGGTTTGACTAATTGTGCTTCAGAGCAATATTTATTCAGCGCTGGGCTGATATGAAATTAGAGAAGCGTCATGTGGATGTGACTGCCAAGCAGGAAGAGGCGTTCACTTCTCCAAATAACTGATGATATTTGTTTTCCTGGTGAATAATGTTAATGCTTCAAGGTGCTTTATTGACCTTGGAAATGACAGCAGGAAAAAAAGCTTAAAAAAACAACAAACTCCTTCCTCTGATGAAGGACATGAAATGTGACGGCAATCTCTGGAAAATTTTTCAGTTAGTGGAGAGAAATCTCTATTTTCATATGGTCTCTAGTCACACGTCTCAATATTAAGATGTATGGCTGCAATTGCTAAACATTTTTATTATGAATGAATCTTTCAGGTATGTTTCTGATGAGTTATCTCGTCAAAATGGGTTTTTACACAACAAAGATTAGGTCTAATCAACAGTATAAAACACATAACTGATAATCATATAAAACAGAAAAGTAGCAAACAAAAAAAATAGTGTATTGGTTCGTCAAGTTCGTCCTCACAGTGTCTCTATTTTTGTTTTAATAGCGAACACGTAGGAGGACTGCTGGTCGCTCGGTGTGAATTACTGAGAGGCTCGCTGAGGTGGGGATACTCAAGCTGGGCCTTCTTGTGACCCGAGCGCTCTGGATTAAGTGGGATACTAGCTAAAGGATTTGCATGTTATTTCCCATCGGGCCAGGGGTGGTTCATTTAGTGTTTCTCTCTGTCAGGGCTTGAAACAGAGTCTGACCTGCGCTGTTTTTCTGACATATACCCTAGAGCTGCTGCAGTCAGTGAAAGGTTGACTGACTTTGTGGTTTTGCAGCATTAGTGCCTTTTAACTTCAGCGGCCAAACCAGTTTTTTGTTGTTGAAGGCGCTCTTGAGTTTGCTCCGCAGAGTGTATTTTAAGCTGGTGTGGGAAAAAAATCAAGGTATTCTCACTGTAATCTTCCCGAGCAAAGGAGGACGTTTGGTGATGTGAGTTTACAGCTGTTCCTGACAAGTGGATAGAGAGTGCAGTAAGGCTTAGACCGATCAAGATCCCCCCCTGACCTCATATAACTGAAGGCATGGAGGGTCAGGTGTAAAGCTGATTGCACTCAAGGACTCTTTTGTGCCTTCGCTGACATTTCTTCCTTTTTGCTCACAAGTGTGTAATTTATAAAAAACAACAACAACCAATCCCTCAACCATAAATAAGTAGTTAAAGCAGCATTGATGATTTGGTATTCGTCACAGGGGATTTTACAGTTTACAGTTCATAAGAGAGGGAGGAAAGAAAAAAAAAGGATATTTTTGGGCTCGGCCTGTCCATAGAAACAGAGATTATGTGAGCGACCTCCCATGGCTGTCTGTGTGACACTGCTTACTTTGTCCGCAGCAGAAAAGCTCAGGAACAGGTATTCTGACTGAAAACAAAGACGGCATTATGCGCGTTGTTGTCGGCCTGGCTCGTGCCATTGTATGTGCTGGTGTATTCTAATGAAGTCATAATGAATCGTTGACCTGAATTTGGAAAACACAGACGCATAAAACAGTGAACCGACACACAAACACACACACAAACAGACATTACACCTGATCAAATTCACCTTTTTTTTCTTCTTTTTTTACCCCCAATGTCTGTGTCTGTGAGGATGTGATCAGCAGCAGGTGTTTGCTCATCGTGACAGTGCTGTAATCTCTGTTCTCAGGGCAGAAATATTCTAAGTATGTTTAGAAGATAGACGAGTGATTATCTGCATGCCTGACAAGAGAAGCTGTGTATTATGCTGTTTTGGCGCGTCACACCAGTGTCATCAGTACTTGCTGAGTGAACCCAAGAAACTGGATCAAGCTTTGCATCGGTCTCTGTGAGGCTTTAACACATCTGCTATCGGAAGGTGGCTCAACGCCGACCGCTTACTGCATTACCGCGCAGACGGTGATGCAACAACGCTGAGACGCAGTAACATATTTTAAGTTAGTCGTTTCAACCAGCAGACGCATAAAGACACGCACCGGGCCGTCTATAACGGCGAGATGAAACGGCAAAGGTGTGTTTTTACGACAACAAGATGAGGCAGGTTGAACTTGAGCAGATGGTTTTGATAGTTTCACAGAGAAAAAAAATCTGCTGACCAACTGGAGCAGACATGAAGCTTTTAACAGTATTTAACAGCTACACATTATTTCTCTCTTATTTATTTATTTTTTAGTTAGACTGTTTCATTTCTTCTTGGTGCTGAGGCGCTGGAGAGAATGAACAAACAATAGCTCGTGTCTCTTCTGTTTATTCAAAGCTTCCCTTAAGCATCTGGTCCTGACGGTATGTACCATCAGACTGGTTTGTAAATAGGAGTCGTTAGCTGACTAAACAGCAGTCAGACTGAGGAGCCGACTCCAGCACAAGAATGCGAGAGTTGCAGAGAGTTGTTGAAATGCTCATGCCTGTTTGCCCAGTTTTAAAAATGAATGCATTTTCCAGACAGAGCATAGCTGTACTGAAACTGTGAGCCAGAGAGGTGTCGGTGTGAATGACTCCGACTGACTTGACTTGATAGAGTTTTCATTTGTGTTAAACGGTGAAAACAACTCTTTACTTTACATTCGTTCAATTTCCAGTTAGAATTCACAGTTTATAAATGGTGATAAGGTTAAATCTGAAATGACAAGTCAGTCAATCAATTAAAGAAAAGTAATTTGTAGCAATTTAAAACAATATAAATGCCAAACATTCATTGGTTCCAGCTACTCAAATGTACATATATACTGGTTTTCTTGAACGTCTCTGGTAGTATACTGAATATCTTTCAGGTTTTTGAGTGTTGGTGCTGTTTAGATGTCATCTTGTGGTTTTTTTAAAAACACACATTGTGAGAGCAGTGATGGAAAAGAAGAAGTCATATCCGGTTTGAGACAGGACGCTGCACGGTTCATAATGTGTGTGAAGTGGTCGCATGAATCCCAGAGCAGGAAGCCGGTGGTCAAACTGACTTAGTTACTGTCAGGTGATCTGCAAGATGATGCTCTTGCAACAAAGAAAAGACATCAGACAGTAGAGTCCAGTATGAGCATGTAACGTACACATGACCATTGACATAAGTTTATTTAGTAGAATCATTTATGTTTGTCAGAAAATATGAAAGCACTAAACTACAAGCTCACATCTTCTTTACATTTTATGATAAACACATTTTATAATCCATCCACCCTCTTCCCCCCCAAACCACCTACGGCCTCCTGTGCTGAAGGTGAAACCGAAGATTCAAACATTGACTCGGGAGTCGTGAGAATAGTTGATGTATTCTTCACTCGGCCTGTGTTTGCCTCCAGCTGTGTCACGAAGGAGTGGCAAAGTAGGAAGTCTTGAGGGTGGCGTCGTGTTAGTATAATGAACCCGCATTATTATCCTAATCTGTTACAGTTCAGGCAAGTTTTCTGGACATGAACAAGTCTGCACAAGCCAAGACTTCCTTGATTATATCATCAGGAGACAGATCTGTGAGCTGTGTGCACGTTGACGTAGCAGACTCAGAAAGCAACCAGACATGTTGTTCTGAGTGAAATGTGAAAGTGAAATCAGCGTGGTTTGGATGCAAAAAACACGTCCTTTGATAACTGAGTGTAGGTTTGTTTGCGTGATGAAACGACAGGATTAAAAGTTGTTTGAACTGTCTTAAGACCTCTGAATGACATGTGCATTGTGTTTTTAGGGTGCAGTTTGACTTTTGGACTCTCAGGCTTTATTTATTGTGCACACATTAAATGTTTTTTTTCTGTGCCTGGATCAGCTGTTAAATGTCTGCATTATGTGCTGCATGTAGTTACAACTTTTGTACCTTTTTTCCCCCCCTAGTTTTAGTTTTTTGTTTTGTTTTTTTTAAAATATCATTGGTAGTGGCACAAGTTCATCATAACCTTGTTGAGGTGCAGCAGCCTCCAGGCAAAAACATCAAGGCTCCACCCAAATCAGCCCAGTTTATTTTAATTAGTCATGTGCTTGTGATTTCTTTTCTATAAATACTCCACATTATCACTGATGTTTTTTTGACAACCTACATTCGAAGTGTTACGTTTGACCTGTGAGGCTCCCGTTTTAATGCCTTTTGTTCATCAGCTCCACACACAGTGAAACAAAGTGTGCTCCCTCACTGCAGTGCTAGTTTAATGCGGGGAAGGTAAAAGCACCGTCAGCTGAAGTGTCAGATACACTGGGTGGCAGCTTTCACTTTAGCGACATTTTAGCTCATCATAGCAAGAAAAGCACAGGTGGAACTGATACTGTTAACAAAAGTAGTAATTATGTCCAAGGAAACCGTACTGGTGGAAAAAAAGCCTATCATGCTGTTTTCTTGTGTTGTCGTGTGTATAATGACGCAGCTTTTTTTTAAAAATGCAGCAATTATACCGACAAATCGAGGCTTCTCACTCAGCTGATGATTTGTATAATTGACGTTTTGAGAGGGGAAGCCTGGCAAATCATTGCACGCTCACCTGATCGTACAGCTCTTCCACAGTCCGGTAATAAAGAGGGGAACTAAAGGGTAAAACTGGTTCAGTTTCAGTCTAAAAGTTAAGACACGTTCTCTTGCAACCTTAAGAAGTTTGACCTTTCGGATGAAGTGTTACTCTACCAGTTTTGAAAACCGTACACCACCCAGCACCATTTGGGTGTGAAACAGGTGGCTTTAAAAATGAATTCATGCCATTTTAAAAGTGATTCTGAAGTTTAGAGAAGTATTGCCAGGAACACGCAGCCGATGTTTGGTTCCTAGGCTGGTGCATGTGAATGGTTGTGTATTTAGCCATATTTAGACAAAAATATGTGTTTGAAACGTACTGCGTGGGCACACACAGACGTAGAAAGCACTCATCATGTCGGCCAGTATTTGACAAACAACTTAAGGGATTGATTGATTGAATAATAAATGTACGGTTTTAGCAGCTCTGACAGCTAAATGCTATTTAAACATTAATAGACGAGCACTCATAGACAGATACGCTTAGTAATAGCTGTAAAAATACACATTAAGGGGGCCTGAAGCTGCATTGTACACGACCTGCTTCACCACCACACAGACGAGGTTCTGCCCGCTCGTGTTAGGGGCGTCAAGTTTATGCATGTGATAATTGCTTTCACCTTTTAAAGCGGGCCAGCTGGATCGTTCATTCTCAGAGATTGACGACAAAGATCTCTGTGCTTCCGCGTAGCTTCCTGTGACCATGTCCATTCCACATGAATCTATAAGTTAGTAGATATCTGCCGATCTGAGGGCCGGTGTTCAATCTCATAGTGTCAGAGGAGAGGGGAGAGTGGGGCATAGGAGAGCTTAGACAGACACAACTAAATGTATTTTAGAAATGTATTTGAAGTCACATTGAGGACATTTGTTGTTATTGTAGGTTATTTACAGTTTTATAGCTGAGGGCAGAAGGTGGATAAGCAAACATATCCATTATTTTGTCTGCAAATTCAATCTGCACAAATGGAGCAAAGACTTAAAAGTAAAAAAGAGAGAAAAAAACATTGTTGTAATGCCACTAAAGATGATTTATTATAGATTTGTGACTTATCAAATTGTTTTTCATCAAGAGCTACACAGTCAAAGATACCAAAAAGTGCAGTCTTTTTGTCTACTACTCGTCACAAAGAAATAATGAAAAAAGTAGCTTTGTATCGAGCTGATAAAACAAGAATGAAAGAAAGTCTTCATCGTCGTATTCATGTTCTCATGCTAAAGCTTTTTGACATGAAGAAAGCCTTAAACTGCTGTCATTTTCCCCTCTGAAGTAATCTACAGTCATTTTGTCAAATTCTTTCTTGCTGTCTGAGTACATTACAAGTTGAAGTTGCCACATCACAACTAATAATACATCTAATCAGCTGTAAAGAGCAGCCATGCAGTCATCATGATGTAACTGGTGTAATGTCAGACAAGACAAACGCAGAGAGAGAAGAAAGAAGTACTGAAAGTGTCTACTGAGGATATATGAGAATAATATTAAACGTTTTACACACTCGTGGTTCACCTTTTACTTATTTGACTGATTAACCCCCTTTTTTAAACTAAATGCATGTGTCTTTTTACATTTCAGCCATTTTTCCAGCTGGTGAAACTAAGAAAACTCGGCCTGAGTGACAATGAGATCCAGAGACTTCCACCAGAAATTGCCAACTTCATGCAGCTGGTGGAACTAGATGTTTCACGAAATGGTAAGACAGGAAAACACTGATGCACCACAGCTTTTAAAAAAGATAATATATAGTTTCTTGGAAAGATTATTATAACATTTTAAAATATTGCTTTTGCTGCATTTATAATGTTAATTTCTCCATATTGTCTTCATATCTGTGAGAATGTCTTTGAACAATTGAGCAAGGCAGCACTAAATTCAACTAATTTAATCACATTGACAGATTTACTCTCGTCAGTTAAGCTGATGCAGCAGATGAGCATAATAAGTAATAAGTATGTTTTCCATAAGCCAGAAACCCCCGAAGATGTTTGAACGGAGCCTGAACATCATATTAGTGAAGATGCGCTGCTGAGCTTTCTACTGCAATACGGCTCTATACGGCTTATTAATTTAAAAGATAGAGCATACAGTCATGTAAAGTCATAATAAAGTGGTAGTGCTCAAAATAATGTTAAATTTGTTTTTATTTGCTTTTAATTGATCTAATTGAAAGAGTAAAAGCTGGGTAACATATTGAATAATAAAAGGTTTATCCCACATTAGATTCACCACAAAATACCATCTTTGCATGCAGATCTGCACTGTTGCATTGTTAAACTGCTGTTTTGATTGTTTAATATTTCGATATGAGATGTTTGATATAAGTGAGAACACATTTTTAGATGTGAATTCAGTCCTAACATTTTTCTTTCTCTTTTACAGATATTATGGAAATTCCAGAAAGCATTTCATACTGCAAAGCCCTCCAAGTGGCAGATTTCAGTGGAAATCCATTAACAAGGTAGACTTTTTTTTTTTTACACATTATGTTTGCTTTTTAAAATGGAAAACATAATTATTATTACTTTAATATTGTATAATTGTAAAACATTCACCTGCCAGTGTTTGCTTAAACCTCATATTCCACATTTATTGATACTTGATGCTTATTGATCGCCCTCTAGATATTCAGCCTTAAATGTTGGGATAACAAAAGCAAAGAGGACATCTTAAATGACAAATCAAATATCCGTCTAAGATCCTCTTTTTTTATTCCTGTTATTATGAACATTCACGCAGCCTCCGTGACAGATTGAACATTGCATGCTTCTCGTTGTGTGGGTGAGACTAAGTCTAATTTGCACCTCAGCGGGGGCAAAACCACATTGTAGTATATAGTTTAGGAGGCAACAATGAATAGTATTACAAAGGGATCGGTGTTCAATACTTTGAAAGTGCACACAAGCTTGCACAAACACAAACACACACACTCTTTTTCCACAGTAGTAACCTAATTTTCCACATCAGTCCTGTTTTAACAGCGAAACAGTAAAGGTCTAGTTACAGCTGTGGGTTAGCAGGAATGTGATGCCACTTTGTTGTAAATCATTAAACTGATAGGAGTATTAAAGGGCGTATCTGTATTTTTCCAGCATATAGAGTACAAGAATGTTTGCACATAATTCAGAAGGGAAATAAGCATTTCATGTGTTGTGTATTGTAACACAGTGTTGTATTAAATTAGCTCTTCACCTTACATTCATAATCATCTACCTAATCATCAGTACAAAAGATAAACAGCTGCGTTAGAAAGTATCTGATTCTTTAGTAAATAAGCCAAGTGCCATTTGCACAATTAGGATAAAATGTGATTCCTCCAAAATGAAGCTGAACTAATCGAAGCTGGTGGTCATAGTATAGACATATAGTATCGTTAGTTTCTATGTTCAGTAACATTGAGGAGATTGTTTAAAGAAATATTTAAAGTGGGAGTACAGAGTAGGGAAAAGTACTTTGGGAACCAGCAGCCCCTCCCACTTCGTAACTGTAATATTTTACAAATAAAATGAGGGTTTCTTCTCACATGGCCACATTTAGGACACTGAAAGACACAGTGGAGCACTTAAAGGATGTAAGAGGCATTATATTGTTGTTATGGAACACAGTTTGACTGCATCTATTACATAAGTAGTCTCAGGCCAGTCCACAATACTTAAAAGGATAATGGTTTTTAAAAGTAAACTTGACAAATGAAATTATTCAAGTTGTCTTCTTTGAACAAGGAGACGATGTGTCCGTTTAGAAAGAAGAACATGGGCACATAACGTCCCATCAGCAGGCCTGGGACTGCACATATTGTCAGCTGTTGGTATAGCTGATGCATTCTTGCAGGAGACGTACTGTACATCTGCTGCAATTAAAGCATCGCAAATAGCTGCAAAATGTTGATGTGCACTTAGCAAATGGACCTGTGCAATCACAACTTCAATTGCATGAAGCAATTTTTTGATAAAAAAAAAAGAAAAAAAGACAGAGGTCAAAGATCGATCGCTCAAGCCCAGATACACTGTATGAATTTATCAAGTTTATGGCTCAAGTGTTGCCAAACTCTTACTCATGATTACTTACAGTTGCAGCAGAAACATAGTAACATCCAAACCTATTGTAATATTTAAAGCATTTATCATTCTGTGTGTACTCTTCTGTTACATTGTGCCCTCTCTCTTATTTTTCTAGGTTACCGGAAAGCTTTCCAGAGCTGCGGAATCTAACCTGCCTTTCCATCAATGATATTTCATTGCAAGTTCTTCCAGATAACATTGGAAAGTAAGTGTACGCACTGTTTCATCTGTCTTGACATAATGAGTGCGTCTAGTCTCGGCCAGTAAACATTTCCACAGAGTTCTCTAGCAATACCAAAAATGAAAATGTTTATCTGCCTCTGAGATGACTAATGCTGAGCAAACTGTGTTTTGGGTGTCTGTAACTTGTTGAATTTTACATCTTGTCGATAATATCGTAGTGTTTTATTGCATCTTGATATACTAGAAAGGCTGAGGTGCATATAATCTTTCACACAACATCCCCGATGTCTCTTTGCATCCTCTAACTTTCCATTTTGATATAATTTTTTTTTACTATAAATGAACTTAATTAAATAAGCACCATAACATTTTATTTAACAGTCTAGTGTATAAAAAAACAAACCAGATTTTACTCGAGCAGTTGCATCTTCCCTTAAAAGTGAATGTGTGTATTCTGTGTGAAAGACTTCAAACTGGTGTAAAACTGGTCAGAGTTGAAAACATCCCATTCATGTTACTCCCCACATCCAGTGTCCTTTCTTTGGCTTCGTCATCTTTGTTCATAAAAGGCAAAAAGCTTGTTGTGAGATGGCATATAATCCACAGTCTGCCAACATTATTATTGTTATGAAGTCTGCCTCATTTTTGGGTTCATTATAATTGGATTTAATAACAGAACTATGTGCTTTTAGGTCAAATTGCCACAAGGGATGTTTTTAGTAGAACTTTGGAATTCAGGGGAAGCTGATCTGAAACTCTTATAAGGTAGATTTAAAGACAAAATATGAGGATAAAATGACTGAATGTTGATGTGCCATTTGTTCAGAAATGTTTGTAATATCCTGACGTTGGGATGGTTTTCTCCGGAGCTTTTATCTGCCACTGCTACATCCTTTTACCTCTTTAAAATCCTCTTTTTTAACACATAAAATCATGTTAATGAAATGTGGAAAAATAGGTGTCAGTATAGATGGTTTTGTGAAGTTACTTGCCATAAATGAAAATGTTATTGCTTAATTTCTGACGTATAATGGATGGTTGGTGATTGAGATCTTTGATACAATAAATTATTCGTTTAGATCCTTTATTACTCATAAGTCAGGACTGTAGACTTTGAAATGATACTGTGCAATTTTCAGATGGTCTGTTTAATCTTTAATGAAAAACCTAAATGAGGTTTCACGTAAAAGACTAAAAATACTTTAAATAAGCTTCCAGCTGAAACCAAAAATCAATAAGTTGCTTTAAACTGAATGTGGCATTAGAAATGTCAATAATTGATACTTCTGATCAGTGATCTGCCCTCTTTAAAACCCTGTGCAGAGTTTTTTTTAACGTATACAGAATTCATTTTGAATCCCTCTCAAAAACATTGGCACAAAGCCTCTTGGGGTTATGTCTATGACATATACAATTTTCCCAGCAACTAAGTCAGCTTAAGGTCAAGAGATCTCCCCACACCCTTTTCCTCATGGTACGGCATGTGCCCCACATATGTCCCATATCTCTCTTGCATAACGCAGTGTGAAAAGGCCTGCTCGCTGTCAGGGGAAGAAGGTAATGAAAACCATAACACAGTTGGAGCAACATGGCGTGGCTCTTCAGAAGTGGATAGGATGAATGCTCTGGGGGTTAAATGACATCAGTGGTTTATCTGCTGAGATGGGAGTGTTGGCTGACACAAAAATGTCTTTCACATAAACCCGAGACACTCGGCTTTTATCATTCAGCTGACGACTGAAATCAGAATTCAGATACCGTCTGTCTCTCAGACTGCAGCTCGGTGATCTGCTATGGTGAATGAAACAAATCACAACAAAGCAAGATTAAAAACAAGGAGGCGTTGTGTGCTGTGTTGCATAGTTAGTCAGTCTGTCATTCAAGAGAGATTTCACGTAGATTAAATTATGAACCAGTTCAAACATGACCACCAGATTCTGTTAAACCTGCAGGCTCACTCTCAAAGGGTAACATGTATTTGCCCACATTATAAATGTAAACTGTAAATGCCACTGTCAAAGAATTTGCTGCCACAGTTTAAAGATCTTAGCAAATTGAATTTTAATCCTTTTCGGTTTGGTACTTAAAACCTTGTGATGTAAAAAGAATGCGGAATTATTTAGTCGTTGTTCTGACAAACAAGATAGACTTTGCACTTTTGCACACCTAAAATCCTTCATTAATTGGGTTCATGTTCAGAATTACACATTACACAATACAGATAACCCTGTACTTTGGTCTTTGATGGCCATTTAGGCATTTTGCTGTTCATTTGAGTAAGCAGTGGTTGTTTATGCTGCTGTGATTTTATAGCCGTGATAAGACTGACATACCTCCAAAATACTTCCTGTTCCCAGATATCTGATCAAGGAGGTCTTTTACAACCATTTTTAGCTTTCATTTAAAAAGCACTTTTTTTCCTCCAGCTTTTTGAAACCTTGGGAACATTGTGTATAATATTACCTATACTGTGGAAACCGTATAGAGGAGAGTTTATGCTTTCACTGCATTTTCAGAAACATATAATCATCTTTACTTTCCCTTGTCATTACAGCCTTTCCAATTTGGTTTCACTAGAACTCAGAGAAAACCTGCTGACATTCCTACCAGAGTAAGTATTTAATCAACTGCACCGTCTGGCTGCATATATGTTGTTTTATGTTAAATCTCCAAAATAAACGTACATTTCAGAGCATTATGTCGAAGATCAGCCTCTCCCTGTTAAAAAAAGAATGAACAGCAAGTCTATATTTTTATTTTGACTTATGTTCATTTAAACTTTCCTTGCATTTGTCTTCAACAGTTCGCTATCACTGCTTCACAGACTAGAGGAACTCGACCTAGGCAATAATGAACTATACAGTTTGGTAAGTCTCTCTAGGTGCTGGGAAACTTGTTTATACCGTAGAACATCACAAAATGAGCAGAACGAATCTTTTCCCATTTCCTTGTTCTCGTCATGTGCGATTAGATTAGCATCCCTCGAGAACAGCTTTCACCTCTTATCACGCAGATGGGAGGATGACCATCTGCTTTGAGCTTTGGTTTTAAGTTGTAATCTTATATGAGCGGTCCAACTCTGACTGATTTGTC
Organism: Scomber scombrus; assembly: GCF_963691925.1. Classification (NCBI taxonomy): domain Eukaryota; kingdom Metazoa; phylum Chordata; class Actinopteri; order Scombriformes; family Scombridae; genus Scomber; species Scomber scombrus. The sequence continues at coordinate 13,342,016 of NC_084981.1, read as the reverse complement.
AGTAAATCATTCACCCTCAAAGTCGGGCTGCAGTGACATGGCTGTTGATTTTTAAAAATGTGTTATGATTTAGTCCACAGTAACTTACGTTGTTGGATATTGTCTGAATTTATCATTATCTCACGTTTAACTTTAACAAATGGATTTAATAAATGTAGCTGAGCAATAAGTGCTCTATAAGTCATGTCATTTGATATGCCATTTTTAAATTGAAGTTTGACTCACTAGAAGTAGCTATGCTAAAAAGCTGTGTAATAGTTCAAATGTGCTCCTGAGAGAAGCAGTGTAGCCTAAAATATTTAGAGCAATAAACCTGATTTTCATTCATTTAATTTGACTGTGAGTGTTTATGTCTTGCTGTGTGCACACAAAAAACGTCACGTCACTTACTTATGTCTCTCTGCTTTGTCGTCTCTTTCTCTTCTACTTTCTCTGCTTTTTCTCTTCCAATTCCGACATGTCTTCTTCCCACACAGCCAGAGACAATAGGCTGTCTTGTCAGTTTAAAGGATTTGTGGCTGGATGGAAACCAGTTGGCTGAAATACCTGCAGTAAGCTCATCATGCCATTTATTTCTTGTATTTGACACTCTGTTATTGTCTGTCTGCTAATAATAGTACCACTGTTCCATGTTTTTAATGCACTAGTGCGTATATGGCTTTCATGACTTTCTGATGTTTTGTCCCCAAACAGAAAGGGTTACACAAACCTTATGAGGCAAGAATAGCTTTAACAGCCCTTAATTAACTCACACAGCAAAATCCACCCGAGACCAGACCTATCCTGTTTTTCATATATATATATATATATATATATTTTATTTTATTATTTATTTATTTTTTTTATTTAGTTTATTTCGAAAATGTAAATAAAAAAAGAGAAAAACATTATCAGACAAAATGAAAAGACATGCAACAGTCAAAGACAAATGAAGGAATGAAAGAAAAGCGAGAGAAAAGAAAAAAACAAAAACAACAAAAAAACTCAAAACAAAACAATTCCTCTATTCCAATTCATCATCCCAATTATTAGACATAATTATAGTAGTAGTCAAGATACATAATGACATGTAATGGCCATGATGATAACGACGACAACAACAACAACAAAACAAATTCCAACAATGTATTGTAAGTTACATCTTTGCTCACCGCAGTTCTCTGCTTTCTGACTTCAGGAGATGGGCACTATGAAAAGCCTATTGTGTCTGGATGTATCAGAAAACAAAGTGGAGCGACTTCCAGCGGAGTTAGGAGGCCTGGTGTCACTCACTGACCTGCTGGTGTCTCAAAACTTCATCGATGCTCTACCAGAAAGCATCGGTAAACGCATGACTCCTCCTAGTTCTTTAGTAGCATGATTATACTACCTTACTAACCTGTTAAACTCATGAAACACACACAACAGTAGGTAGCCAATGTGCCATTATATATCAATGTCCAAACAAGGTTATAATGATGAATATTTCTTTATCTTTCTCTGCAGGAAAACTACGTAAACTATCTATATTGAAAGCTGATCAGAATCGGCTTACTTATCTTCCAGAGAGCATTGGGAACTGTGAATGTCTTACTGAACTCGTGCTCACAGAGAACCAGATACAGGTTTGTTTATAACTGCAGTTGCAGTGTAGTTTAATGAAAACATTACAGGCCATTACAGTTTGGCCTAGATTGGCTCATAGAGACAAACGGGTAATAGCTTTTTCCAAGACCGATGTTTGGAACTGTAAAGTACATCTAATAATTCAACAACACTGTAAAAAAAAGTTGGCCAAACTATTTGTAGTTTATTTTGATGTTCAATTTCTATGTAAATAACACACACACACACACACACACACACACACACACACACACACACACACACGCACACACGCACACACAATCCATATGAGAAGCAGATCATTAGTTGATAAAGACTTGAGCCCTTTTAAGCTCACACCATCCACATGATATCACATTGTTATAGATCTGTAAATCAGTTTGTGCCTCTTAACAAGCTGCATCACCAGCACACTCATGATGAAGAATGCATTATTGTAATAAAATAAACAAAACACAAATCTAAAAGAGACACGGTTAGCAGCCCTATATGCAGTTCTATGCTTTTGAAATGATTGAAAACATTATTATGTACATTATGTACACCTTCTCCTCTTTATGTCTGTGTCTGAGGACTTTGTTGACTAGTATACTCAGGAGATATGCAGAAGGTTGTTGTCTCTATTGTCTTTATTTTATGGAAGAATCGTAATGTATTGTAAATTATAACAACAGTTCAGTAAAGACTACTCTATAGGCTAATCTATAATGCTTTTTTAATTGATGTTTTTATTTTTTTTATTTTTTACAGAATATGCCAAGAAGTATTGGGAAACTGAAGCGGCTTTCCAACTTTAACTGTGACAGAAACCAGCTAACATCATTACCTAAGGAGGTATGCTTTTCATATGTCGTCTGACATCATTACACTATTTGGAGGATCTCAAAGTGAAAAGTTGCAAGTGGTGAAAGGGTTCCCTAAAGGAACTAGAACACGTAAGAAGTAAAAACAAGTCCAGTGCTGGCTGAATGTGACTTTTGAAGATTGTGTAAATGAATCCTTTATTTTCCTTAAAGACTTATTAACCTTAAGCCTCTTAATTGTCTGTAGAATTAAAAATAAAACTTTCAGGTTCATTGATAACTGACATTAATGGAGTTGTTTTAAGTGAGTTTGAGGTTTTTATTGGCTCAAATGGTTAAACTCAAACTGTCTAAAGTTCATTTATGTTTGGGTCAACAATGCTGCTCTTACTTCACTTGACTGCTCAGTCCTCTGGTTCGTTGAGCTCTGTCTGAGTGTCTCCATTGTGTTTGTGTGTGACAGCACTTTTCTAACCTCTTGTCTGTTTAAGTAAAGGCAGGCCTGATTTTAAGTCTAATCTGAAAGGCTTCTTTAGACGCTCTACAATGCCCCTGTGTCTTAATGATGCAAAGACTGCACTGTTTGCAGAAAAATAACAGTTCAACACACTTGGCCTAGATAATGAATCCATGGTGTCACTGTTTTCTCAAGCCAGCATTGCATGACATCTCTAACAATCACAGTGTAACCCTCGGCCAGCTATTGATTTGTGCTTTGCTGAGCTACTTGACCATTGGCCCAGTTTTATGGATTCTGTTGCTCATAACACTTTTTCCCCGGCAGAGTTTTAACTGAGCTTTCATGACAGCCGTGGTAATCATTTATCACAATTGTTTCGAAAATGGGTAATTTTAGGCCTTTGAGACTATTCTGCACTTATCTTATTTATTCGTGTGAATGATGAGCTTACCTTGATCATCAACGCCGCCAGGGGACGCACCCTATTTTTTCATGCTACATTGTGAACAACAAATCCATGTTGAAATCATAGAAATAAATAAAAGAAAACATATTTCTTATCATCTTCGCATATATATCTTTACACACGTGCAGTGATATAACCGTAGCACATAGCCAGGTGCCTGCCTCCCAAAACAGTAACAGTGCAAATTCATGGTGGATTTTCTTTTCTTGTAACAAAAAGGTTGGTACAGGAATAGTTGGTTTAAAAGTAACGGATTACCTTTTTGAAAACGTAACTAAACAAGTGAGTTCTTAAATTGTGGCCCTAATGCGTTAGGTTACTCGTTACATCAAAAAAGTAATACATATACGTTACCCCCAACACTGTTTATGAAGTGATGTTTAATTCGGCATATGTCTGAACCAGAACTTCTCTTAGAGAAAAATCTTAGTTTCTCTCCCACTAGGCAACAGAGGCCGGTAGTTAGCTGAAGCGACAAAATCCAAATTAAGTTTTTTGCTGAAATACAACCTTTATGGATAATATTGATGCCAAATTGACAAGAAGACTGTGGACATATGACACCTTTTATCTTGTGTTTCTAGAGTTATGTGTTTTTGTGGACAAGCACAAGGAATGTTAATGTCATATTTCTTAATGGGAGTTTGACATAATATTTTCCCTGGAGAGCGTAGTGAGCTTCATCTTAATTCAAACTGCTAATATGTATATTTTTTAATGTTTTGTAACCTCTACAGAAACACCAGATAACTGCTAACATCTGATAAGGTTGTTTGAAGGTGATTGCTGTTAGTGATTGGGTTGATTAATGGTTCAAGTCTAATATTGTGTGTTTGTGTTGATTGCTGATCAAGATAAATATCAGCTAATTTTACTCAGTTTCTAAAGGCAATTTACAGTAAATGTAAATGTGTGTGTGCATGTACCATAATTATAAGACTGTTACATCAAACATGAGTTTAACACTACAGTTTGTTGAAAAACACAAACTATATTGGGGACCCCACTCAATTTTCTACTGAAACCACCTGTGGGTCCCACAGAAACTCACTACGCTGAAAACATCAACAACAGTATCCTACTCAGGTTTGAGCAGATTAATAGATTACATCTGCAGTTCAGCTGGGCCATGATGTCTCTGCTTTGTCCTAATTGCTCCTAATTTTAGGTCCTCTCTGCCACATCACATTGACGTCTCACTGGTCACAATTCTGGGACAAAGCGCTCAAATGCAGATTTGCTCAAACAGATTTACTCTGGGTTTTTTTTTGTCTTCTCTGCCATTGTTAAAGTATGATTTATACACACACACACACACACACATATATATATATATATATATATATATATAATGCATTACTCCCAGCCTACAATGTATGAAGTTTCTGCCTTTGGCATGTTAATAATCTTCACAGGACTCCTGTATTAGTTGACGTGTGCTCAATCATTTTCTGTCTTCTGTCATCCAGATCGGCGGCTGCAGCGGTCTGAATGTCTTCTGTGTACGAGAGAACAGACTGACGAGGATACCGTCAGAGCTGTCCCAAGCCACAGAGCTGCATGTGCTCGACGTTTCTGGAAATAGGTATGTTCAATAAAACATTCATATATTCTTTTCACTCATCTCTTGGTTGCAGTCATCTACTCAAGTTGATGATAAATGAAATATAAAGTTGTTATTATACTTTATAGATACTTCACTGACTTGTTCTCTACATTCTGATCCTAAAGATCCTAAAGATTATCTTGATATTTTAACCATATTAGTCACCGTCAGTTGGAGGTTGTTTTGGCTTTGTTTGTCTGTCTATACCTGTGTTTGGTCTGAGCTTTGTCTTCAGAGAAAGCTGCAGCAATATCTGCTGCTTGAGTCACACACAAGCATGTTCACCTCTGTGTCTGGAGAGTGTTGCCCTTCCTTCACATTGTCAAAACAACTGCCAAGATCCTCATCCTAACCTGACAGGCGCTAACTCTGAATGCCTCAGGAGTGTGTATATTTTGAAAATAAGAACCTGCAAGTGTCTTGTGGCTCCTTTAAATCCCGTGTGATACGAACCAGTTGTGCGATGGTTTATTTCCTGTTTGTTTTCAGGCTCGCCCACTTACCGTTGTCACTGACCACGCTACGACTGAAGGCCTTATGGTTGTCAGAAAACCAGTCGCAGCCCCTCCTCACCTTCCAGACGGATGAGGATCCTGACTCAGGCGAGAAGGTGCTCACCTGCGTGCTGCTGCCTCAACAGCCATGTGAATCTAACAATAAAGGTATAGTTTCTATCAAGCTACCATACCAAGTTTTGCATGTGTACTATTTATATTTGTATTTATGTATTTGAGATCAGCGTCTCCATGCTCCTAACGTGTACGGTTTATTCTCGAGTGACTTGACTTGTTGCCAGGACTGTGACATTTGAGTAATATTGCTCATCAGTTCTCGCATCGTATTTAGTGCCCTGTGGTTTTCATGACATTATCACATGATCTGCTCGGGGAAGCACAGCGTGTTCTGCAGCCTCTCATCCTTCCCTGCAGTATCTGTCGATTATAAGGTCCTGTAAGGGATCACAGCGTCTATAACAGATCAGGGCCTCTGCTGTCCCTTGAGGCCCTCCTTGGTTATGTTTTTCAGAAATGCAGTGGATTGGACAGCTAAAGAGGCTTAGCAGCAGCTGGCCTGCTGCCATTAAAAGCTCACCCACTGGGTATAGAGATGCGGCTGGGGGCCGGCTCTATCACTGCTCGATACAACAGTTTGTTGTTAAGTTTTCCTTCACTGTCATCTACAGCCTTGCAGTTAGTCTGTGGAGTATTTGTGATTCACTTCAAAATGCTGTAAATCACTGTATTTTGCATTTAAAAAGGTGATTGTCTCTACTTATTTATTTTTGTGACCCTCCCTCTTTCTCTCTATTGTGGAAGAGATGCAGCTGTAAGACTGGTGCAGGTCAGATGAGAGAGGCTGAAGCTGAGGTTGGGGGCAGGGAAGATTGTGTTGCTGTAAGCTTGTGACTAAGCTGGGATTTGAAACTGTGATCTGACAGTTTCAGGCTCTCTCTCATGAGCGCTGCGTTATGTGGCAGCTTTCATTTCTTGAGTTGGCAGATTGCAGGAAAGCCGTCATAACAACCATATTGATTTTAATCTGCTGAAATATTCACTTCAGCTTGAACTCTGTAATTCTGTGTGAGCAGTTTTATGTGCATGTGAATCGCAGTGATACATATCATTTTGTCTTTTTTCTAAAATCAAACAGGTTCTGATAATCTTGCCCGTTGTGGAGCCCTGGAGAGCCTGGTGAACGACATGGCAGACGACACGTGGGACAGCAAAGCCGTGAACAGGATCAGTGCAATTCACTTCCTGGATGATGATGAGGAGGAGGATGATGACAAGGTGAGATCAGCAAGCTGGAGGGCATGATTTGGCAATATGGTGATAGAAAAAGCCAAAATGAAAAGTCACTGTCATTGATGTTTACATTTTTTTTATTGTCAACAAAACGCCCAAACCAAAAAATGAACATGATTCCATGAATAAGTCTGATATATTTTATTCCTCTGTGCCCATAGACCTCGAGTGTTGTCCAAAAACTAGCAAAAACACATCATGAGCCACACATCCCTTCATCATGATTAAAGTGAACACTATCAATCGGATATACACTGTAAACTGAAAACTACAACCAGCTGTTTTAGGACACAAGTTAAGAAAACATTTATAAGCGGGGGAAGTCTGACATTTTTGAGAGATGGACTTATTTTGGTCTTTTTATGGGATTTATTGACAATAACAAAAATAGTGTAATGTTATTGTTAAAGAGAAATATCTGTAAATAGTTTGTATTTTGCTCTATTTAATTTGCTACGGTTAAGAAGCGCTATAGTTTGTTGTTCTTGATTAGGACCAATAATGACTGCAGTCATCTCCGGCTTGTGATTGGTTAAAATGTTTAACAAGCCTCCTGTGCATGATAGTTAACTTAGTTGGAGCTATGTAGCGTGGCGAGCGCATTAGTGTTTGACTGCGTGCTGCTTATTGTGCGTTTTGTAGTACGTTTTATGTGTATTTGCAACCATGTTTCAGTTTTGTATTTGAAGAAAACATTTTTCAGTAATTGGTTGGAACGATGAAGAGTTTTATTGAAGCAAAAGTCAACTGTATGCTGGACGCTAAAGCTTAAATGTGCACTTTCAAGAAATACATGCAGCCACACTTAAAGCCATTATACAAAATACTGTAAATTTGTGTTTTTCAACTGAACTGCCACATGCTAATAAAAGGGATATAATCAATACTTTCATATTAACGGTTGATCACATGACTCCTTGTACGTGAATGGAGCCGCTAAATGATAAACCCTGAGACCCAGATTATCACCCAACTCTGCAGTTCCTCCCAGCCCCACAGATGTAAACAAACATACCGTTAACTTGAATCTGTTTCCCTCACGCAGGGAACACTTCTTCGACGGGCCACGCCTCACCCGGGTGAGCTGAAAACGATGAAGAAAGCAGCCGAGAACCTCCGCAACGACCTGAACGCTGCCAAAGGCCTGGACTCCAACAAAAACGAGGTCAATAACGCTGCAGACAGAGTGACCACGTCTGTGTGACCTTTTACCTCAGAAATGTTTCTTACCTCCTGTGTCTCGCCATGTCGTCCTGCACAACCCCGCAGCCCCCCCCCCCCCCCCCCCCTTTTTTTTATTTTACCTACAAACCCCCGGTGTGGCCTACCCCCTCCTCTGATAAAACCCTGGGACGCCTGTAACCTTACTGTGTAAAACGTGTGTGACTCAGTCTACCAGGGCCGCTGTGCCTTCCTGTTTTTAATTCATGTCCACGGCAATAATCTGCACAGAGATGCTCCTTTTTAAAAGATATTTTAAAGATTTATTACTTTTTTTTTTAAATGCCTCTTTTTAAAAACATACATTAGATAGTTGCACTATTATAAGTCTTTATAATATGGTCAAACCCTCTTAAATGTATTATATATATATTTGTTCTATATCTATTTTTAAAACACTGGGTGAATATTTCTTTCTACGTTTTGGGCAAACATAAAAACAGGAGTTTTTGGACCTACTGATTAAGGATTATTGTATAGTCTCTTGTGAATATTGATACTTTTATACTTTTTTGGCAGCTCAGATGTAAATAAAAATGTATAGCAAATTTCTTAATCAGTTTCAGATTTTTAAACTTTTCTTTTTTGTTTTTTGATCTTGGTACTTTTTCTTCTTTTTTTTTTTTTTTTTAAATCAAAGCAGTCACTAATGTCTTATTCAATCCATATAATTGTCATTGGGTGAGTTGGATGGCCTTGAATCCTTATTTTCTGTAAAACTTGGCTTTAGACTTACTTTGATAATAAATAGATTTGATCAATGAATTCAGTTTGGATTTTAAGTACTGCACATCAAAACTTTAATTACTCATCTGCAGTGTAATTATGCAGAAATAACAATGCTGTGTTATTTATATGTGCTGTGCTTCACTGCTTTGTAATGTTTTTCAAATAGATGCCAAAAAAAACGCTGTATTTTTTCCCTTTAACAAATAGTACTGTACAGAATAATCATCGGACGTTTGGTGAGAATGAGGTTCGTACCATAAGGACGGCATCCTTATAAAAATGCAGATGTTAGAAGTTCCACTTTAATGCACTTCTCAGCGTTTTCTCAAATCTTATTCTTTTATATGGTACATAATAAATTGTATTATTTTGTTTTTAAAACTGATGGCAAAAAAGTGGACCAGAGAAAGAAACTGGTTCAAGTGTTTGGTTTTATGTTTTTAATTATTTTCTGATCAAGCTGCACAAAACAGATCTCAAATAGACACTGGGCTTTGAGATTTGAATGAGTTTTAACCACTGATCAATAAAATGAGTGCAACACTAAACATGTTTGTTATTCCTTTAACTTTACCAGTTGCCCTGTTGACTTTAGACAGCTCATCAATATCCAGGAATTGAGTTGAACTTAATACTTAATATTAACTTCTGAATGACAAAATAAAAAAGTAAGATAGATTATATTTGGCCTATTACTCATAACTCCAAAAATAGTACACTTACCAGTAAGTTTCAACTAAAACTGTTTTCTTTTGAGGCAATAAAACAGATGTGTCACTTCCTGACCCCTCCATTGCTTGTTTTGTCTGTCCAGCAGTGCATGATGTTTCTGTAATGCTCTACCAGCATGTGTCATATTTGACTTGTCTGCCCTGCACATGCTGCATGTTGTGCTGATAATGGCATGCTTTCAGTATATCAGGAGAATGAATGTACAATATAAATGATACTTTGTCTTCATCACATTCAAAACACAAACTAGATCTATAAGTATAAGGGAAGAAATTGCAAGTGCATGTTTCATTTGAATCTTTTTGTTTGGTTTTTGATTATTTCAGGATGTCTTTGTTATTGAAATAAAAGTTACCATTGAAATATTATCCAGTTGGGAAAAAAGCTGATAATACATGGCAAAGTAATGACTAGTTCAACATTTCAAGAGTTAAAAATGGCAGTCAGGTATTTTTAGGAGCTGTTTTAGGGGTGTTTAGTTTCAGGTGACTGACCTGCAAACCTCCATACTGATATTGAAATGCAGTGGTGATGTAGGTTTAGGATGCATGTCACCATCCTTCGCTCTCTTTCTCTGCCTCTTTTTTTTCAAGATGCATCAGACGACAAAACCTGGAGACAAAGAAAGAGACACAAAACACAAACAAATTAAGCTTCAGACAACCAGCTTCTATCTTGGCTTCTGTTCAGGTTTTCCAAACAAAAAGGACAGTTTTGGTGCCACCTGGTGCCCAAAATATGCATGCATTATGAATAGTAGAACAGGATTTTATCAGTGAGTCTTAAACTGTCAGCTGCTCTACTAGTCAGCATGAGATTCCTCATAGTATCAGCTTTTAGAAAATAGATTTCTCCTACTTAATGTTCTGCCTTGACAGCTGGTCAATTCACATTTGCATCTACAATGAGGGACATGTTTCATGGGAATTATTCCGACATTTAGTTTCACATTCAGCCCCACTGATCCATCAGTGTCACCAGTTATTTCCTTCAGGATATTACAATGAAATTAAATTTTCAGCAACGGGTGGTGTCTTCTGACTATCTCCAGGAGTGTAGAAATCCTCATACTAACCCGTCCCCCAGGACCGGTTGCCAAAACTGGGCCATCCCAGGCTTCAGCTGGGTGGCAAACAATGAGTGTCTGCAGGGGGGACCTCGACTGTTCTCAGCCGGCGACGGTGTGTGTGGTCACTGCTCCAGCGCAGAGAAGGACACAGAGGAAACTGAGCAGCCTGAGGAGGTCTGTTTTCCAGTTGTGGTATGAGTTCATCTTCTAAAGATACACATTTTTACTAGCCTCATTCTCTGCAGATAAGCATCAAGTGTTACCCTGCTGCAGGCTTCCACTTCCTATAGATTTGTGATTGTACAGGATGTTCCAAAAAACCCTATCTATGTAAATGTGTGCTGTTTTAAAGTCACTTTGCAATCTCTATTCTGCTAATGTCTTGTGAGTGAATTCATAGTGAAGTATTAGGCCCCACTGATGACCGTAAAAGCATCGAATCATCTCTAATCACCAGGACGTTGCAGGCCAGCTGTCAGTGAGTGCCTCAACACGACGGTTTCATCATCAGAGAGGTGAAACTCGAGAGGGGAAGAAATTTCAGCAACACAGAGATCTTAATGCGGGGTCCAGTCTCCATGGAGACCCTATCCACAATATAAAGATCTCCTCCATCACAGGGCATCTGAAGCCTTTGTTGGTCACAGAGAAGACCCCTCCTCAGGAATCATTCATCCCCCAAGTGCCATTAAGAGTAACTGCACGCTCTCTTTCTTTAATGGAAAATGTCTTTGTAGTTGCACTAGGCACTCCATGAAAGCATATTAATGGTGGCAAATTATTACTAATTTAATTTTTGTTTGTTGGCTCTAGACTGAATTGCTCCAACTCAGACCTCAATTACATATAAAGTCTACATTTTTATTTGTCATTAAGCAATTTCCTCTTAGTTACAGATCAAAGTGTCTGGCCAGAGGGGTAGTTTGGGAATCAGCATCGCCGGTGGGAAAGGCTCTCTGCCTTACAAAGACCATGACGAGGTAGGTACTGGTATGCACCGGTACAACAGCCCAAACTGTTCAATCTCATATTCCTTCTCATATTAGCTCCTTTAGCTGTCTGAATGAAGATAATGAACGACAACAGCAGCAGCCTTGAGTGACTGATGACTACCTTGATTTTCCCTGCACTCCTACCCATTCATTCAGCTTGAACGAAGAGTGCTTCAATCACATTTTCATGACAATTTTTATTCAGGATAATATGTTTATTTTCTTTCAGGGCATTTTCATTTCCAGAGTAACTAAAGGGGGGCCTTCAGAAAAGGCAGGGATCCACATCGGAGACAGATTACTGGAGGTAGGAGGGGAATCATTTATCTATTTTTTCATTAGAGGACAGGTTCACAATTTTTCAAGTCTCTCCTAAAACAATTCTCAGGTGCCCAAAATGAACAATGAAACACGTTTTGCTCGTAATCATTCCTCCTGTACATACTGACTATTAGAAGATCCCCTCCAATTGTGCTTAAAATGTACAATAACTTATCAATCAATCAATCAAACTTTATTTGTATAGCACTTTTCATACATCCCGATGTAACACAAAGTGCTTTACATAGTCAGAACAAACAAACAAGCAAGCAAACAAAGGAAATATAAACATCAAAAACAGGAACTCATTAAAAGTAGGAACTCAGGAAACACTATCATAACTCAAGAATCCGCAATGAGGAAACACCAGAGGTAGGATAAAAATGTAAAAAAACAACAAATAAGACACACCAGATTAATAAAATATAAAAAAATATATAAAAAGAAAGGATAAAATAAAGTCACTATAGAATGAAGTGAGCAAAACTGGAGATGTTAGGAGTAAAAGAGTAAAAGTAATAAAGTAAAACAGATATAAAGGTGGGTAATGAAGAAGAAAACAATAAAATAGAATTAACAGACCAGTCCAAGTAGTAAAACAGGCTAAAATAGAAAATAAAAGACAGATTAATAAATAAATAAAATTCAATTCAAAGCCAAATTAAAAAGGTAGGTCTTAAGTTTGCTTTTAAAATATCACCACTCTCTGCTGCTCTCAGGTCTTCAGGAAGGCTGCTCCAGAGACGAGGAACATAGTAATAAAAAGATGCCTCTCCGTGGGTTTTTGTCTGGACTTTGGGAATAGTTAAAAGACCAGACGACCTGAGGGTTCTAGAAGGTTCATATAGGATAAAAGCAAATCTGATAAATAGGAAGGACGAAGACCATTAAGAGCTTTATAAACCAATAAAAGGATCTTAAAATCAATTATGTGTGCAGAGACTTTAAAATTGGTGAAACGTGTGCTCCCTTTATGGTCTTCATCAGCATGCATGCAGCTAAGTTCTGAACTAAGTGTAACTGTAACTGTATTCTTTTTTGGGAGATTACAGTAGTCCAATAGTCCAAAAAAAATCAGATTTGTCCTGATTGAGCTTTAGAAAATTCTCAGCCATCCATGATGTAATATTTAGTATACAGTTAAAAAGGGCATCATTGGCCCTGGATCATCAGGTTATAGACAAAAATACAAAATACAAAATCCACAGTCCACGTTTTGAGCAAAAGTCGGCTGTCTGAGTTCATCAAATTAAGTGGACTTCTTCCACAGTAAGTATTTTTAGTAAAAACAATCCCTCTTTGTGACCTGTTCAGCTGTGGTGGAAGTATTGTAACAAAAAGGGAATTTGGCACTAAAAAGACTAACATTGAAACATGTCTATATGACTTGGCTAATTTGGACGAAAGAAGCTCCATTTTTTGTACACAAGAAAGGCTTCTGGATTTTGTCCCCCATCACTAACACTGAAAATGCAGTATGAGGGGAATCTCTAATAACAGTCATGAACAGAAGGAATGATTTAAAAGTGTCATTGTTGACACCTGACTGTTGTTTTAAGGCAGACTTGAAAAATGTTGAACCTGTCCTTGGACTGATGATTCAATTGTTAAATATACAATGCAGTGGGGGAAATATTGTTGGCCCAATTTAAATCACATACATAGACTTTATATTGGCAGCAGTTAAAGCACAATGGTCAACGTTGATGTTCCTCTAGTGACCAATGGAGGGCATCATAAGTCAAGCAGACAACACTCAGCTGCAACTTCCTTCACTGAAAAAAACAATGTGAGACTGAAATTGCTTCACTCACAAACAGACAACAGCAAATACAAATTCAAAATCAGCTTTACATTGACACTATACAGCGGATTAGAAATCCTTATCCATGCCTGTGGGCCTTCTGCAGTGGAACCTATGTTGTGCCTGTGTGTGTGCGTTCACCCCCCTCAGCCCCCCCACCCCCAACACCCCACCTCTGACTCCTGCTCTTACTTTCAGCAGCACTAAAAGTGTAATGTCACCCCGGTCCATCCAGGTCAACGGCCTCAGCATGCAGGGGGCAACCCACCTCGAGGCTGTCAGTGCCCTCAGGAATGCTGGGAGCTGCATCAATATGAAGGTGCTCAGGGAAAGGTTGCTTCAGAGAGAAGACTATGCTCTAGATGAACCTCAGGATCCTCCAGATGTGACGAGCCGACAGCAGTGCAGTCAGGACGGTGGAGCACAGAGGAGTAAACAGCCGAAAATGGAGAGCGCAGAAGACTGTTTGCCCAAGAAGATTGAGGCAGTTATCTGCAACGGAAATGGCATTGTGGGTGGTTTACTCAAATCAAAGCAAAAACAGAATACAGTTTGAATCTCATCATTGTTTTGCTTCTTGCCACATGTGGATTATGCCTTTAAAACAACCACTTCCAGTCATTCTAATACACTTTCTTGTCTCCTTCTGTCTTGTGTCTTTGTGTATGTTTCAGTCTGATTTGGAGAGTGACCTGAATCGGACCTTGTCTGAGCTGGAAGCAGAGGCCTTGACAAAAAGTGACTCACTTCAAGTGGGCAAACACACAATGACAGTAAGCAGGTTTCTCATTCCTTAGAAATCACCTCATTTGAGCTTTTCCTCACAGTGATACATTTTGACACTTATATGATACAATCTTTCTCACATCATATCACACGAGCACCTGCTTATTTTCTCTCCAAAACCTGTTTCCTTCCCTGGCAATCACCTGACAGATCCCACGGATCATCCTCACTCATCCGTCTACCTCAGATGAAGATGTGGAGCTCTTGACACAGAGCCCTAGCAGAGAGCCACTACGTGACTATGACATTCCTAACAGACGTGCAAACTCTGACTGTTTTGACAGTGCTTTCTATCCACCTTGAACACAGCCAAGAACCACACACATGAAAAACACTGACTGTTATTAACCAGCTCTTTGTTTTTTGGGCAGTGAAGCATTTTCAGTGACCTTACTGCAGAGGTTTAGTGTAAAACAAAGCGTTGGAATGTGTTTTTTACTGTCACTGCAAAGCTTTTTTTGCCTGTCAGATTCAATTGCTGCTAATAGTATTTGGTGATATTAAAGTCATTTGCAAGGATGGACAACATTAATAGTTCAGATTTTATTTTTATTACTAAAAACACAAAGTTTTGCCTGTGCAGCTATGAGTGCTAAGCAAGAACAGACTGCTCTCTAATGTAAAAATTACAGTCAGTTAAACAATGAACGCTGCTGGCTACCTCTACTTCAGACCACTGTGTTAAGGATGTCCTGGTAAATAGCATCTCCGCCTGTGACAATGTGAAGCCCTTAAACTTTTTATAGTCTGTACCAAGATAAAATGCCACATAGCTGCACATAGTGCTCAGCGGGGAGTCCTGAGACAGACTGAACTCTGCTCCACATCTTCACACACCTGCTGTAAGCTAAATTCAGACTTGTGAATTATCCGCTCTGCAGAAATGTTTGTGTAAAGAAAAAGAGATCAGACATCACACTTGAGGAACATATAACTTTGCTTCCAGAGCTAGAATGTATAATTATAGATGTCAATACCTGCCTTGTGTTATTCCACACCATTTACATTCTCACAGCAAAAATGGGTTATTGCTCAGTGTTCACTTTTTCAATAAAGTATTGTTCCAAGAGGCTTTTCTTTTCTTTTTTGAGCTGAATGACACTGCAAAAGACACGTCGGTCAATTTTTGTTGACAATGTGACAGAAAGGTGTTGATTGGTGGTGGTGTACTGGATTATTGCAACATATTGCACAAGTGTCCCGTTATTGTCCCCCCTCATCTGTATGTTCTCCTAGCCACATAAAAACTGACAGGACTACTTGTTTTTTTATCAGCGACGACTGGCTGCTGGGTGATAGTCTTCTGGGAGCACAACTTGTTGGAAAGCACATCCAGTGTGTGAAATTCAATTCAAAGTCAATAACTGACAGGCTGGGCTCATATTGTGAGAACTGAGTCTTCATCTGAGGTTTTCATGTAAAGTCAGTGGGGGTATCTGAGGAAGATGAACACAGATTTGGATGACACAGTAATAAAGCTGGGACTCTGGGAACTTATAGTTATTCAACCAGACTACAAGGTTAGCAAACAATGTTTTGATTACATATTTATCATCTCCACCAGACATAAGCCTGGAAGGAGAACATACGTTTAGTTGTGTGTGTGCATGTGTGCGTGTATGTGTCCGCAACTGATCAGCCTAATATTTTTTGTGCACATTTATGACTATATGTTCAAGGACCTCTCGTGGTTGCTGTGATTCGCAATTGTTGCAAAAACCTATTTTATGATGTGTTTTATACCACCACTGACTGCTGACTCATCACTCATCCTAACCAGCTGGTAGGGGCCGCAAGTGATGAACAACTGCAGCAAAAGCATGATTAATTCCAATATGTTTCGATCCACTAAAGTTAGGTGCAATACAAGTTCAATAAATCCAGGTTTTTGTTAGCTATGCCACCATCATGAATGCTAGGGAGCTAGAGAGGTATTCCTCCTGCATTCCAGGGGAAGTTGGGACACATGGCATTCGACTGGATGTTCAGGACCTGAGTTGTAGAGGCGGCTGCTCAGAATTGTGTCCAGAAGGTCATAGGTGCCTGTCAGGGCAGTAACTCTAGAACCTGCTGGTGGACACCAGTGATGAAGGAAGCTGTCAAACTGAAGACGGAGGTCTTTTGGATCTGGCTGGCCCAGGGGTCTCCTGCAGCAGCAGATGGGTACCGAAGCATCAAAACTGCTGCAGCTTAGGTGGTTGCTGAAGCATAAATCTGGGTGTGGGAGGAGTTTTGGAGAAGTTCTGCCAAAACCGTCATGTGACTCAGGAAGGGGAAGCAGAGCACCAGACACACCTGGTGGATATCTACACTTTATTTAATGCACACAAGTTGATAATGGAGATGAACAAGTGAAACTGTAAGCAAATAAATACACCCTCACTCAGTTCAATATAACTGGGGTTTTATCATTACAGCCTTTATTAGTTTGGTATGAAAATTAGTTTATGGTGGCTTAAGTTAGTTTATTTAAGATTTCACCAACATGACTGAGTCATTCTTTTTGACTATAACTTTTATTTGATTGACCTTTTCAATAAACTTTGCTCCTAAACAATCATTGTCCAATTATAGAAATACAAACTTTTTGTTTGCCTTTCTGACCAAAACCAAAAGTTGGAATTGACAGCATGTCTGGCTAATTAGCTTACTACATGATAGCTTATGTGTGGAAACCTTAGATAGAAATTGCTAATCATAAGCTAATTCACATAACTGAGTCAGTCTGTTGTCTTTATGATTTTTTTTACTACTTTCACACTATACTATTCCATAGCATTTACCATTCATTAACCCTTGTTACAATGGTCACTGCTTGGAAAAAGTTTTTTACTTAAATTATCTGGCATCAAATCAAGTTTGTTTCATTCAATCAATTTTTGTCCCAACTAGTCTTTCATTAAATTAAAATCCATCTCTTCTTCTTGTGGAACATCACAGTTTGCAAACACTGGAGAAAAGCTGCGAGAAAACAACTTTTTTTAAAGATATCATTAAATTAGCTATTTGTTTGATCCAAATCATTAGTTCTATTTGATGCTGTAGAAGACTCACATGTTCAAGTATGTTTATCTGCATCTCTGGAAACATTTTGTGCAACAAGTTGTTAGTTTAAAGCCACTTTTCCCAAACTTGTATTTAATGAGTTTCTTCCTGTGGGAGGATTTCTGCTGATATCTGACAAATAACTCATTACATAATGATAATACTGCACATTTGAACTCTGGTGGATCAAACCAAACAAATAATAATCATGGCTATTCTTCATTAATCCATGTATTGCCATAATGTAGCTCTGCTGGTGTTCACTAATGGGATGATACCAACATACATTTAGTGTTGCTTGAGGCTAAAAGGTAATCTTGTGCCATGAAATGGCATGCCAGAAATCAAAGCAAATATGTATATCAGCCATTTCCACATACTGTGGATATTAATCATTAAACAGGATTATATGACAAACATTTAATGGCTAAAGGCTATAATTTAGGACTCCTACAAGGCGGCTTAAATAAATAATTGTGATACTAATTTACATATTTACATGCCAGGCACTTTTAGGATGAAACACTCTCAATAAATTAAAATAAAGAACAATATTCTTACAAGAGAAGCAGGTGGTGCTGTTGGAGTTTAGTTTGTCTTATTGTTAATTTCTCTGTGTGCCGCTGCCACAGACAGGCAGGGGGAGGGTGACAGCAGGGTGGAAATTGACAAGAACAGCTGTGACAGGAATGAAGAATGTACTTAAAGGATTAGCATCCACTCCAGAGGTACGCTTTCACTCTCCGATAGGGTACAGTGACGTTGATGCAGCAAACAAGCAAATAAATGAATTTGTTTCAAGCCTGATAACTCATTATCTGGCACATGCTGAGATGCCACTGTCATCAATCTACAAGCTGGCAGGCTAAATGAAAATCTGACATTATTAATACACGTTTAAAAATAGTGTTATCTATCTTCTGCATTGGATATAATTCAAAATCTTTTTAAATCTGAGTTTTCTAATGCTGCCTAACACACAAAGCACTTAGTTCTGCAGTTGCAGGTTGACTGCTATGCTGTCAGGACCAAAGAGAGAGATGCCTTTATTCTGTTTTCCATTTTCTTCCATTAAAACAGCCTCAACATACAATTAAGCTCTTCACAGCAGACTTCTGTGAACAAAATGCGTTCATGAATGTTTAATATGATGACCCTAGTAAGGTTTTTTTCACAGCCTCCAGCAGGGAAACACAAATGTTTGACGAAATTTTTGTTCTCCATGGCAGCGCTTTCTTTTTTTTATTGTCCAAGCAATGTAATTATTTCCAGCTCTCTGTCTCTGATCTGAGCTCTGTCAGCATAGTAATTTGTCATGTTTTCTGCATGATGTCTGTCAAACATGACAGGCCCATGCTCGGGAAGCATAAACAACAACACAGAGCCATCTATGGAGTTAAAAGAATTGAGCATTTATTTGGGTTGCTGCAGAAAAAAAGGGGATGAAATTGAAGAATAAATTAAACAATTCTTTGCAGGGATACACACACAGCCATGTTGCCAGCAGTGCATAGTGTGAACATCGTTACTGGTGCCCTGTAGGCTGACTGCTGTCTGCAAGCTATTTGTGGCTATTATGTGTCTATAAAAGGAAGTCTGCATGGGGATACACACATCAACAGTAATACACATTGAACTTGAATGAGACAGACTGAAAAGTTTAATCAACACATGAAGTCTGGAGAGAAGTTCCCTGAAGGTTGGAAAATGAGCAAAACTTCCAGATGAAGAGGCATTTGAAGCAGAAATGGAGAGTTTGAATAAGAGTCTGGGGAAGGTAAGAGGGTTTGGAAATAGAAGTGACTTCTTTTCTTTTTTTTGGGAAAATGTGTACCAGATGGAGAGGCTCTTGTCGGTTATTTGCTGTGAGGCTGGAGTAGTATCACTGACCTGCCTTTACTTCTTCCTTTCTGACTTAAGATTCTGGTGTGAGAAAAAGATTTTACACCAAAGCTAAATCCTAGAGGAAAATGAAACTAGCTAAATCCATCAACAGTATTGTACCACCCATAGCCACCTTCCAGGCTGACACAAAAAAGCACTGAATATACTCAGACACAGCTACTGCATACTTCATGTCGCACCAAGATGAATACCAAACTGATACGGGTTGAATATAAATGTACAGAAAAGACTACAATTTACGAGATTTATATAAATATTTTATAAAAAGTGCATGTATTTAAGTACATCACAAGTCTAATTTAATTGCACTGGTATTTCCCCTGAAGATGTGTTCCCCTGAAGATGACAGATGCATTGATTGGAATATATGCATTTTTTTGGGTTTGTTTTTACCTTAGTATATGAGACTCATGGCATTTGTTTATAATCTACAGAGATAACCCAATGTGCTCTGTAGCTGTTTTCCTATCAGGGCAGCTGGCAGTAGGCTATATTTGCACGCCCTATCTACTCTGGAGGGAGGGGCTGTGTTTGTCTGTAATTAAACTCTTTACTTAGTGGCACACCCAACTGTTTATGCTTTTACTGTGGCACAATGTGAACCGCTAAGAATTTAACATGTGAGGATCTGAGGATTTCAATAATTTTGTTCTCAGGAAGAGCTAATGTGCTTAGTATGAATCTGCTTATGAATAAATATGTGAATAATTGATGTAGAACTTGCTGCCTTAAATTAAAACTTTTTGTACAGACTGCTGCTACAAATGAAGCATATAAGAACACAAGAAATTGAGCTAGATAACTGCAAATTGCGTAACATTTTTTAGATATAAGAACAAGACATATAATTTGCTGTAATGCATTTGTTTCCTCAAAGCATATTATTCACTTTCTGGTTGGTCACTGTTTATGAGTGTCTCTTTAAAGATCACCGTGTTGGGTGGTCTGCTTCAGGAAATGATTTAGTGCTGCTTGTATTCGGTCTTTGGGACATGTCCGACATGCCAAAAGAAATAACTGTGTGAGTAAGAGCATGCACACAGTGAGGTGACATGTGGCACAAAAAACCAATGCTGGTGGAAATGTGATCTATGGGGACGGTGTGACCTTGGCAGCACTCTCTGCATTTAAACATTCAAGAGGTAGGAAATGCTCACTTTAACCTTTCACAGTGTAAACTTACTCTGCTATGACTACAGAGGACATGAAAACAAGGAGGTTACATGGGTACACAAATATATAAACAAGTTTATAACATGGCACTTTATTATTACCACTGCATTTGTTGTCTTTTTATGCAGCTGATTATAGATAGGCTGGTGTCTCTCAGATGAATATTTGGGCCCTAAAAAGTATAACTGAACCTCAACAAGTAGGTGTCATGTCACAGAGTACATAGGTGACATTTTTTAAAGGATGGATTTACAACTTTTCAAGTTTTAAAAACAGTCAGGTACCTAAAGTGATGGGGTCCAAAATCCACAACCTTCCTGCTGCACAACAGTTATAAAAAGTATTTAACAGTTTATTTCTGTTTCTGTTTAGTGCTAAATTCCTTCTTTAAAAAAAAAAAACACTGTCAGCTAAGACACAAAGAGGGTGTTTTATACGAAAAAAGGCTCTAACTGTGGAAGATATCAACTTAATTTGACTTAATTTGACTTAATTTGACTAAGATGGTCGAAGGCAAATTATATTTTACGATTATCTTTTAAGCACATTTTTGCTCAAAAAGAACTGTGGATTTTATCTCCAATCACTTACATTGCAAGCAGAGAAGATCTTTTAATGGACAGTATAAACAAGCGGAATGATTACAATGGTCAAAACCTAGTCCAGGGGTCATATGGGCTCCTGACTATTGTTTTGAGGCAGATCTGAGAAACTGTGAGCCTATTCTTTAAGGGATGAAATCTGGATGAATGAGTCTATTGCATATTTCTCTGTTTAACCCTTGGTGTAGGAACCAGGAACGCCACGGAAAAAAGTCAGATAAGAGCTAAACTTGAATGTGAGATGTCTGTCCTCTGTTGTGTGTCTCTAATTTGTATTTGCTGGTTTTCAAACATGCGGACATGTTGATGTTGGAAGCCTGAATGATTTCCCTCCCTGTGTATTCTATATTTTCATGCTGACTGCCCTCTGGACTGACATGAAACACCTTTCCTGTACACGGTTGTACATGCATCAGTCAGAGGAACCCTGACTTTTATCTTATCTATATATCATCTATAATAAAAAAAAAAGACTGCAGCACAGTTATGAGTGTGCAGCTTTCCGCTCCTGTCTTTGATGTCTACCTGCAAGCCAGCACCTTGTTACAACAGTGTTTTTTCTTCTGCTATCCTGCAGATAACACCTCAATATCATGCTACTTTTTTATTACATATTCATGAATTGTTTCCTATCAGTTATGTAGCTGGTGCCTGCAATATATCTGAACAGAACCACACAACAATATTTAAAACACAAAATACACCATGCTAAAATGTGTGTGCCAGCGTGGACCACCACAAAGGAAATCATGCAGAAATGCTCTTTCCTCAGATGAACTTCCGTACGTGAGTAGATGCCAATATAACTCATGGATTGAACTTAAGTCATCTTCAAGTGCAGTCAATTTGGAAGACCAGCATGGGGTGATCTTACAAGATGCACAAAATGAAGAAAAAAAACGCTTTGAAAACCTCTTTGAGATAGTCCCAGCAATATGTCATTCAAATACTGGTATATTTTGAGATGATCTTCTGAGAAGTCTTGATAATGTAAACATCTCAGTAATCATTTTGTTTTGGAGTTGCCTTTTATCTACTTCCCATATTCAACCTGCCACACACTGTTACTATAACTGGGCTGGCTGGTTGAACTTGTGTCTTTGCTGAAATTGTGAGATGAAAGGTGAAGCAGAACCTAATATGCTAATTCTCCGACTGTGTCTACATCAATGTGTAGAGGAAGTGTGATCCATTTTTAATAGAACCTCAACTATCTACTACAATAACCTCCTCTAATTAGTGAAAAAGACAATTCGGTGCCCTTACCTTCCAGTTTGCATTTTGCAGACGACCCAACAACACTGTGGCGAGAAGAAGTGTGATTAGTAAGCAGCACAAGTGCTTTTGATTGGTTTGTGCTTTTATTACTGCAGTGGGAATAAACAGAAAATGTTTTCACACATCCAGACCATGAAATGCTGTTGAACCCAAACTGTGTCACCACCTTAACAAATTGAAGCCCTTGTGTTGTTCACATTTATGGATAACCTATAGAGAGGCTTAACACGTTTGTCTGAAGAGATGCAATATTTTTGCAACTTAATGTGAGCATGGTTGGAAACATACTGCAGCTCCCCTCAAATGTGAAAAATGTTGCTGTCGTTGTTACATGAGATGGAAGCTTTTACTCACCACAATTTGCACCTCTTTGCACATTTTTAGCATGGATGACCTTGGTGAGAATCCACCCATTATCACTGATAGTGTGAATGCTTTGCTGTAGTCACTGAGCTGTACAGGCTGGGACAAAGCTGAGTGAGTTAGGCAGAGCTGGATGTACTGCATCTGTACTCTCTAGCACAGCAAAGAGCTTTCTCATTATGAACCTGTAGGGACTGTTTCATTCTGTCAGCGCTGAAGTGGAGAAAGCCCCTAACCAATCCATTTTACAGAGGACACAAAGGGGCTGGCTTATTTACTAAGATCCAAAACAAAGGGTATTAAATTGTGTGTGCAGTGCAACAGATTGCAAGTTTAATTTACTAAGAATTACTAAATTCTACTAAGAATAACTGCTCAAATGACAACAGGTGCAGACAGCAGTATTTAAATGAGGGTTTTACGTGTCTTATTGGAGAGTTTGGACAAACAGAAAACCTGCAAGCGCACAATGAAATTTGATCCCATGGAATTAGAGGTTCTAGTGGAAGAGGTTAACAAACATATTGAGTTCACATGGGTGGAAAAAAATCAATTCCCTGCGTATTCTGTCATTGTGCCTCCGTCTCCTCCTCTTCACAGTGACAGCAGTCATCTGTGCACAGTGCACAGCCAGTTAATACCTGTACTTCAAAGGTATTATTTATAGACGCAGTTACCGTCACCAAATTTACCTTTACCATTACCGATTTTTGTAAACACAATGCAATGCTAAATAACATAGCCTACTTGCATTTTCTCCTCCCTGAATTTTTTAGACTGGGGTTAAAACGCCCATATTGCATATTCATTATGGCAAATGTACTGAATGGACAGCACTTATTAACGTGCACATTTGAAAGACGCAAACCTCAATGCACTGCTTTAGTAGATCAGCTTGCACATTTTTTGCAGGTGATGTCAAGTTTGCACACATTTTTACACATGCAAACCTTTATTAAGTCAGGCCCAAAATGTCTGGCAAAAACAGTACTAATTATGAATAACTGGGATAAAATGTTTGATGGGAACAGTTTAGATTATACATTGTATGTTTAGGTAATAATGCAATAAGCTCCCAGGCATACACTATGTTGTATTTTGTATACATGCCAGCCGTTTCAATTAGTTACCCTGTTATGGGTTGTGATCATTGGAAATTGGTAAAAGCCAGCCATGAAGCAAACAAAACTATAAAAGCCTTTCTGTGAAGCTGTTATTCTACACTAACAGAAGTATCCAGATTCAAACAGTGGGATAGCAAAGTCCTTGCTGTGTCCCCTCTGCAAGAGCTGTTGCATTGATAACATACTGTAATACCCACCGCCTCACTGGCCTTGCTTACTCTGGCATTAACATGCGTGTCAGGTGATCCGATCACAAATGGACAGTCACTACACATTGTTGTTAACACCTGTCTCTATTTTGTGTCTTGAGCTGACCACTTGTGTCCAGATTTCGTTGCTGCCTACATCACCTCTGCTAAAATGTTAAAGGGCCCTGCACACACTTATTATGTCAGACAAGCACCATATTTGTTTTTAGTATGAGCTAAAGAGCTAATCAGCTAAGAGCAAATTAAAATTGTATAAAGACTAATATACATGTATGCCAGCCATGTACAACTGTTGTCATGCTTTTACCAAAACAACTGCCACATCCTGCATTGATGATGTATTTTCCTGTTAATGTCCTTGCTTAGGATGCATCAGGATGCATTAGCATTTACACTACAAAAGATATGTGGTCAAATGCATCCCAGACCACCTCAGCAAGAGTTGAGTGATCTGATCACAATGCGTCTTGGTGGTTGTTTACACTTGTATTCAGCAATGTCCCACTTATGATCGGATCACCTGAGATGCATGTTAATGCCAGGTGTAAAAAGGCAAGGCAAGGCAAGGCAAGGCAGTTTTATTTACATAGCGCATTTCATACACAGTGGCAACTCAATGTGCTTTACATAAAACAAACATTTAACAGAAAAAAACAGAAATAAAAATACAACCCAATCATAGTAAACACGTACATACCCCCCCCCCCCCCCCCACACACACACACACTAATAATAAAAACAAAGTACAGAAACATAGAAAGAGAGAGAAATAAAATACTATAATAGAGCATTAAGATTGCAGCATAAAATAATGATTTGCTTTAAAATCATTAAAAGGACAGAGTGCAAATGAAAGATTAAAATTTAAAGTGCTTTGAAAGAGCTCAATCATAAGCACAGGAGAAGAGAAGTGTTTTTAACCTGGATTTAAAAATATTCACAGTTGGGGCTGATTTCAGTTCTGCTGGTAGTTTGTTCCAGTTGTGTGCAGCATAACAGCTAAAAGCTGCTTCACCATGTTTAGTCTGAACTCTGGGCTCCACTATCTGACCTGAGTCAGTAGATCTCAGAGCTCTACTGGGTTTATATTCTACTAACATGTCATTCATGTATTCTGGACCTAAACCATTCAGTGATTTGTAGACCAGTAGCAGAACTTTAAAATCTATTCTATAGCTGACTGGGAGCCAGTGTAAAGACTTTAGAACTGGAGTAATGTGCTCTGATCTCTTTGTTCTGGTCAAAACTCGGGCTGCAGCGTTCTGAATGAGCTGCAGTTGTTTAATGCTTTTTTGTGGGAGTCCAGTCAGAAGATCGTTACAGTAGTCGAGTCTACTGGAGATGAAAGCATGAATCAACTTCTCCTGGTCTGTTTGAGACATAAAACCCTTCACTCTGGATATGTTCTTAAGCTGATAGAAGGCTGTTTTGGTGATTAATTTGATATGACTGCTGAAGGTCAGATCTGAGTCTATCAGCACGCCAAGGTTTCGGACTTGGTCGCTAGTTTTTAGAGAGAGTGACTCGAGATGTTTACTGATAGCAATCCTCTTCTCTTTATTGCCAAAAACAATTACCTCAGTTTTGTCCTGATTTAATTGAAGGAAATTTTGGTTCATTCAATTTGTTACTTGCTCTAAACAGTGACACAATGACTGTATTGGACTGTAGTCATCCGGGGACAGTGCTAGGTATATCTGCGTGTCATCTGCATAACTGTGATAGTC
Source organism: Scomber scombrus (assembly GCF_963691925.1). Lineage (NCBI taxonomy): Eukaryota > Metazoa > Chordata > Actinopteri > Scombriformes > Scombridae > Scomber > Scomber scombrus. The sequence goes on along the minus strand of NC_084981.1, from coordinate 13,316,191 downwards.
TACATTAGAGTTCTGCAGAATTTGACCCAAAGGCAGCATATATAGACTGAACAGAAGGGGTCCAAGAACTGACCCCTGAGGAACTCCATATGTCATAGCCACTCGATCGGATTCATAACTTCCAATGGTCACAAAATAACTCCGCTCCTCCGAGTAGGACCTGAACCATTCTAGGACTGTTCCGCTGAGTCCTGCCCAAGTTTCCAACCTGTTCAACAGTATACTGTGATCCACAGTGTCAAACGCAGCACTGAGATCCAACAGGACCAGAACTGACACCTTGCCTGAGTCAGTGTTTAACCTTATGTCATTTAACACTCTAATAAGAGCTGTTTCTGTAATGTGGTGAGGTCGGAAGCCTGATTGAAATTTGTCAAAAAGGCCACTGGAGTTCAAGAAATTGCTGAGTTGATTAAAAACCACTTTCTCAATGATCTTGGCTATAAAAGGAAGTTTTGAGATAGGTCTGTAGTTGGTTAACATGGAAGCATCCAGCGTTCTCTTTTTTAAGAGCGGCTTAATGGCAGCTACTTTTAGGGGTTTAGGAAATGTGCCTGATTGAAGTGAGCTATTTATTATTTGTCGCAAATCTGTTTGGACAGAGTTCACAATAGTTTTAAAAAAGTCTGATGGCATTGTGTCAAGACAGCATGTTGATGGTTTTAGATGCTGAACTGTTTCCTCTATGGTTTTTTGGTCAACTGTTTTAAATTCTGACATCGCAGTTTAGTTATTCCTGGGAGGTCTTAGGGATTGCGTCTTTTTATTGTTTTGTTGATTTGTGTTGATATTTAACCTTATGGACTGTATTTTTTCACTGAAAAAGCAAGCAAATTCATTGCATTTATCTGTGGAAAGGAGTTCTGGAGCTATCTGTTTAGGGGGGTTTGTAAGCTTATCAACCATAGCAAACAGAGTGCGAGTGTTGTTGATGTTCTTATTAATAATTTCAGAAAAGTGTCGCTGTCTAGCTTTGAGTAACTCATAGTTAAAATGACAAAGACTTTGTTTGTAGAGGTCAAGGTGAATTTGAAGTTTACTTTTTCTCCACTTACGCTCTGCTTTTCTGCATTCTGTTTTCAAAGCCTTTACCATCATATTGTTCCTCCACGGTGTTTTCTTTCTGATCAAGGTCGTCTTAGTTTTAGTTTTAATAGGTGCAACAGCATCCATGACATTTGAGATTTTCCAGTTAAAATTATCCAGGAGTTCATCTACTGACTCTGCACTCACAGTTGGTGACATAGCTATAGCCTCCATAAACTTTGCACTGGTATTCTCATTTATGTACCTTCTCCTAACAGGGCCTTTATCTATAACATATTCATGGCCTACTGTAGAAGTTGTGGCAAACAATCCAAAGTTACTTATCAAAGAAGGACATCTTTCAGCAATCATTCCAGCAGTACCATTACTGAATCCATGCTATTTAATGGTTGGTAGCCCAAAGCAGTGTAATCAGAAAATTAAATTTGCACATTGTGGTCCTAATCTTCTAATACGCGGATTTTTTAAACATTCCCCTGCACTGTTTAGCTGTGTGATGACACCCAAGTTTTGCCAGATGCTGAGAACATTTTTCATACCCCTTCTCATTTATTACAAATTCCAGCTCCTCTCCTCAAATACCAATGACTGCCTGAATAATGTTGTTTTGCACACTGGGGTTAAAACGCCCCACATTGCATATTCATTATGTCAAATGTACTAAATGGACAGCGCATATAATATCTTGCACAGTTGAAAGACGCAAGCCTCAGTGCGCTGCGTTAGTACATCAGCTTGCACATTTTTTGCGGGTGATGTCAAGTTTGCACACGTTTTTACACATGCAGACCTTTAATAAATCAGGCCCATAGTCTTGACCCGTCACAATCAACAATATTGCCAGTAGGTCGTACCTGGAACCTGCATTCAGTATCATCTCCGATGCAATGTCAGTTAAGCTCCAAGACCAAGTCCCCAAATCAGGTGGTTAGGGTTAGGGTAAGGGTTAGAAGAAATGCAGAATTCCTACAGTGAAAAAAAGCCTTTAGATTTAAAAACTGCTAAAATTTTAGTCACACTGTTTAACACAGAAAAACATATTTGGATTACTCATGCTAAATTGTAGGTGTGTACCTTCAGCATTTTCTCCAAACTAACATGTAAAACACATGTGCATATGTGAACATGAGCAGATTTAATTGCAAATCAAATGCAAATCGTATTTTTGGACTGCATCTCACATTTATTTACAAAAAGAAAAGCAAGGAAAACATCAACCTGTGGAATGATGTGTATCTTTAGTCAGTGATGGATCTTTCTTAAGAATAAAGTGGATGATAGAGAAACTTAGTTAAACTGTCCTGGTTGTGTGATCGGGTTTGGGTTATTTAATCCCTGTGCTGGCTAATTAAGGGAGTGCTCTTTATTTTATGTCCTTGTCTTGGCTTTTCTTCTCCACCCTGGCAAGGATATGAAGAATTGTCTGGTTGAAGTCATCTGATTAGTTGGCAAAAACATGATGGTGTTCTGCGTGTTCAGGTAGTAGATGTCATCAGATACAATGTAGTCGTCAAACACAGTCAGTCTGAGTCTAGACAGGAGGTTGAAGGAGGAGGATGGAGCTGTGGTTGGGGTTCTCTGGATGAGCTGAGAATCCCCATGGCAACAAATGTTTTACCCTGTGTATTTGAGAGTGCAGGAAGAAGACAGGGATTTTCAGAGTTTGTGTCACAGCAGCACAATTTTCTCCAGTCCCACCTGAATGAGTGCTTTAGCCAAATCCCAGCAGGTCTAGAGCATGGGCCGGATGTGTATTCAGAGGAGGTGTGGGTCAGGCCTGGAGTTCTGGGTCAGATGGGCAGCATGGTCCAAACTAAGGTCCAGAGATAGTTGCTACTGGATATCTGGATTTGCTGCCTGGTAAAAGGTTGCTTTACACTCTTGAGTATTATTTCTTCTGCTATCTCATCTGAGAGGGAGACGTGGGGCACCAAGAGGGAAGCCAACTTAATATCCAGCAGCTCTGCTTTTTGGCAGGTTGAATCTCCTCCACCATCCTCCGCATGATGTATCGCAACTCATTACTCTTCTTTACTGAGTCTGGGTGTGTCAAAGATTTGAGCTGCAGGGTGTTAAATTGCCTAATCTGTGTGTGCATGTGATGATGGATGATTAGAAGCTGGGTATGGTTACACAACTCTGTGAAGCAGAAAGACATACGATATTCCAAATCTTAAGTTCAGTGCATTCAGCTATGAGAAGACATTTGAGGGTGACTGAATTTTATGGAGACCATAAAAACATCCCATGAACTAAATTTGATAGAGAATAAATCCCATTATGCTTGACTTGTTAATAACTGTAACTAATCTCTAAACATACTTGTTCTTACAAAGCCTTTGTACTTGACAGAGAAACTATAATTATAACCCAGAGCCTGTAACATGCAGACAATGTGTTCTTCTCTGTTTCACAGGTTTCAATAGGAGTGCCATGTCAGTCTTCTGTCATCATGTTTGTGCCAGTGGTGCAGAGATTACCAATTAAGAACATTATTACTAAGGAGGAGAAATCTGAAGCTCTGACTGGAAAACCAAATCAGGTACATCGCCTAGAAGATTAAAAATAGATATTATCGCCTATTTGTAACATAATTACTGCTTTTATGACATGGCTTTTATCAACAATGCATGTTGTTCATTTAGCTAATTGGCTTTCCTTTGTATTAACATTGTGCTTTCTGCATGTTATGTTATTTAACATCACTCTCTGTTTGCATTTGGTATCGACAAACGTTCTCATATTTTACATTTTTGGAATATTCGTCTGACTCATCGAATCAAAACTCTAATCATATATGTCTGAACACTTCCAACAGTAGAAAAACGTGTATGTAAGATAATAGACCATGTGTGAGATCCTTTAAATTATAACTTCTTTTGGACAGAAAGTAAAATTAAAGGGGGTCCATGAGCCAGAAAATGTTTTGTATTTTTTAGAATGACTCTTGTTTCAAGTGATCTCATTCAATCAATCATTATTCAATCAATCATGTCAGTGGCGTGATGACCCATACCTGAGGACATACCTTAGCTTCTGAGGAGGAATCAATCTCTTTATTATATGCAGCATTTTAGCAATTATATTAATGACTTCCTCGTTCCTCCCCAGCCATCAGAATGACTCAACTTCAGGGGGAGATAGGCCAAATATTTTGACTAGTGTTATTGTTAAAGCAAATATTTCTTAATTTGTGGATATAAATCAGCAATCATAAAAAAATGTGTCAAATGCTTTGAACTGCTAATAAATCGTGCTTGTATCGTTTCCACATGGGTTTTTTTTATGTTGTAGTGGGAATGAGCATCACTGATTAATATGATCTTACATCATCCAATTATTTTCTGTATTCTAGGCATCAGGCTCCCACAGCACACATCCATACATCATGTTTCAAGATGTGTATATCAATATCAAACATAATCCTCAGCAACTTCAGGGATCGAATACGATGCTTGCTGCCTTTAAAGATTCCATTTTTCATACATGCGATTTTTAGCCGGTGATACCAGATACTAAATACAAATGATTCTGCTGTTAATCAGTTTTCTTGTCTCATGTTATAGAAATGACAATTTATAACATTTATACTTTAGATAATTTATAATTGATTGAAAAACAAACAACAACAATTGAGCTGCAAATGTGAGCTGAAACAGATCTTGATATCGAACAATTTTTGTATTTTTCCACAGCAGGCTATATTTATTCGTTTGGCATACAGAAGCTTTTAACATTTTTATGACCTTGGACACAACTTTATGTAAGAATTGCAGTGCTGTGTAAAAAATGTAGGCACTAAAAGTAAAGTGAGCATGCTGTCAAAAACGTCATGGATAATTTTTATTTATGAGTCAACTTCATATCAGGACTCTGAAGGCCTTACCATCTGCTGCAGGACTCCTTGTGCTTCTTGCGTCTGAGGATAGTTCTTTATGACTCTGGCTGTATGTTTGGGGTCGATATCATGCTGCAGAATAAATTTGGGACCGATCATGCTCCTCTCTGATGGCATTGCTTTATGGATAAGAATCTAAACATCTAAAGGTTATAAAACTTTTGCACAGTGCTGCACTTTAGCTGAGACAAACTACAAATATTCAACCGCTACTGAAAGCAACCATCCTGCAAGCTGATGTGGACCCCCAGCAGTGACGATAGCTACAGGGGTTAATGCGCTATTACATGTTTAGAATCACAGCAGCACCACAGCTCTGTGTGCCTCTGAATAGCTAACTGCTTCTGCTGCCTGAAGCCAGTTTGCTTGGCTGCCTGCTTGAGACTTCAAAGGTCCTCTCACTGTGTGTGTGTGTGTGTGTGTGTGTGTGTGTGTGGGGGGGGGGGGGGGGGGGGGGGGACACTGCATCTCTCCATCTCCATACAGTGTTTCTCTGTCAGTTTTAGTTATTTTAAAAATAACAAAGCAGTAGCATAGATTTTAAAATTCAATGTTGGTTTTGGTTATTCACTGCTGCTAGTAAGTTTTTCCCAATCAAAAGCACAAAGGCATATGTATTCCCTCTGAAAGGTAGTGGTGTAGAAGTATAAAGTGACATAAATACCTCAAATGTGTACTTAAGTACAATATTTGAAAACAATGTGTAACTTTTCTTCTTTGATAGGACTCAACTATTAGATGATATTGATGGTTAAGTCTCATCAAACATCTTTGGAACTTAGACTCCAAAGGGAGATTTTAAATCAGGGCACATCAGTCCTGAGCAGCAGTAACATAAATCACCCCATGAAGTCCAGACACTGGTGGTGGTGGTGGCTGATGACTTCAACTGAAACTGATAAAGCTGATGAGGTTGATGAAGTGATGCGCTGATGAATCAGGGAAGATTGGTGGTGTGGTGTGCCAGAAGGCAACATGAAAGCACTAAGGTAGAGAGGGAAGAACATATTTAAAAAGACAGCCACCAGATGATAGGCTGACAGAGAAGGTGTGCCACTGTCCTATTAGTTCAATGTGAACAGCTGACGTCTCAATTGACACTCCAGGCAATGACAGCAGGGAAATTATGAGTGAGCATGCACGAAGGATAGGAATAACAGATGGTTATGTGCATGTCATGTTATAGTTATGGTTACTATAGACACGAGCATGCAAAAGATAGCTCCATGTCTTATTATAGCCTATCATGCTTGTGTGAGGCACACAGAAACCAAAAGACATACAGGAGAACTGATTCATAGCTTATCAGCTAACTGTTGGCAAAAAAGTGTTGAAAAAACCCATATTATGAAAAATGTCAAACTATTATAACATGATATTAATCTTTATACTCTACTTACCAATTCCAGATCTCTCTCTGTATAAAAGTGTATTTATAACTGCCAGATTTGAGAACTTCCATCTGTTTTTTGTCTGTTTGCAGCCCCATAGTGAAGTATGTTTGTAAAGCTGTAAACCCTTTCAGAATTAAGTTACAGAAATATCATTTTATTGTACAGAGTATTTTTATCTCCCAGCTTTGATAGTTAAGTTGCCATAAACAGAGCAGCTTCATGTTCATCTGACGCTACTGCCGGTCAAACCAGGTGACAACACTTATTTAGTCTATTAATATAACACTTCTCAGAGTGTGAGAAAAAAAAAATCTTTCCAGTAAAACTACACAGTCTCCTTATCAGGAAGGATTCTGTTAAATAATTTTAAAGAGAGCGAAATTGGTATGACAGTAATCCAAAATGTATATAACAGCTGTTAGCAGTTTTAAGAGTGAGTGACACCTCGTTGTATTTACACATGACTGATTAGTATTTCTTCCTGTAGTGAGACAGCTTCTGTATGAGATATCAATGGGCAGCACATGAAGGATTACCTGTGAGACACTCCACAACTCATTAATCCACCACTGTGTTAAAAAAGCAGCCTGTGTTTCTAAAAATGTCCCTTTCAAAAGAAATTGCAAATGTACCTCTTTGCAACATTTCAAATCAGTGAGCACAACCTCAAGTGATCATTATCAGTTTGTATTCTCAGTGACCAGCATTGCTTCAAAATATGAGACAATACGACACAGTCCTCAGCGCTTTCTCGCCTAATTATCATCTCTTCAAATGAGAGGGATGTACTGTTCCTCAGTACAATTATTCTAAGAAATATGCTCCAGCCTTGCTCCAGAAGGAATTCAGTTTTAATTAAATAAAGTAATCAGAATAAATTAAGTAAATGTGTTAAACTCAATTTGTCAAAAGCTTTGCCTCAAGCCAGAAACACACCAAATGTGATAAATTAAAGTACCGATGTTGTATTTATACCAGAACAATTAAACTTTATGACCTATAAATACTGTAATATCAAGTACTTTTATGACAAAAAGATCATTTTTTAAAAAGTCCAGCCAGTCATTCCAGCCAGCACAGTACAACATAGTATCATACTATATATAATCTTATATATGTCAGTTGATTTATATGTGACAAACTCACAGTGACTATTTCTGCACTTCATGTAAGTTCTAAATATATCTACTTTTGACACACAGTGTGCAATAATAATACTGACATAAGCTGCTATTTGTGTTGATTAGAGTCCCAGAAATAAAACCATTAAGTAATAAGTCATTCTGGCAGCATTTCATTTGTTTGATTACTGCTTATCTACACTCATGTAAAAGGACAGCACCAAGAGACTGATTTAATTGCTTTGGAAAACTGAAGGCTATCATTATAAAATGGTATTATATGTATATTTTTAGGATAATAAATGTGGGAGTTCATGTCAGTAGTAATGCATGTCATTACCCTTTTAGCTCCACTTACTGTAAATGTCACACTTATTTTCTCAGAATATTCCTTTAAATAGTTCATTAATTTCAGATTCATAGCACATTTCACATCAGAATGTGACAACCTTAATTAATTTGTCAAACATGGGAACCATGCAAATCTAGATAGTCTTGATTTAAGTTTTTTGGTTGTTATTTATCTGGGGGGCATTCTCAATAAAGTTTATTCCCAACAGAGGTAGTTGATAGAATATTGACTGAAAGTAAACTGGTGAGAAAATATGTTCAGCAAGCAAAATCCATTTCTTCCCACACTACCCTAGTATTTAATTTCATTCAATTTACATACTGCAAATCACATGCTTGTACATCACCATGCAGAAAACTATATATTTTTTTTACCTTTAATCCCTTGTGTTCATTGGTATTGGGGCATGAGCCACTTTTTAATTGATTTGTTTAATGAATCTAAGAGAGCAAATGTCCAATTAGTGTATTACTCAGCTGGGAAGGCACCTATTAACGAAACTGGAGTACAACATACCTGAATAATTTTTGCATTAAATGAGATACATGCTCTAATGATACATGCTCTAATTAGATTGTCCTCACCAGAAAAGGGATAAAAAAGGTGTGGTTTCAAACATGACTTATGTTTTACTGACAGTTTGTGATCACGTGAAGAATCTATTTAAGAAGCAAAGGTGGAATAGGGTCAGTGTTATTATAGCCTTTTACAAGTAACCAGAAACATTTTAGGGACAAGATCAGATGGATGTTTAGCTGTATATATTGAACATTTCCAACAATCAGTGTTGGTTTAGTTTAACCTTGACCACAGTTTCTCCCTTTACTTTACCCAAGTAGTACATGTTGGCTGTAGCAGCATTTCACTAATAAAATCCACCTGTGTGTAAGATTTGAAAATGTTACTTTTACTGGTATCATCCAAAAGATACATATTTATAGTACTTTTTGTGATGTAAAAATACTTCAAAGTTGTGTGTAGACAGACATGTGGGACACAGTCAGCAGGACATGTGTGTGTACAAGTGAATTATATGTGTGGGGCATGTGGTGTGGTGAAACCAAGCACACCCCTACGCATAGGGGGCTCGTTGAAGTTCATCTCCGGTTTCACTTTGCTCAGTTCCTCCTAAACGTTTGCTTCATCTTTTCCTGTCAGAACTTAGCTGTGTCCCATGAGAACACAACCACGGGGAGCATGTCGGATCCAAAGATTTTCAAAGCTGAGATAGTCTTTATAAAGGACTCGGTGGAGGGAGGAGCAGGAAACATGATCCAAGCGGAGACAAAGCTTGAAGTAAGTACAACAGCAGTAGCTCTTTCAATGTCATGTGGGGACTGTGACAGAAAGATTTGTGCTGAACATCCTATATACCTGTGTTTTGTATGTATGAATGTGTGTGAAATATAACTGTGTACTTGCAGTGTGTCTAATTTAAAACATATATTTTTGAAGTTGACATGTATTGAAACCAGGAGATCAATTAAAAAACAATATAACTGTCCAAGGTGGAAATGTATTGCCTCTTAAACTTGACAGTTTAATTATATTCTAAGAATAAGTTAATATTTGAAAGGTTCAAAAAAGTTAAAAGGCTCTGCTTTATAATAGGGTTTATTACAGGTCAACTTTTATGATGTGTCAGACAGCGGCTCCATCAAAGTACTTTCTCCTTCGCACAAATTAGATCTAATGGGCAGAAACTTGTTGCAAACTTTCATTTGCAAGTCCAACATTTTTCAGAATTTGAGGCGAAAGACATTTTTCAGTAAAGATGTGGGTTTTCAGATTGACAAGCCAAAACAAAAAAAACAAATCACATCAGTTGTAGCCAATTAACATAAATAAGAAACACTTTCTCTTTCTTGTTTTTCAGCCTCCTCTGGACTACATGAACCTCTCTCAAACCTCGACTCCAGTCGGTGCTCAGTCTGAAAATACACCGAAACACGTCGCCGACTGGACGGCTTCCATGGAAACAGCTGTTGATAAACATGGGGGTATTTCCCAATGGCCGTGTCAGGGTACCTCTGGACGTACTGAGGTTAGCTCGGGTTTCTTTTCTAACACAGCATCTGTGTATGAAGACAGAATAAGTCCCACAAACTCTGCAGACCTGTTCCCTACCCCGGCTTCATCTAGAGAGTCCATCCTCTCTGAGGGCTGGGACAAAGAGAAGAGCTGGTCTGCTGCTTCCCCTTGCTCCTCTGTCCGCTCTGGTGTCTTCTCCCCTGCTGTGATTCAGGTCAAACAGCACTTTCTCGCTCCCGGCTCTAGTCTGGTTAACATCCCTCAAACCTGTTTCTCATCCTGTGAGAGCCTGTCCTCCTCTGTCTGTCCCCAGTACCCTCCTCCCCGGCACCGGCCTCCTCTTACCAGACTCTCCCTCCTCACGGCAATCCTGAGAAAAGGTCGCCTTCCTGTTCTGTCCCCTTCTCTGCAGAGGCCCTACACGCCCTGCTGGCCTGTTAACCCTGTGACCCTGTCTTTCTGTAACGCCTGCTCAGCAGCCTCCAGTGTGGCCTCAATTCCCCTGGAGTATTCTTCCAGGTTCTCCTCATCAGCATCTATAGATAGTCAGAACCATGTTCACAGGGAGCCCAGTAGATGCATCACTGCTCCTCCAACTGTGCGGCCAAATGACCACAGCAGAACCTGTCCTGTGACAAGATGCTCAGATCAGATTCACTCAAACAGTTTGCAGAGAGTGGAGCGGGTGAAGAGCTACATACTACCCCGAGTTCCACTGCCTCTGCTTTGCTCAAAACTTTCACCAAACCATGAAAAGGAAATATCTGATTGTGCAACTTTCAAAAAAGTGCAACACTCTCACATGTCAGTTTCCAAGCCAGAGTCCCCTGAGCTGAAGCCCAGCAACTCTCACATGTACCTCAAGGGCCATATGGATAATAACTTTAAAAAACTCATATCGCCATCCTCTAAACCTGTAAATGACCAAGAGACCTCTGTGCCCCAGAAAGGGAGTCGCTCACCAAATTCATCTCTATCAAAGCTTCACTGGCTTTCTCAACAGCTACGATCACCCTCTCCCTGCCCTACTCCGCTTCGGCCTTCTAAATCACGCTCCCTCACTCCCACAGTATTCCCCGTGCGCACAGACACAGCATCACCTCTCCCTCCTTTACAAAATGCCACAGGCAGGTGTGAGTCAGAGAGGAGTCACTACGATTCCCAGAGAAGTGACACAACGTCATCACAGGCTTTTCACAAGGCTCACTGTCTGTCTCCTTCCCGCTACACACCCATCACTTTTCCTGGATGGTCGTCCCCCATCACCACCCCCACACCTATGTCCTCTCCAGCTTTGCCATTCAGAGACTTCACCCCATCCCCTTCTCTCTCCCTGCGCTCCACGCCCTCTCCAAGGCCGGGGGGTGGAATATCAGACTACAGTGACAGGGAGGGTAAAAAAAGAAAGGTAGCTGCTCTGCTTGCCATGTATGCATGACTTGTTTAAAGTGAGGATATTATTTAATGTTCTGTGACAGACTGTTCTTTGAGTCGCCCACGCTATGTAGTTAAAAACAGAGTTCACTCACTTGATATTTGGATATCAAGTCCTGTCCCCTGTGTGAGGCTGTTTTTAGATTTCTGTTTATCTGTTTGTCTCTGCCACATCATTCACAGATAGATACTTGCCCTGCAGATTAGCTGTTCATTGCCATATTTTGAAGCAAAGAGGAAATACATCATCATAAAAATCAATGCAGCAGCTTTTTAAAACAAAATTTTTGGTGAGATCAGATATTCAGCTTGAAGTTAAGTAACAGCATGAAACTTTTAGCGTCAACTATCAAGAATCCAGTTTGTTTCATACAGTCATCCTGTGTTCTTGCCTGTCAGTGTGGTAAACTTGGCTGCAACTGTATTTTCTGGTGACATTTCCAGTATGTTGAATCAGCCATCTTAGCCGCATCAAGGTGATGTAGTTTCCAGCGCTGTGAAAGCAGTCGACACACTTTAGTATTGTTCTTGATGTTGGGCGACTGTGCCATGTCTGTTTTGCATGAGGACGAGTAGCTTGCAGCAGAGTGAAAGCCTGCCAAAATAAATGTAAAACACATATTGTGAAATTCTGCAGAAATTCTATTTGCAGAAAAAACAGTGACATTTGAATGGCAAATTCATTTATATTCATTGTCTGTTGTTCTCTCTCTATAAACTTCAGCCACACAAGATTAAGTTAAGCTACAAATCCCTCGCTGCCATTCCCACAAACACCCTTCTGTTGGATCAGCAGGTGAGTTCACTTATATGCCTCTAATCCCACTAATGCAGCTTGTTATCCTGTTGAATATCCAGCAATATGAAGTTCTGATGGGAGTTTTATGCAGGCACTTTAAGCAAATGTTGCTATCTGGAGAGCTATGCAAAGAAAGTAAAATGGGAATAAACTTCTAAGCTATGACGTTTGCATAAAAAAGATTAATCTTATATAGACAAGTGTCCATTTTAAACCTTATTACAAGTAAATCAGGCTCAATAGGGACATAAAAACAAAACATAACACATTGGGGTCTTATTACCTCTGCAGTATGATATATTTAGAGAAGGAGGAGCTGTCTGCGAACAACAGAGTAGATGAATATGAATTGTCTGGAGGAGATGTTGCAATGCTGTCTGTCTGCTGTGTAATCACTCACATACAGCTGAATCTGTCCGCCCTCTTTTGAATTCATAGGCGATAGACGAGCAGGTGGAGAGAGAAGAGAGTCCGTGTGACCTACTGGACAGAGGTGTTGACACCCACGCTGAGGTATTACTGCACACATCACTGCTGGTTTTCACCGTTCAATTCACATGACAGACCACTAACATCACTTATTGTCTTGCTTTCAATAGATGTGCTCACCCGCTCAGCTCCGGCAACAGTCAGAGGAACTTTATGCGACTATTGATGAAATATTGGCAAATTCCATTCCAGCAGTGAGTTCAATTTATTATATCAATATTCATTCTGAATGAAACATGTGAGATCTTGGTTTGTGTTGTTAAAAGTAATTGATTATTATTGCATTTATTATTACTATCATTATTATTATTATTATTATTATTGCAACATTTAGAGCAAATCATCACCCCAGACCTCCAGATCATCGACACCTGCAGGTGTACAGGTAAAGTTTGTTCCCTTGTTTCTTGTTATCTCTCTATTGTCTGTAATGAAGGCATCAAAAATGTAGAGAAAACTGTACAACAATATCACATTATTATACATTAAAAAATGTATCTTCTCTAGAAATATAAAAGTTTGCATATATGTGGAAACTTTAGGCAAGTTTTACCCACTTGCACAAAATGAGCTTGTGATGATTAACCCACCGGTGGGTCCATCAGAGGTTTAGTGTAATAAAATGTCATCATAAAAGTACAATCTGATATTTTAAAGAATCACAAGAAAAAAATACCGTTTTTAAATGTAGATGGAAAAGCATTAACCATAGCCTGAATGTACACAAAAAGCTAAAAATGACTAAAATAGCCTAATGAATACAGTCAAACTAAATTAGTTCAGAAGCTGGCTTAAGGCTGAAAAACATACATTCTTTTGGTGAAAATATCATTAATACTATGATTTTGACTCGAATATGCCCAACAAAAGCTACAAGCAGTATCAGTAGCCAGAAGCCTTTCTTTGCAAAAAGTAATCTAGAAATGAATATGAGTGACATTCATGGCAGCGGTTTTCCTGACCTGGAGGTCCGCCAGCACCACCCAGCTAATTTGAATATTGAGATCAAATTAGCCAGGTGTAAATATGGCCTTTAAGTTATGTAAATATGAAATTGACTAATTGCATGCTGCTTTAGAGTGTTACTCTGTTACTTTAATAAATAAACAATGATAATGTAATATGTGTGACTCTGGATGCTCAATGTTGTACTTGTATTACAGAAAGCTTCCAGCTTTGATAAAATTGTAATTAAAAGACTTAATCATTAAAGTAAGATAAAATAGAAAACAGGAAATGCAAAACTGTAATAAGCTCTGAGTCATGGAGACAAGTGCTCTCCACTGTGCTTTACTGAAACACAAACTGGAAGTGAGATAAAAGTGAATTTTGACTGTGTAATCATGGGAACAAGGAATAGAAAGACATCTGTTCAATATTCATCAAAGGAGAACGCTTTTCGTGGGTTTCCAGAGGAAACGAGTGTGTGTATATGTATGGAAAAGAATACACTGTCGTCTTATGGATGCTGTGAATATAGATGCACGTGAGGATCAATACAGTTCAGAAAATGTATGCATTTCTATCACTGACCAAGAAAAGAGAAAGCAAAGCAACTCTGCTACAAGAAATAAGAGGAGTTAATGGGTCTGCTTATTAACATAACAAACACAGGGTGAAGATAGAAACTAAAAATTGAATTAGATTCACAACTCACTGTCTCTAATGTTAAGATACGCTCAGTTAGTCCATGAGCTGTGTCATCATCGTCCTTTCAGTCATTTTGCAGGAGTGAGTGTCACCAATTTGAAATGCTCGATAATTTTTTTGTAAAATGTTCCCATCGGGCGAGGCTTGTGTTTTGCTTCAGTTGATTCTTTCTTCCTTTGTTTCTGCAGAACCACTCATCATTTCCAAGATCCTTGGGACGTGAAACCAAATATGTGAGTATAATACATATGTGAGTTGGGTAGTTTTCTTTTCAAAAATTGCCCCAGATTTTTCTCAGGTTTTTACCCCATCAGGACCAACATACACACTTACTGTGTGTATGTTGAGTTTCAAATTTTCAGTTTTGGCCCCGAATTCACAAGTCAGAGGTGTCGTGACAAAGACACATTTCATGATTTATAAACTTGTATTATGAGCGACAGAGGGTCCTCAAACCTATAAAGAAATGATTTCCCATGTGGAACTTTACTGATTCAAAATATGTATACACACAGAGATTATTCAGACATCTTACCAGATGGCAAGTAATCAACTTCTTGACCTCCCTCCACTGCTGTTACCAACAGCAACAACACACAGCTGTCACGAAATGAGAACAAATCTGAATCACAAATTGCTGATGTTCCCCCAAAAAGAGTACATGAAGTTTGTCACATGAAAATAATGACTCTAACGGACAACTTCTTTTGTGTGTGTGTGTGTTATATCCAGTGTCAAAAAATTCTGTGGTGCTATGGATGAAATAATAATAACTACTGAACTTGCATGTCGAAAGATCCCTTTCCATGACAATCTTATTCCACTGATGATATGATACTATTTCATATGATTAACATCTCCAGAAAAAGATAGAAAGAGGACCTTGAATTGGTGTTGTTTTGTGTGTTTTGCCACTATTTAAATAAGACAAGGTTTACTTAAAACTTAACAGTAAGAAAAGGCCATTGGATGGATTGGACTGGAAGTTAATTGAATGTAGACTAATTAGAGCAGAGAGCAGATGTTCATGCACAGCTGGCACAAGAAAACTCACTGTTTATTTGTAGGGTAAGCTTTATTCTTGCATGCTGACAAAATGTGTTTTTCTCACTTGTCAAGCACTAGGTGTTTATTGTGGTTTATAGTATGATGCTTCAATGATTTCTATTTTTCTTTGAGATGAAGCTCATTTCACACTTCGCTGTTAATTTAAAAACTAGAGGACTTTGATTATATTAATGTTTGTTTTTCACATTGTTTAAACAGGCATCTTTATGCAGCTTGCAACCATCTGCTGGCATTGACAAAAAGCTGATGGATCATAAAAAGGTCAGACATTGAATTATCATTTTATCAATTTTAACCTCCTAGTGCAATCTTATTATGAAATAATGTCTCAGAAAGAAACCTTTGAAAAGGATTTCCTGTCTGCTGTCAAACACTGAATCCTTCTGTGTAGACAAAGCCCGGGGTTATTCGCCCGATGACAGCCATTCCAAGACTGAGAGTGGAAGATGAAGAAGAGTTTCATCCCAACCCCTTCAGGCAGTTTGTTGTCAACCAGACCTCAACTGACAACAAAAAGGTAGGCTGGTGTCACAAGTTCATAGTATAATGCAGGGATGTCAACATGGAAAAGATGAGAGACGACAAGATTGCATCATTATATCTTTTCAAATCCAAATAATAGCAGTTTTAGTTAATATGCGAATGGTATGCACCAAACTTATTTATAATAGAATATAGATTTTTATATTTAAAATAGACAAATAAGGATGTCACTTAGTATTTTTTTACAGTCAACAAATCTCACGTGTAGAGCCAAAACATCAATGAATTGATCCTACTTACAAATATTGTGTGTGTATCCAAAGTCTGATATATTGCATTTCTCTGTGTAGACCTTTAAAAACATGTCAATGAGCAACACCGCTGCGGTGCGTGACACGTTCCTTTGTCACAAAGATTATGGTCACATTAGTTTGTTTAGAAACGACCTCAAAGACTACTAACAACGATCATGTTTTGAGTCTCCAGAAAGTAGTTCCTTGTAAAGCAGAAATCATTGCATATGTTCAGGAAAGTGGTTCCATGTACAGAGCTTTGCAATCTTTTTGAACAACATATTAAAACCTTCTGACTTCAAACTCAAGAGGTGACAAATGTGAACTTAATATTCGTGCAGAAGAAACATGTGTTTGAATGAATGCAAATGGCTTTATACACACACACAATACGTGATTTTCTGACAGTAACAAAAATATAGAAACATAGAAAATTGCTATATCCTTTAAAGAATATTTAACTTTCAACCACATCCCACAGCCTTCTTCAGCAAAGGCACCCTGGGATATGGCCAAAAACCTGAACCATGACTTCAGAATATTTTAGCACAGATAATAAAATACAGTAAGTTGATCAATTGTTTGGTCTCTAAAATGTCAGAAACCTTTGAAATATGCCCATTACAGTCTCTGTGAGTCCAAGGTGATGACATCAAATGTCAAATTTTTTCCCACCAGGAGTCTAAAACCCCAAAATACTGAGTTTACTGTAATATAAGACAAAGGAAACTCAGCAAATTATCACATTTGAAAGGCTGGAACCATCAAATGTTCTGCATATTTGCTTGAAAACTGGCTCACACAAAAATAGTTGCTAGTTTTTTGGACCAATTTATAGTAATGTAGTGCAGCTCTGCCACAAAGCATGTTTTTGAGCCTGGGCATTTATCCCCCCCCCAAAAAAAAAAAAAAAAAAAAGCTCTGGTCGTAGCCTGTGCTACATTACCTCTGGCTGCTGAAAAGCATGCTTTCATCTGACTACAACCACATTTCAAAAATTTGAACACAACCTTCTCTTTTTGCCTGTGATAATTGAAGTAGAGCCCTTTGCCTTTTCTTCCTGTGCTATATTGGCATATCAACGACACTACATTAGTTATGACATAATGCTTCAATATAAAGGCACTTAATGGAGGGTTATGTTTAACTCAAAGCTACAATTTAACCGGAACTCAATGCCACTTAATTGGACTGCAGAGGGAATTGCAAACACAGCATGGAGCCAATCAAGAGAGACTGAAGCCATTTGAGTTTGTGCATTCAAAATCAATCATCCCCCACCTTCTTCACAACCCCTTCCCCCTTATTTTCTGTTCTATATTTTTTCGTTGAATGTGAGGGGACAGTAAAATGAAAAATTGCTCTGGGTTGTATCTGAACACAGGCTTCTGACGAGGTATGGTTTCTTGAAGTGAATCATCTCTGATCAAAGATGCTCTGATCTTTAAAAAAAACAAAACATTTCCACTCCTGGCAAAGTCACGGCACTCTGCGCTCCATGAACCACCACTCACACTTGGTGCAAGTCATGTGTGAGTGTGAGTCTTTTTGTGCATTGTGTGTGTGTGTGTGTGTGTGTGTGTGTGTGTGTGTGTGTGTGTGTGTGTATGTGTGTTTGTGAGAGTGTGTGTGTTGAAGTGTTAAAGACATATTCTGAGATCCAAAGGTAAACAAATTTATTATGTTCATAGCTTTAGTGGAAAAGACGGTGCTGAACCCCACTTTCACTTCTTAATTGAATCATGTGTCATAAAAGATAAGGCTGATAGAGAGTAATATAATACCCGTTCAATCAAAACTTGACAGCTATTGTCCTAAGGCCCCGCCCCGACCAATCAGATTGCGCGACGTCATCCCCCTTTCGTCCAATCAGCATGGAGTATTTTTTTGTAAGTCCCGCCTCCTTCGTCCAATCAGATTGCAATATGTCATGCGCAAGTCCCGCCTCCTTCGTCCAATCAGATTGCAATATGTCATGCGCAAGTCCCGCCTCCTTCGTCCAATCAGATTGCACTACGTCATGCGGAAGTCCCGCCTCCTTCGTCCAATCAGATTGCATTACGTCATTCCCGTCATGCGTGTGATGATGCTGGCGGTTGACCAATGATAGTGTATGGGTGTTTGTGTCGTCATAAGGTCCGTCCCCCGCGAGCTGATCTATTTAATTTAGGCCTTTTTCAGGGGATCACTGAACCGGTTTGTGACATTTTGGCCTTACTTTTTTAATACTTGCTTGGTATTTTGTTAAAAAAAAAAAAAAACATGACAAAAAGAAGTACTAGTGTGTGTGTGTGTGTGTGTGTGTGTGTGTGTGTGTGTGTGTGTGTGTGTGTGTGTGTGTGTGTGTGTGTGTTTGTGTCTGTGTGAGTGTGTGAGAGTGAGAGTGAGTGTCTGTGTGTGTGTGTGTGTGTGTGAGAGTGTGTGTGTGTGTGTGTGTGTGTGTGTGTGTGTGTGTGTGTGTGTGTGTGTGTGTGTGTGTGTGTGTGTGTGTGTGAGTGTCTGTGTGTTTGTGTGTGTGTGTGAGTGTCTGTGTGTTTGTGTGTGTGTGTGTGTGTGTGTGTGTGTGTGTGTGTGTGTGTGTGTGTGTGTGTGTGTGTGTGTGTGTGAGTGTGAGTGTCTGTGTGTTTGTGTGTGTGTGTGTGTGTGTGTGTGTGTGTGTGTGTGTGTGTGTGTGTGTGTGTGTGTGTGTGTGTGTGTGTGTGTCGCGGGGGTGGCTGGCCTGAGAAAGTTCACATTCCGATGTATTTTCATCAAGAGCGCTTGTCTTTTTTACAATTTCTATAAAGCGTGACAAAGGCCGTCTTCCGAAGGAATGTCATTGTCTTGTCAGAATTTCTACAAGGAGTTTTTATCTGAAGCACCTGATGCAAGAAAACCTGACAGATCCATGAGCATAAGAATACGTGAGAGAGAGAGGACCTTTTGCTGTGGTGACGTCATGTCATTCAGATATTAACGCTGGTGAGTGTGAACCTTACAAATTCCTCGTTTTAGCTAAGGGTTAATGACGGGTGAAAACAATAGTTTTTAAAAAACCAAAAACCTATTGTTATGATTAAGCAGTGCAGAAAATAAATAAGGAGCGTTCATACAAAACGTCTAGCTAGCTAAGTGATATTGATGGGGGTGAGAACAAAAGTTTTTTTAAAAACCAAAAACCTATTGTTATGATTAAGCAGTGCAGAAATTAAATAAGGAGCGGTATTTGGTTGAATAAAAGGTCAAAAAGCATACAAAAAGTAAAAAAAAGCCTATATAAGCGTTATACTGAGAACCATGTGAAGAAGAGTTAGACATTGCAGTTTGCAGTCTGCAGTTAACCCGAAAACAGGAGCACACAACTCTAAACATGGCTAACGGTAAGTGTGTTACCCTAAATTTAATTTTTTAATTTGACAAAATATTCTAAGAGTGTTTTATTCTCTCTCTTTTTTTAAAAAAGACTTATTTTTACAGGCGTTTACATCGATGGATTTAATACACAAGAGGACGTTGATTATATGAATGGTAAGTCTTTGTTTAATTTCATATACTTGATATATAATGTTATATAAAACAACAACAACTTAATAATTATTTCTCGCCCTCTCCTAGTCGATACATTGTACCCGGAGGACGCAGGCATCTTTGAAACACCTGCTGCTGCTGCTGCTGCTGCTGCTGCTGCTGCAGAAACAATAGATGATTTAGATCGTTTTTTCAACCAACCTATGCAATCATTTGTAAGTCAGGCTCCAGCGGTAACGGGAAACGCCGAGCCTGCCTTAGACACACAGACGGTTCCAGAGAGACCGTCTACGCTCCCAACCCCTGTGCCAACGGTGACGCAGACGACGGTCACAGCACCCTCAGCTCAACATCCGTTGAGACAGCTGCCGACGGTCCCCAGGGCTTCTTATGGAAAAAAGCATATTTTAAACAACCCCACCACCACCACCAACACCACCACCAGCAGCAGTAGTAGTAGTAGTAGTAGTAGTAGTAGTAGTAGTACCAGTAGTAGCAGTTCTGAGCATCGACGTAAACGTGGTAAGTTATTGTTTTAAAAATTAAAAATTAAAAAAAATTAAAAAAAACCCTATACATATTTTTAATTTTTTTTTCTCATTCAATCAGGGTATCAAGGTGGAAGACCCCGGCGCAGGAGGTTGAGGAGGTCGAGGAGGAGCTGTTTCAGATGTGGAGAGTTTATAAGAGCAATTGAGGGGTTTATGGAGAATGTGAGAAGGATATGAGTTTTTTTTTCTTTCAGGGGTGGGGGGTGTAGGTAATTAAAAAAAAAAAAGCATGGAGCAGCCGACTCCGGCTGACCCCTTGACAGCTATAAATCTTGCGTTAGACGAGTTGAATCAACCTCAGTCCATCCTAAATAGTCTAAATCATTTCCATACGTTATTGGATACTTTCAGCAGTGAAAATGCTCTTTCAAACGAAGCCGCTGTCACTCCTCTTTACCTCCCTCCTACTACTGCTCAGAGCACGTCTTTAACCGGTGTTTCACACACAGACCGTCTCAATGCCTTAGACACTGCATTGCTGTTTTTAGAAAATGATACGAATGCCCAGACGGGGGGAAACATAACCCCTGAGAATGCCGGTACAGGCCCGCAGGCCGGTTCATCAAATTCCGATGGCTCACCCACGATGCGGGAAATTTCACGGTCTAGATTTAACAACATTGAGATAAGGCAAATTTTGCAATTTCCAATGCCGGCAGGCGTACCGGATTATGGTGAGTTTTACGGCGGCGTTATGGGGGCTGCTCACGAGTTGTGTGACAAGGTATTTTCACAGGCGCACGATCACGACGTCATACAGATGGAGTTACGCTCAGACTGTTTTACAAAAAGCGTTTCAAGCATAGTGAGACCCTCTCAGGATGACAGCGGGGGTCTAGTCACTTTTCAGAATCTTCTGGACGAACTTGTGCAGTCTAATATGGCTCTCATGACTGATGGGGGCCTAGAGTTAGTGGTGCAGTTGATAAGAAACCCCCGCGGAGGCAGTAAACGCAGGCTGGACTCTATGATAGACAGCGAAGTGGTTAAAAAGAGACGAAAGTTTCTGTATGTGGTCGAGAATCCCGACAACCGTTTGTGTTTCGCCATTAATTTAGCTCTCCTGCTGAACCCTTACATCACCGATGGAGAGGCTGAAAGAAAGGGGCGTGAAATTCAGAGAGCTGTAGGATTATCTGAACAGACGGATGTGGGTTTCACGGACGTGTCTCTGTTTGAAAACTATTTAGACTGTAAAATTGTTGTGTTTTACAGAAGTGAAGGCAAGCGCTCCCTCTGCAAATTTCTGACAGCGACCCCCCGCAAAGATAAAACTGTGTTTTTGTTTCTACACCAGAATCATTACTATGGTATAAAAAATCTAAAGTCTTTCCTAGGCACTGCTTACCTATGTGATTTTTGTTACACAGGGTACACTAGCGTCTGTAATCATCGCTGCAACGGTCATTGCTCCGTGTGTCTAGACCCCTTGTGTTGTAAACTATACTTTTCCCCCCTGCTGTGCAAAGATTGTAACAGGACGTGCAGGTCGACGCATTGTATGTCTAAGCACAAAGAGCGTGTACAGAGAGCCGCGGGAGCAGACGTGTTGGCCAGTCAATGCGATCTGTATAAGCAGTGTGGCAAATGTTTTAAATTATGGTATACAGGGGTGACAGGAGGGTGTAAGCCTCACGTGTGTCTAAAACTAAAATGTAAGATTTGCGGCACTGAAAATCTCCCAGATAATGGGGCGCGACACCTGTGTTACATACAACCGTTAAAAGTTGACACAACGCACACTAGCAAAATTGTTTTTTACGATTTTGAGACTTATGCAGACAGGAGTGGTCTTCATGTGCCCTTTTTAGTGTGTACCAAAACACTCGAGGGGGTCAGGTGGAAAGCGAAGGGGGAGTCCTGCGCGCGTCAGTTTATCAAGCATTTCAGGTCACCCGCCTATGCCAGAGCGGTGTTTATAGCTCATAACTCGAGAGGTTTTGACAGCTATCTGATTCTCAACGCCATGTTAGAACTAGGTATAAAGCCATCACTTATCATGCAAGGTAGCAAAGTAATTTGTTTTACAGAACCCGATTACGCGCAAAGATATATAGATTCATTGAGTTTTTTGACTATGCCTCTCGCTACGTTGCCACAAGCGCTCGGTTTTGAAGATAAAATCAAAGGCTATTTCCCTCACGCATTTAGCTCACAGGCTACTCTGAAATACAAAGGTTGTTATCCTCCGTCAGAGGCATATTGCGTAAACCGCATGACGTCGGAGGGAAAGCGTAAATTTGAATGTTGGTACGAGACAGTGTCTGGTGGCGTGTTTGACTTTGAGAAGGAAGCCCTGCGTTATTGTCAGAATGACGTGGATATTCTGTCTAAAGCCTGCACGCTTTTCAGAAACGGCTTTTTAGAGGAGACAGGCGTAGATCCGTTTAGCCGTGCCACGATCGCTTCAGCGTGCATGAAGGTTTTCTGCACTCGTTTCCTTGTGCCTGAAACACTGGCGTTACCCCCTGCCGATCATTACAGACGTCAATTCAAATCATTTTCGCACTGTAGCATTCAATGGCTTGAATGGTTAGCGCAGAGCAAAGGCGTATTTATTCGGCACGCGTTAAACGCAGGGGAAAAACAGCTGGGCCCGTACTTTGTTGACGGTTACTCCGAGCATGCCGGTGATAAATGTGTTTATGAATTCTTGGGCTGTTTTTACCACGGTTGCGCCGAGTGCTTTCAGCCTGCTGACGAATGTCCTTTAACACATCGTACGTTTGAGGATCTTCACTCGTCCACGATGAAGAGATTAGAGGCTCTACAGTCTTTATTTGGGGTGCGTGTCGTTGTGATGAGGGAACACACCTGGAGAGATTTGAAGCGGAATAACGCCGAGGTTCGTAGCTTCCTTGAACGGTACGATGCGCCTAGAGCCCTGGCTCCCCGAGAAGCATTGTACGGTGGCAGAACGTGCGCCTTTAAACTAAGGCACACAGCTCGCGAAAGGGAGACTGTCCACTATGTCGACGTCACCTCTCTGTATCCTTATGTTAACTGTGTTAACGCTTACCCCTTGGGTCACCCTACAATAATCCACAAGGATTTTAAAGATCCGCGGGAGTACTTTGGGTTAATCAGAGCCCGTGTTTTTCCGCCGCGAGGACTATACTTTCCTCTTTTACCATACAGAACCACGGGGGGCAAACTAGTGTTTACACTTTGTCGCGCATGCGCAGAGTTGAATTTCCAGGGCGACGCGTGTACACACGACGAGGAAGCCCGGGCCTTAACGGGTGTGTGGGTTACGCCTGAATTTAACAAGGCTCTGACTCTAGGTTACCGCGTAGCCAAAATCACAGAGGTGTGGCATTTTGAGCGCCAGGATGACACAATATTCCTAAAATACATGCAGACATTTCTCAAGGGTAAACAGGAGGCGTCCGGGTATCCGGCTGAGGCTGTAGATCGTGAGAGCAAGGAAAAATACATTAGGGAATATCAGACTCATCAGGGAATTCTGTTGGATCCAGACAAAATCAAACCTAATCCGGCAAAAAGACAGGTGTCTAAACTGTGTCTCAACAGCTTCTGGGGTAAGTTTGCTCAGCGCAGCAATCTGAGTCAGACGGTGCTCGTCACAGAGCCCGAAGAGTTTTTTTCATACATGTTTTCAGAGAAGCATCGCATCAAATACTTTTCCTTCCTGAACGAGAATGTCGCGCTCATACAGTGGGTGTACGGTGATCTCTACATAGCCCCGCCCAACAAGGTGGACAATGTCTTCATTGCAGCTTTCACAACAGCATACGGTCGTCTGAAACTGTATAGTTATTTAGAGCAGATGCAGGACAGGGTTCTTTATTGCGACACGGACAGCATCATTTACACAGTGAGAGAGGGCGAGAATTCCCTACAATTAGGACATTACCTGGGAGATCTTACAGACGAGTTAAATGGTGACACCATCCAGGAGTTTGTGGCTGCTGGTCCTAAAAGTTATGCTTATCAGACTAGAAACAACAGAGTGGTGTTGAAAGTCAAGGGCATTACCCAAACCCACGAGTGCTGTGAAAGAATTAATTTTGATAGCGTCAAAAAGCTGGTGGAGGGGTTTGTGAAACGCGCGTGTAGAAAGCACCAAAGCACAAGCGGTGAGCAGGAGGGGGAGGAGGAGGAGGAGGAGGAGGAGAACAAAAAAGTGGGGGTTCTCTCAACTCCGCAGCACACCATTATACGTGATAAAAAGGGCTTCTTTCTAAAAAACTCTTTATTTCAGAAAAGGTTTCGTGTAGTGTTTGACAAGAGACGTTTGCTGCCTACGGGTCATACTTTACCGTTTGGTTATTGAGAAGAGAGAAAAAAAAAAAGAAAAAAAAAAAAAAATGTCGCACCATGCTGAAGAAATTGACTTTGATCCTAGACTGTGTGTACCTTTCTCATGTCAAATTGTGGGTCCTAGCGGATGTGGAAAAACTTTTTTTGTAAAGAATGTACTGGAAAACTGTGAACATGTGATGCAACAAGTGCCTCAGAATATTGTCTGGATTTATACTTCATATCAACCCATGTACGATGAACTGCAAAAGAAGAATAAAAATATAAAATTTATCGAAGGAGTGCCTGATTCTTTTGAAGATCCGGAATTGTTTCCACCACACCTGACTCATCTCATAATACTGGACGATGTAATGTTACAGGCGGCTGATCACCCCGAGGTGGTGCGCATCTTTACACAGTACAGGCATCACAAGAATATGAGCGTGTTACTGCTAACCCAGAATGTTTTCTACAAAGGTAAATACAGTCGCACCATCAGCTTAAACAGTAATTACCTGGTGCTGTTTAAAAACCCCAGAGACAAACTGCAGCTCAGTGTATTAGCTCAACAGATATACCCCGGCCAAAAACAATACTTTCTTCAGAGTTTTGAAGACGCTACCCAGGATCCATTTTCATATTTAATTGTGGACCTAACACCAGCCTGTCCAGAACGATACCGACTCCGCACGGGAATACTGCCTCATCAGTGGCCCGCCGTTTATTTGTCTAAAACCAAGTAAATAAAAAATAAAAATATGTCGGAGCGCATAAAAAGGCACGCGCCTCTGCTCAGAGCTTTGAGTCATTCTACGCCGCGGGGACGTAAAGATATTCTGAAACATTGTTCTTCCGACTTTCTCCAGTGTCTCTGCGAGATCTGTTTAAACTTGTTAAAAGGAAACATCCCTCTGAGCACCTGTCAATATAAAAAATTGAAAAAGCAGAAAAAAATCATCAGACTGTTGGCCAACAACAAAACGGCTCTGAAAAACAAACACAAGGCTCTAATAAAACAGTCTGGAGGCTTCCTTTTGCCACTACTTTCAGCCGTAGTGCCCATGGTCGGTCAGCTTCTAGGAGGCTTGATAAATAGAGGATAATTGAGTAAAATAAATAATTTTTAAAAAAAAAATTTAAAAAAAAAAAAAATGGCTCAACCTAAAGCCAGTCATAAGATGTATTTACTCAGCCCCCAACAAATGGCCCTTCTGAAAAACTCACACCCCGTGCCTGCCTTGGTTGTGACCGGAACCGGGGGTGAAACGCAAATGATGAGACGCACGGCCGAAACAGACTTGGATGAAAAAATGAGGGGTGTACTGAACGAACCGGGGAAAAACCCTTATGTAAAAATTAGAAAATACAACGCTTTGCTACAGAGATATCTCAACTTTGTCAAACAAGGTGTTAAAGAGGAGGACGGTCGCATTAACCACCCTAAAATCTCTGAAGAAGAGAAAGCCGCAGATGACAAAGGTGACAGAGATGGAGGAGGAGGAGGAGGAGGAGACGTCCCGCTGCGGGCGTCTTTATTGGATGAAACAGGTGAAGAAGTATTGCTTCAGATGGCTCCTCGGGATCGAAAAAATGCATCTTATATATTGAAAAAGATAAACGAAAGCGAGGGAGGCTGGACACAAAAGGGTGAATTTGTTTACAAGGGAAAAGCAGTGAAAGGTTCTCATATGCTAGATCTGATTAAACATTTGTCGGCGCCTTACAAGAAAACCCCTCGGTCCACACCCACGGGCTGGTTGGGTTTTTTACATACACTACACTCCCTCAACATACCGGTGACCACCTTGCATAACCCACAAGTTAGGGAGCAATACCGTCAACTCAGGCTGAACGAGGGGAAGGAGGGGTTTGGGGGAGTGCAGCGAGCCTCAAAGAGGAATATTGTCTTATCCCCGCGTTGGAGTAGAGCGCTAGAGGGAGGGGTAGCGCGAGAAACACTAGAAGAAGAAGAAGAAGAAGTAGTAGAAGAAGAAGAGCCAACTCTCTACCAAAAAAACAGACAGAGAACGTCAAAAAGAAAAAGTCCATCATCTCTGGCTTTCCGGTGGACTTCACCATCACCAGCGCCACCACAGGAAAAGACTAAAATTACCAAAACAAAACGTAAAAAGCCGAAAACTCCTTGGATAAACATTTCCTCGTAAAATTAACAAACTAAAAACTAGTAATAAAAACGCCTGAAACAAAGTTACAGTGTTTTTTGTCTTTTTTATTTTTTTCACAAGTTGTAACAATCTTTAAACATTTGTAGAGAACAGACTGTGTGATGAAAAGTTTCAGCACTTTGTCGCTTCAAGCAGTTTTGATATTTTTCCACAAAACGACTAACAGTATCGTCGTTTTTAAACTCATCCTCATGGTACAAAGATAAAACATTTTCAAAAGTTAATCCACTGGCTCTATGACATAAATAATAAACACAATGTTGACCACAGGTGGTAGACAGGATATGCTGTAGCTGTCTGTTGTGATATAAAACAGTGTCACAACGTTTTTCCAAAAATTGTAGAATTTGTTTGGGATAGTGTATGAAATTAGGAGAAAATCCAAATGAATCATAAAAAGTACCCGTGCCACTTTCTTCCAAAGTCAGAGCCAGCCAGTGTTCCCCTGGCATATGGGAGGGGTGTGTGTTTACAATCATGTACGTAGGTCTCTTGAAGTTACACTTGAGCAGAGGTAGCTGATCAGCGGCCCACACACCGCAAAAAGCCTCGCCCAGTAAACGATGCATGAGAGTTTCTAGTTCAAGGCTATTCATTTTTTTTTTTTTTTTTTTTTCCCCCCTGTGTTTTCTTCTCCTTCTCCTTCTTTAGTAATAATCCACCAGCACCTGTCGTTTAGAGTTGATCTCTAAAATAGACTCGTAGCAAGCGTACACGATAAGTGTAGTTGTGTGTGGCAGAGGAGTCCTAAATCTCATTTCTAGTCGTAAATTACCGCTGGTTACGGGGGATAAAGCATCAGCATCTTCTCCTGCCTTGAGATTGAAGACAAACAAAGAGTAGCCCTGTTCAAACTCCCTTCTGTTGATGCTCAGAGGTAAATCTTTCAAGTGTCTCCCTGTAGCCGTGAACATGTTGTAAAACTCTCTGACAGACACCCCGTGGTTAAATTGAGGCTGGAATGCTTTTGCTGGCACCTGTCGGCCATCTTGACATAGGGCCAGATACTCGACATTGTTGTGAATAAAATTGAAAGGAGACAGATCCCTTTTCCCCGTAAAAGCCTCATGGTGCACCATGCCCAGCACAATGTATTTGGGCATGGTGCCTAGAAAGAGATTCTCTTGGTTGCATATTCGCGAGTTCTCTGGTATGGAGTACGTTTTGACATTCACCCGTGACAAGGGGTAGAGAGCGTTGCCCCTCATTAAGGCCGACGCGTGACCTAAACGTACGGCGGGGGACACCGTAGCTTTTTTGACAAACAGAGAAGCCCCCTGTATTCTCAGTCGAAAGGTGGCATTAGCCGCTGACATGAGACAGAAATCATCGCCGGCCCTAGTCAGCTTGATTCTCAAATCCACCGAGTTCAAAAGAAGCCTCTCGCAGAAAAAGATGTCGGCGTGGAGAGGCCCCATCAGATGTAGTTCTTTGGATCTGGCTGTAAACCACGCCCTCTCTCTCAGACCTCGGTTAGGACCATCAGCGATGACCACAGAGTCCATTGACCCGGCCGTGTCTTTGTAAAACAGACCGGCGCTGAACTGTGTGCTTAAGCTTTCTTGTGAAAAGTTGAGCAACGTTTCTATGATGGCCCTGTAAGGATGTGTCGCGCTTGACTGGGAAATTAAGCGATCCCCTAGAATAACGTCGCATTGACTAAAAAGTGTATTCAGAGGATAATTGATCAAGCCTACAGCGGCATCTGCTGCCAAGTCAGTGCCATCGGCGTTGGAAATTTTCACCCTGAGGTGCAGCAAGGTGTCGTTCAAATCTAGATATTTGTCACCGTCTCCGGGTATAAAAAACTCTATCGGTCCATTATCTGTAATAGCGGACAAAGGTAGAACTTCTGTGTAGAGTTTTTCGTCGATAGACAGCTGAGTCATGGGAGCTGAAAATAAATCCAGCTCTGCCATACTACACTCTGGTGATTTGTGATGTAATAAAGCCATCTTGATTCCTAATTTTTTTTTTAATAAACTTTTTATTTATTTATTTTTTTTTTTTTTGAAAAAGGATGTATCTAAAGAAATATATCTCTGGAGCTGAGGTCCCCGCTGGTAGACCTCCTTCCTGTAGGACGTTTCCTGCCGACTGATTTGTTTTTTGCAGTGCGTCTAGGGTTTTTAGAAACCGTCGCTGAAACACGCTTTCCGGGTGGTCTCTTACGGGCTCGTCTGGCGAGCATCATAATTCCTCCAGAGCCCTCTTGTGTGGATAATTTACTCATGGCATGGGTCACGGCCTGTGAAGCAATGTTCTTAGCGGCTGTCTGTAGATGAGGTTTAGCCAGAGCAAAACCTCTCTTCATCAGAGGTGATACAAAGCGGAATAGCCTTGAAAATATAGAGCCTATTCCTCGCCCGTACATGACAGGGGAGCCATAAAAACCAGGGAGAGTGCCTCCTACCTGATTTTCATAATAAGATATAAAACGCTGAGGGTCATGCCTCTGCTGCTGGTACTGCATCATTGTTTTTTGTTGTTTTTTCACTGAGGAGAGGGTCTAAAATGTAATTTCACCACCGTCTTGCCAAGGGTGAAAACGATGGGAAGGTTTTGATCCGTTTTAATCTCTATGCGAATGTTTTCAATGTGATTCTTTGCCACAGGTAGATAGTAGGCCGGGTTGAAATATTTGGTGATCACATCCCCGTAGGTGCCTTGCACCTCAACGATTCTCAGTAGAGGAGCGTAAGCGTCACCCACCACCTGATGACGTACCACGTCTGTGTAACAAAAGAGGTGGTAGAACCCCGCCTTTATATCAGCCGGATAGGGGGCCATCCTCGTATCAAACACAATCCATTCTCCGGGTACTACGCCCAAAATGTATGCGATGGGTGCCGAAAACCGTAGGTGATACTGACCCCCGGCTTGATATTCAAATCTCTTTTGAATGGCGCTAAATATTAGGTGCACGTCAGCTCCAATTTTTTTAAGAAAAGCGTTCATCTCATTTGTGAAATGAGTTAGGCTGTTGTAATAGCCGCCTCTAATCTGTTGGCGTTTAACCACGGGTGGGGGCTCCCCCTCGCGGGGTTTCCTTCTCCACTCAAAGTACCCCTTTTCTATAGGTACGTTAAACCATGTGTGAGGGTAAGATATTTCCGTCAAGGCTACCTGCCAGGGTCCCTCTAAATCAATGTGTTGGGCCAAATCCACCTGGAAACTTGCGGCTGTGTTATTTTTAAACACGTTGAGGCTAGCGTTAGAGGGTAGGGTGATGTAAAAACCCTCCTTTGCCCTCTGATCCATGATGCTGATGTTGTAGCGACGCAGACACTAGGGCAGAAATGGCGGATGTAGCTAGGCCGAGGTTTGTTTTTATGCATTCTCCAGATCCTTGACCTTGACCCAACTGTTGAATTTCGCGGGCCAATTTTTCCAGCGTACCAGCGCTTCTCTCTCGCCTCGCACTACCCTCCTGTCTAGGATTTCTTGCACTTGATAGACCTTGCCAGGGGCCGTCTTTACTTTTTGCAACTCTGCCTCGTAAAAAGTCCCCTCTATAGGCTCCCCGTCGTAATCTTTGAGTGTGTACACCGGGGGTAGACGGGGTATGCACCCGGCCACCGTGAATAGCTCGTCAGAAAAACTCTGTTCGTACTTTTTGTCAAACACTCCTCTCAGTTTAGATATTCTCACCAGGTCGCCTTGTTTGAAATTAAGCTTAAACTTGTCCTTGTAGCGGAGAGGGAAAGAACCAAACAGGTTCTGAAAAACTTGAGGAGTATTCTCCTCGGTCACCTGCAGGGGGGTCATTTTTATACTCTTGTGGTAGCTGTGGTTGTAACTTTTCAACAAATCCTGCAAAACATCCAGGTACCTGCGTGTGTTTTTAGCCGTAAAATACCTCCACATTCTTGTTTTTAAGGTACGGTTAAATCTCTCCACCACCGAGGCTTTTAGATCGCTGCCGGTGGCAAAATGTTTAATGTTGTGCTTCTTCATAAGGCTCCTAAAATTCCTGTTAAAGAACTCTTTACCAGAGTCTGTTTGTAACTTTTCGGGGGTCTGGCTCTCTTTGAAAACAGATTCAAAACCCCTGACCACCTCAGAGGCTGATTTTCTCTTTAAAACACTGACGTAAGCCTTTTTTGAAAATACATCTATCACGGTCAAGAGATACTTGTAGCCGTCGTTGTGTTCAGACAAGGCCTGCATGTCGCAGAGGTCAGCCTGAAATTGAACAAGAGGGCGCGGTACAAACACTCTATTGCGCGGGAAATGTACTCTGGCCGGTTTATGTAGTGTATAAGTATCCTGCTCTGACAGGAATTCTTTGACTCTTTCAACATTTACTTTTTTACCCAATTCATCCTGCACACCTCGGCAAAGTCTATCCACTCCTCCAAAACTCCCCGGGTGCGATGGGTTATAATACACTTTTTTCATAACACGTTTCTCTGCCATGTTTCCCCACCTCTCGTCTCCAGAGTTTATGACAAAGGACAAGAAAATTTTGACTTTTTATACTTTTTATTATCTTCACAACAATCTACACATCATCATCATCATCATACAATATCTACAAAATCTACACAAATCCAAAAATCCAATAAAAAAATCTACACAAATCCAAAAATCCAATAAAAAATCCAATAAAAAATCTAATAAAAAATCTACACAAAAAAATCTACACAAAAAAATCTACACAGTAGGTAAAACAACTAAGGCACTACGTTTCATTTTTTTTTTTCCTCAAGTGTAAGCAAAGCACTCCTCAGCACAGCCGTGCCAAGGGTGGTTCTAAGTACATTGTGTATTTCCCACAATTCAGTCAAGATGTCTGTCGGTACGTTGTTTTGTACATGACGGTCTACAACATCTACAATCAAAGCATACAGGGTAAATAGATTACTCAAACTATCAACATTCATCTGTCCGATGATTCTGTGAAATGTAAAAGACAATAAACGTTGGTCGGCTAGCAGCAGCAGCAAGGTTGTGTCTACAATCGTCTCCCAGGGTGTGTATACAGCATGTGCTCGAACCATGTCCAGAATCTTTTCCATTTGAACAACTTCAAAGTCCTTGGTAACATAGTTTGTTTTGTTTTTAATAACCCGATCCAATATAGAGATTAACCGTCCTATGATCATGTACTCCTCTAAACATGTAACCATTCTTTGACAGTAATTCCCCATTTCTTTTTCTTTTTAATCTTCTTCTTCCACACCCCACAGGTCATGGGCGCGATTTATGATGGCTAGCTTGGTCTTCTCTCCCCTTATGAGCTTCTCGTACAGTTGGGTGATTTTGTCGTGAATACGCCGGGCGTATCTCAGTTCATCCAGAAAGGTTTCCACCACTCCGGTGATCCTATCTTCAGACACGTACAGAGAGTGCTCTGCCAGGATCGTCTTGAGGGTAGGAATAAGTCGTGGCGTCCACAGTCTAAGGGTGACCGCTCCAAAGTGAGTCATGTAGAAGTAGTCGGGCAAAGCCAAGAGGCATGCGTGTTGACGTTGGCTGGGGTGATTCACCATGCAACCGTTGCAGATATCCGTTTGAAATGTGCGTAGAACGTCGTCCAGCAAACTGACCAGCACAACTTTCACTGTGTTTAAAAGGAGGGCATTAAACCGTCCATGTGTCCCTTCATCAACCAGTGCTTCAGCTGGTGGTGGTGGTGGTGGTGTTTCAGCTGCTGCTGGTGGTGGTGGCGGTGGTGGTGTACGCGATCTGATATCCGGCAAGGACATCGAACGGGTCAAGTTCATGCTAGACTCAGGTTGTTGTTCACGAGGGTTAGCACTAACCTCGTCCGGAGTAGAAGCGGGGGTCTGCGTTGTCACATCCGAGGAGGTGGAGGACGAGGGGGATGAGGAGGAGGAGGAGATGTAGGAGTTTGATGGAGAACCAGGAGGAGTACAAGGAGAACCAGGAGGAGTACAAGGAGGAGTACAAAGAGTACAATCAGGCAGCGTAGATGGGGTAAAGTCTTCAAGACCCATGGCTTCTTTCCTCGTTGTCTTTGTCTTTGTCTTTGTCTTTGTCTTTGTCTTTTTCTTCTCCAGAGATACACGACAGAGTAAATTCCCCATCGCTGTCTTTTGCTTAAATAACTATGATACGGAGGAGGGGCTGTAACAGTGTCTTTAATTGGATGATGTCGGGGAGGGCTGGGTCTTACGTAGCCTATAGACGAGTAGGAGGAGGAGTCTTAAATTACAACATTCTCCTCACCATCATTATGTCTTTGTAACTCTGGCTGCTCACAAACAGCCCTTTAACTTTCTCTGCTAGATCGCTCATCACGTGCGCCCAGTGGTCGAGAGGAAGGCGCAGCGTCGACTGCAAAACACCGCACTCGCCGTTGAAATAATCCAAAACAAACTCGCTCACCACACCCGTGTCAGTTTCCTTCGTCTGATGGCTGGCTCTGAAGTACCAGCGGCCGGACCCCGTTCTTTTCGTCTCCCACACCATGCTGGACACAAGTTTCCAATTTTTCTCACCGTCCTCAGACATCGGCTCATCCGGGTCCACTAGGGGGTCGTTCTCTCTCGAGCCATAGGTGCTCAGTGTACACAACACAGACCAGTCCGTGGAGGTCAGGTTGGCCTTTAGACCCAAAGGACTGAAATACTCTCCTTTTTCCAGCTGGTATATGCACATCTCGTGCCCGCTGTAGTTGAACACATAGCCCCACGAACCACCGTCTTCCAACCGCCATTCTCTATGGAGAAGCTCACTTGGCGGGAGCTGCACCCTGCACAAGTGGGTCACACGCTTCTTAGGAGCTCCCCACACATCACGATAACATGTCACCGGTGTTTCGCTCACCACCATCGTCTGGGTAGAGCGTTTTGCTAGCTCCATCTTCCAACGAAATGTAGCAGCCTCTTTGCTGCTAGAGTCACACACAGCATTTGCACCACCAACAGCATCATCAGCGTCTATGCTTCTTTTTGTCATGTTTTTTTTTTTTTAACAAAATACCAAGCAAGTATTAAAAAAGTAAGGCCAAAATGTCACAAACCGGTTCAGTGATCCCCTGAAAAAGGCCTAAATTAAATAGATCAGCTCGCGGGGGACGGACCTTATGACGACACAAACACCCATACACTATCATTGGTCAACCGCCAGCATCATCACACGCATGACGGGAATGACGTAATGCAATCTGATTGGACGAAGGAGGCGGGACTTCCGCATGACGTAGTGCAATCTGATTGGACGAAGGAGGCGGGACTTGCGCATGACATATTGCAATCTGATTGGACGAAGGAGGCGGGACTTGCGCATGACATATTGCAATCTGATTGGACGAAGGAGGCGGGACTTACAAAAAAATACTCCATGCTGATTGGACGAAAGGGGGATGACGTCGCGCAATCTGATTGGTCGGGGCGGGGCCTTAGGACAATAGCTGTCAAGTTTTGATTGAACGGGTATTATATTACTCTCTGCTGATGATTGATTGATTGATTGATTGATTGATTGATTATCATCTTTCTCTAATAGTCAACAAATCTCATATGTGGAGCCAAACCAGCAATAAATGGATCTACTTACAAGCAATGTGTGTGTGTGTGTGTGCGTGTGTGTGTGTGTGTGTGTGTATCAAAAGCCTGATATGTTTTACTCTCTTGCTGTTGTCCTTCAATTGTTAAAACACATCTTTAAACCACACTGTTGCTCTGGGTGACATATTCATCCCTCATGAATATTTATGGTCATGGCAGTTTGTTTAGAAGGGTCTCCAAAGACTAATAACAGCAATCATGTTTTAGTTATTATGTCTAAGGCAGAGTACTACATTAAAAATGTCTCTTTTTAACTTCACTACCAAGTAGAACGGTTGTGATATGTTGGACAACAAGCTAGTGTATCTATGTAAATATCACAGCATAACTGAATGTTTGCTCTGGTGTCTGCTATGCAAGGAACTACTCTCTGCAGACTAAAACATAATTGCTGTTATAAGTCTTTGGAGCCATTTTTCAATCAAACTGCCATGACCGTAAATATTTATAATGAGGAACATGTCACCCAAATCAGCGGTGTGGCTCAAAGATATGTTTTAGAGGTCTATGGCACAGAGGAATAAGATATATCAGGCTTTGGATACACACACAATGCATGTAAGAGGGATCATTTCATTGTTGGTTTGGCTCCAAACACGAGATTTGTTGACAATGAAATCACCACCATCACATTTCAATATTTTTGATACAGTGATTACTATGTTAAATATTGTCTTATGTTTTGCATTTCCATTTCTGCTGCATGTGTTCCATTTGCCATAGAAAGTTTTTGTCCTTGTTATTCTACTTTTCTGAATTTATTACACAGTGCATAATATTGTAGTTTAGTATGATAACCAAGGGGTCAATTCCAATTTTAAAGCCTCTATATTTTGAATGTTTTTATTATTATGAATTATTGTGATGACATACACTTTTGTTTGTAACAAGACAAATTAGACAATTTCAGTGTCCAAAGTATGAAAAGGGGAGGTGATCTCAACAAAGATGGCTGTCTCCTGTATTTTTTTTTTTTGAGCTTTTGAAATAAAAAAAAAAGCCATCCATCCTCCAGCCATCTTTTCAATTGAAGTCACAAAATCAATGGGATATTTATCTTTAATCCTAAAGCTGCTACCACTGTTTTATTTCAGTGGAATAGACTCCTGTTTTGTATATCTTATAAATTGTGCTTTGGGGTTCATCCCTTACCCGTTTGGCAGGACATTTTACCCTCTTTTCTCCTCTTAATCAATTTTTCAGCACATCACCTATGTTGTCAAATCCTCTGAGAAGAGGACTATAAGTAAAAAAAAAATAAAAAATTTAAATATTAGTAAAAAGGATAAATAGGCATCGAAAAGTAAGTGAGGCATTTTGAGTATCACGCGCGTGCATTGGTTACAGTCTTAGGTGTCTCAGGTTGTTAGACTGAGCATAGGTCCTTGTATGTGTGTAGAGTAACTTTAAAACACTATGAGATCACTAAACAGTTTAGTGTAAGAAATAAGCATTAGCAGCAAATTAAGTAAAGTAAGTAAATCTGTGGTGTTTTGTCAGATTGGTTCAGGAGATTTATTGCTCTGGGGTAGAAACTGTTCCTGTTCCTGGCAGTGTGGGCACCAATGAACCTATAGCGCCGACTGGAGGGCAGGAAAGTGGCAGGTGGCAGCCGGGCGCCGATGGCCCTCTGGTGCAGCTGGTGTACTGTGTTGAGATGCCATATGTGAGGATGCTTTCAATGTTGCAGTGGTAGAAGGTGACAAGCAGATCTTTGTTCAGCAGAGATTACATTAAAGAATAACAAGAAAACAGCACACACACTCCTCCTCGCCTTAATATTCACTCTGCTGTAGAAGAATAGGTCAAATTTTCCTGCTGAAGAGGGAAAGCAAGTTTGGAGGGCTGTCAGGAGAATAGATGAGTGTGTGGTAATTTATCAGCCAAACCGATGATAAAATAAGCATCTTCTGATTGCAGAAAAAAACAACAACAGGAGATCTGTCTGGACTGCACAAAAGGGAATAATGTTTTACAACAAGTGCAATGCAACAACCACAGATGAAATTGCAGCCTGTGGTGCAATAATTAACTTTCTAGCTGCATTATTTTCTACAGGGCTTAGACAAAAGTCATTGGTTCCAAATCAAAAGATTGCCAGCCTGCCACAAAACATGCCAGTTTTCACTTCCCAGTTTTTTTTGTAATACTTGTTGACAGGAAATGATTAGAGTTTATTAAAAGTAACATGTTCTTCAAAAGACTGCTTCTGGAAACTAACCAATCAGAACAAAGTGAGCCTATTGGAAGTAGCGTCTGAAAGAGATGGGAGCTAAAATGGTCTGTTTCAGACAAAGCCGAACTGAATTGCTTTGTAAAGGGTCAGTATATGATAAATACGTTTTTTGATCAGATTAAAGATATAGACATGGAAAAGTGCATAACATGTCCAATTTTAATACCAGAAAAAATCTGTAAATCATTACTGCAATTATGGAATTATTATGAAATCTTTATTAAAAAAGCTACCACTGAGTAAAGAATTAACAAGTCAAGCTCCTTGTGTGATACTGAATTGTGGGCAAAATTGCACTCAGAACCTTGTTCATTTGTTGAATATGTGACAGTGAAACACTTCACCCCCACTCATTAAATGTGAAAGTCAGCACACCAACTGACAGTTGAAGAAAAGATGAATCTATCAACACTTAAATCTGAACTGTGTCAGTGAGTGCATGCTTTCAGAAATCTTCCACAGCAGAGAGGTTTCTAACACGTCAATGCTCTTGACATGTTTGATGCTAAACACTGTTTTCCATCTCAAAGTCAAGCATTAACTTTCTGAGACCATCATTCGCTTATTCTCAAGGCTATCTCAGTAGAATATTTAGCTTTGTAATGGGTTTGTTGCTATGTTGCACATAATAGTATGTAGAGTGTTAGACGCTGTGACCTCCATCGTTTATATTCACAAAGTGATATTCACCGTTGATATTTAACCCTCAGATCTTTGATTAATTACAGAAGACACTGTGCAGTGAGGTAATCATTTATTCATTTCAGTTCATGTTAGCTGAATTCACAGTGATGGAATTTTAATTTCAGTTTGTGAACATTAACAGAATAGTTTAAGAGAGACATGAAAAGAGAAGAAGTAGTTAAAGGTTCTGAGAATGATTATAGAATGCTCTGTTCGGCTGCCCCAATCTGCATTTGTCACTGTTTTGTTGCTATTTTTCTGTCTCTGGCACAGAGAGTTGGCACTTCTTATATTTTCATCTGCATATATAATGTAAGCAGTGATTACATTTCTTCTCCACAACATAATTGGCAAAACAAATAGAGACAGGGATGCAGCTTGATGGAGCGCTTCAAAAACTTTACTTTATTGTAGTCTTTTGTATAGCTTTACAGTAATTGGATAATTACTTGCAGGTTCTTATTTCTGTAGTTTGTAATTATTATACAATAATGTCCCTCCTGTAACCCTAACCCTGTTTGGAATCCACACATGTTTAGTCACAGCAGGTGAAACACAGCGTTATATGAAATACAATAACCCTGCAAGGAAATGGATTTATTTTATTTCACTGCTGAATTTCTTTCTATGTTTGTGGAGAAATTAAATTAAGTGGCAACGAAGAACCAACACGACATGGAAATAATCATCTATGGATAATTGTGAGCTAATATTGTCCTCATGAGCACAAATTTATTAAAAAATTAAGATGAATAACAAGCAACATGGGCATTGTTGTGTGTAGGAAATCTGAGAATGAATCTTTAAATGGCTGCTTTTAGGAATAAAACAAAGGTCAGGATCTTTCATCAGAAAATCTTGTTGCCTATAAGAAAAGATGTGTTGACAAAATGTGAAGGAATAATCATGTGGGCAGAAATCATTAGTGTTAGTTACTCTTATGTCAAAACTTTAATTAACTTGCAGTGAGGTTGCAGACCTGTTTGACCTGAACACTTTCGTTATTCCCTTCAGTCTCTTCAAACCTCAAACAAGTTGGTCATTAACATGTTTTTCTGTCTTTTATAAATGGATTAAGGCAATATATTTTCTATTAATTTGTTCATAGATGTATTTTGAGTTGTCCCGTAGAAAGCATTGATCTTATTGCACTCACACTGAATTTTGGCAATTGAAACATTACTAATAGGGCCATTAATGTAATAGTAATGATTATTTTCATTATAGATTAACCTGTTGATTATTTTCTCAATGATCAAAGAGTTGTTTGGTCTATACAATGTTGGAAAATGGTGACAAATGTTGATCAGTGTTTCCTAAAACCCAAGGTGCAACCCAAAATGTCTTGTTTTTTCCCATTCAAATGGTCTATAACCCAAAGATATTCAGTTTACTGTCACAGAGGACTAAATAAACCAGAAAATATTTACAATTAAGGAGCTGTAATGAGGTTTTGTTTGTATTTTTTATTAAATGACTCAAAATGATTAATAGTTGACGATTCATTTTCTATCAATTGGCTATCTTGTCAATTAATTGACTAATGGTTGTAGCTCAACTTTTCTCTATTGTGCCATCCTTAATGACTCCAAAGTACAAACTGTTGTAAGGTTTACAGCCTTTTTCTGCAAATGCTCATGTTACTCCTCTGATATTAAAAATCCAGACCAGGATCTGTAAACCTCACATTGTACAATGGAGTGTGATGCTCATCAGAGGGTTTAAGTAATGCATGCCAGAAGCTGATCAGTGTCAGCTGATGCTTACAATTACAACCCTATTGTAACAAGCCATTAAGGGCATCTATGCAATCTGCATAATCTGACAACTGACACACTCACTCTGCTGTTCATTCAGGCTTTTTGCTGCCTTCACTGGTTATCCTGATTTCATTTTCCACCCATGTCTCTGTCCTGATCTGAACTCTTTCCTATTCTTAATTGTACCAGCATCCATGTCCTTACTTCAGCTTCACTGTGTGTATATTTAATATCTCAGTGATATGTGTCCTCTGAGTTTATCTTTGTGATGCACCTCGAGGGCAAAATACAACAATATAAACTTATAAATGGTTCTGCCTGATTTGTAAGGTAATTCAATGAACCCATCACAACCCAACAAGTCTGTGTCAAAGTATAACATTTACATTTTAATGACTTGGCTGCAACAAACCTTAGACCTTCTTAGATCACCATCATCACAAGCCGCAGATGGAATATCTCTCTATGCACATTTGTATGTAATGCCACACTTCAGAATGTGTTTCAATTAGGGGTTATAGACGTAGGAGTCATGGGGAAGATTATTTGATGAGGTATCTGTTGCAGGCAGAGATGGAAAGCAGATGTGATGTCAAATAGGTCAGTCAATTCATTTGTGAGAGAAAGAGAATTTAAAAAAAAACTCTCCCACAGAGATAATCTAATCTAAATCAAACAGATTTTAATAGAACCTGATTCGCTTTGTATTTCCATTGTTGGTAACAGGTCACCGTTCTTTGGTCAGGGACTATTTGATAGACTTTTGATTGACCAAATAAAAAGGACTGCATATGGATGCATTGGAGTGGTTTAAACTGGGATGTGTCAATTGTGCTGGCTATACCTGTCTTGGCAGATACAATGTGAACCATTGTTGAGCGTGAAAACAAAACAAAACATAACAAAACAAAATGCTGTGTTTGATCAAGGCAATTATGTTTGGCATTGGTATGCAGAAATGCGGATGGATAGGTGCATCCTTAATTTAAAAAAAAAAAAAAAAAAACTATCTATTGATAAAACCACAAGGGTGTTGTAAGGTTTGAGAATTTGGTCACTTTTTGGTTTTGTTTTTCAAACTATTTTAAACATTTTTGTGCTCATGCTTTAGAACACATATTTCCATCTCAAACTCAGGTGGATATTTAAAGCAATATAAAGACAATTTTCCGTCACAGTGGGAGATGAGAAACAGATTAAATTTAACATCGTTCCTATAGAAAGTATATAAATTAGAGAAGAGAAATTAATTAGTCCAGGCCATGGTTAGTCTCACTCATAGCAAGAGACTGGGGGAAAGTAATAGAGGAAAAACTTACATCTTTCAACATCAAAGCCAACAATGTGAATTGTGAATACATGTGCTGCACTCACTAGGCCCACCTTTTAAGTTTGCGC
This sequence comes from Scomber scombrus, assembly GCF_963691925.1. Taxonomy (NCBI): domain Eukaryota; kingdom Metazoa; phylum Chordata; class Actinopteri; order Scombriformes; family Scombridae; genus Scomber; species Scomber scombrus. Next base: position 13,276,006 of record NC_084981.1, on the reverse strand, counting down.
TTGTACCCAGCTCACATGTCTAAAATATAAACTATAGATCATATAAAAAACACTTTGGAGTGGAATGGTGACTTTGATGATTTATTTTGCATTCAATGGTTGTGCTAACTAGGCAAAGCACATCTTGCATTTTCATCGAAGGCACAGCAATGAAAGAGATATTGATCTTTTCATCCAACTTCTGCTAGACTGCAAAATTGTTTCCAAAAATGTGTGAATATTTAAGTAATATTTAAGACAATGAATCAATACCTTTGAGGAGAATGTAGAAATGGTTTAATATGACAATTTTAATTAAAGTATGTGTCACTCTTTCACCTAAACAAATGTTACCACAGTTTGATGAAACACCATTTTACACAGATAAATAGTAGAAAATGTGTTTTTAACAAGATGGAAAATTTAATAAATGTTGTCAAACATTACATGGTAATGTCAAAACACCTTATGTTTAGACTTAAAGATTCAAAACTCTGCAAATTGACAGAAATACAGAGCAGGTGGTTATAGCCACCAGCCAATCTAGGAAGATAATAAGATAATTGTCAATTATAATCAAATACAAAATTAATATTAATTTCAGTGAAAACCCAAAGCAGCCTCAGGGAGAACTAATTTCAAGCAGTTCCATTCTGGGATGAAATTAGTTTCAGTGGGAAGCCTAAATGGAAACCAGCCATGAGTGATTGCTGGGTCATTATTGCTGCTCTGGCCTTTCTTATAAACTATTGTGTCCTTCTCTGTTTCAGGTGGAAAATATGAGTCTTCAAGAGACTGGGAAAAATTGTTACACAAGTTCAAAAGTTCAAACACTGAAAGAGGAGAGGAAGCCTGAGAGACGAACTACGTTCTCACTGTGTGACCTGCAGATTATAGAGCCTGACGACCTTAACAGTCACCCTGTTAAAGATGTTTCAACATGCTTCAATCCCACTAAGGGGCGGATGGAAGCTTTTGAGACTCATATCTAAAACATTAACACCAAGGATAAACTTTTATTGTATATCATAAAAACCTCAGTTATATTTTTTCAAATGGAAAATATTTTCCAAGATATGTTCAGTATTCAAGATCATTTTACGTCTAAATGAGGAATGGCAAATGAATTGCACCTAAGACTTACTGAATAAATGCATCTCCAAATATAGCTGTTTACAGCTGTTGACAGCAAGGATTTAATAGCCTTTCAGATGATAAAAATGCAGGCAATTTACCACTAGTTAAGCCCCATCCATCTTAGTTACTGTTGCTGCAGCTTTCCGTTCAACATACATGCAGTTTCAAATAAAAACAGCTGAAAATGTCATTGTATTTTTTTAAACAATGGGTGCAAAAAGCCAGCTCCTCATTCCTTGCCAAATGACTATTTTGTCTTCAGAGCATATTTTATCAGCTGCAGCAAGCTAGCTAGCTAATTAAGCTAACATTAGCTCCATGAATTGCTGTATTGGCTGTGTTTATCTTTTAACTTTTCAGCTATTTTGCTTTAAAATGAGAATTTTGATGGCTACATACATGATGTTGTGCAAAAATACTGAAGCTAAAGATGCATGTTGTCACCAGTTGATGTTCTTGTATTGCATTGTAGTTTGATGTTACTCTATGCTTCATTGTTCATATTTTCTTTTAGGATGAGGACAATGTGTCTGGCAAATGTAATGGTGTGTCAGAAAATGAATTTGGCTATTGAGTTCCTCTTGTGTTAAATCCTCCAAATCCAACAACAGGACATAGCCACTAAGGTTTAATCTGATGCACCAGATAGTTTGTTACACAGACCAGGAGAAGTCGTCCTTGGAAACTGTTGGAAAAGAGCAGGCAGTTTAAAAAATAGGTGATTGGATGAATTATCTGTTTATCACCATCTTACCTTGCAAGAAACACAGGATTTGTGATATCACAAGATCATGTGAGAATCCTCATAGGATGTGTATTGGGGTACAATCAGATGTAATTTGAAGCCTGACAGGATGAATTCTTTGTGAGTCCAGTCTTGCAAGGTAAGCTAACATTACCCTAAACTCTAATGTAGTAACATCCAGGACCACATTCCAGTGGATATGCATTCATGAAAAGGGCTTTTAAAAGTGACATAATTCTCCAAACTCTAAACTTTAAGCCCTGTACACTTCTGCATGTGAAAAAGGAAGAAATCCAAAGTCTGACAGGCCTAATTACCATTGCTATGCTATGGCTGTCCAATCGCTCAGAGAGTTTAGCGAAGACAATTGGTGCAAAACATCTTGTAGTAAAGAGAAAAAGTTAAACTGTTATTCTTTTTCAATAAAGCACGTGGAAAGAAAAAATCAAGGTGTTACAGGCAGTTAAACATTGTTACATTATGCAAATAATGTAAGTCATTCATCTCTAACAAAAATAATATTCCAATGTTATCAGTTTATATGAAGGAAAACTGTACAATGTAATAAAATACTTTCCAATTCATAGCTCTGAGTTCTGCATCCTTCTGCTGCCTGCTGCTTATATTTCCATATTAACAAAGAAAACTACTTGAAACTGCAGATTAATGACTTGAAAGTGTGATTGATAAAAAGTAGAAATAATACAGTATAGAAAAAACGGTCTCTTATTCATGGGCAGGATACCAAAGAGAACATAGTAAGTGTTTTCATTTGCAGAGCAGGAGCCTTACAGGCCAATCATTTGATCTCATCTTTTGGATATTCCTACACCTGATTAGAAATCCTCAAAGAAAGCCCACTTAATCTAAGAGGGGTTCTTAGGGAACCAGGAGGTAAAATGGTGCAGGTGATTGCTCTACTCACAGCATCCACTGTGGACTTAGCAGCGATGCAGTAGTTCAATAGCAAATGTGTCCCCATAATCAAAGCCAAGACTGTTGAATCAGTGGTATAAACATATCTTGAATGGCAACTAATGACATGACCTTGAGTTCAACAGCTATGATTTTGTTGTGGGATATTTATAAGCTTCATTTACAATAAAGATAATTTAATTTATAATTTATTTGCATTTAAACATGGATTGTTTTGGTCAAAGGTTTTAGTTTTGGTTTACTTCTGCAGAAGAAAACATGCATTTTCAGGCTGTGTATAAGTGTAACTATATATAGGATAATTTACATGGAAGTCTGTGATACCAACTTTAAACCAGGAAATAATAAAACAACAACAACAACAGCAACAACAACAGCAACAACAGCAACAACAGCAGCAACAACAACAACAACAACAACAACAATACTAGTACTAAATATTCTTCTAATCTCATCTAAACAACTCTTTTAAGTATCCAAATCCATCCACTAATGTTCCAAACAACATTACTGTGATGGTGGTGTCCATGGCAACAAGGGGGTCAATCACTTTTCACTCTTTTCATGCTTTCTTGCATCCCTCTACCTTAAACACATATGCACACATGCATTTTGAGTAGCACCATCACCAAGCACACAAATGACAGTCTACAGTCATCCATATTGAGTAACTCTCAGTTATGTGTAAATCAGAGCATTGATATCAGCATAAATGTTTGAGGGTGGTGTGTAGCCTGTAATTTAAACTTTATAGCTCAAACATACACAAATCATTTTAATAAATATCCTGTAAATAAAAACTTGGAATCAATAAATACATTACTGCTGCAATTTGAAAACATTTGTTTTCACCTCCACTCTTGGATGACATGTTATTTGATATCTTATATTTCTACACTTGATTTCCACTAGATTAAATTGATGTGACATGGCACTCAGCACCTAGGGACAAATCTGACCAGTTGCCCTAGGCAACTGTTAGCTATGTTCACATCATACATAATATTACTGTTATTATCATTTTCTGAATTGCAGAAAACATTCACATTCAAGTGATAACAGCCATGTGGTGAAAATAAGAATGGAAATTTTGTATTTTTTCTTGCAGTTCCACTTGATGTTAAATAATGCGGAAAGGTCTGAAAAGGTAAACACATGTACCTCATGTCAGCCAAACTACTGTTAAAGGTGAAAGTAACTCTACACAGTGTCATGCCTTATTGACCACACTCACATTGTCTTTTACTCCTATATACTGCAATCAACTTTGCCTATCCACATTCAAAAGATATTCATGATTCACTGAAGCTTAACATACTTGTACTGATGTACTTTTACAAATTGCAGCTGACATTTGTATCTACCTTTCAATTTTTTTAGTGTTTGTTTATGCCAGTGTTTGCCCTATTTTGGGATAAATCATACATACATTTTGCTAGGCACCGGAAGAACGGTGCAGAAATAAAAGTCTTGGTCAGTTTGTGTGTAGTAGAGGGAGAAATGACTAAAGACCACAGCTAATGATGAAATTTTAAATGTTATTTTGTCACACACTGATATTGATGTACCCTGAGATTCAAATACATGTTTTAGATAGAATGACATTGTGTAATATCTTAAGCTTGATATGTAACTGAACATTTCAGGTTGTGGATTTATATTTACCTAGGTGTCTTACCTGTCCTCACAGGGCTTCATGAGCAGGGGATTCACAGGGAGAGTCAGGCTAAGGAAATTAATAAAGAATCTCCTGAGTTCCAGTCTGACACCCACTTTGCCCTCTTGTGATGTGTTCACAGTAGTGCTGACTCTGTGCCTGATAGATGCTGCTGTATTTGGGGTCAGACTGAGGTGACCTACTGAAATCCTCAGTGAAAAGCTGAACAGCAAAATCAAATAGCAGGAAGACAAAAGGAGGTTTTTGTGATTGGACTTTACATTTAAAATGATAAGTTCAGTTTAGTCCAAGGAAATGCCTAACACTTGAAAGTGCATTAAAGAAAGTCAGTGACAACAACAAAAGTCCTTTCAAATTTCAACTCCATGAGATGAATAGGCTTCCTAGTGACTGTGATATAACATTCCCTATCCTGACTACAGCTGATACAGACAACATGAGGTGGTTTGAGATACCAGAAGGACATGTGAACCCAGTGGCGCCTCCAGCTTCCTCCCACAGCCCAAATATTCCAGCTGTGCCAGCCAGCTGCCCTCGCAGGCGTAAGTGATTGGTCACAGTAAACAACCTGCTCCTCCAATTTTTGAGAAAATGTGAGGAAGCAAGGCAAAAAAAAACCCAAAGAAAGAAAGAAACAAACAAACAAAAAAAACAAGAAGAAGTAGATACTCTCCTAGATGGTCTTATGCGAAAAACCTTTTGAGAAACTGATCACAGTATTGACTTGTTAGAGTGGCCTGTCTTTGTAATTGTCACTAAACGATGTTTAGACATTTACAAGTGAAAGGGTTGCACTAAGACCACCTATTCAATAATTTTATCCTAAAAAGAAGGAATAAATGCTTATTGATTTAGAGCAACTACTGAAAACTCCAGAATATACAGAACATCCAACATGGTGTTTAGACCTAGATCTATTTTTATTAGTTTTTTCTTTAAGGTGGGTAGTAATGTTTCAGCAACCACACAGACAAATTCACTCTAGGGCACAAAGTGAAAATTCTCATGCTTATAGTCTTTCATGATTCATGTGTGCTGAGAAAATCAATACAGTAGATTTCTGTAAATAGGGTACAATTCTTTGGCTGAACTTTGCTTCACATGAAATGGCTTTCATATAAGATTTTAAAACAAGGAATCTCCCCCTTAACACACAAAGACAAGAGGGAAAAGGAAGATGTTTTTATGGTGACTAAATATTTCAGTTTCAGAGGTGGAGTTGACCACAAAGAAAAATAAAACTTCAACTTGATGATGGTGGGTGATGAAAAGACACCACCAGTGTGGCTAAAAACGTGGGTGTTAAAATTTAGAGGGACGAGATGGCGGGGAGTAAGTAATGAGCAAATATTTTATGTGTAGATACAAAATCCATTCCTAAAAACAGACATGCACCCAGTGTGAGTGATATGAGGGAAGAGAATCAGTAAAAATCCTGTGTGTCCTGTGGTGAGCTACCATGTAATATATATGGAAAACCTTCAGCCCCACAATGGCAAAGTATGGCCAAACTAAAGTTGGGAATAGTTTAATATCTTGCGGCAAATTGCGGCAAGAGAAAACTTGCAGCTAGTCAATGCACAATGTTCTCTGATATGTCAACTTATGTTTCAAATAAGTTCTTCCCTCCCAAAACACATTAACTATGGAGGATAACTGATTGTAGCTGTTTCATTTACAGTCACTCACTTAAGAAAAATTGTGAGCCATTCAGCCAGTAGTTGGTGTCCTGCTTGCCAATATGCGGTTTGACCCCTCGCCAACAGATCATCAAACTGAGCGATGCCAAGCCTGAAGTATTTTGTCCTCCTCAAGTACACCAGGGCAACAGCTAGAGTGATGTTTCTCTCCATGTTGCAAAAAATCTCAAGGAGCTAGACTATTTAACTTCCCTTTGCTGCAAAACATATAGTTTAGGGGATGACATCTCATCGGCAATGCATCTTACTTCCAAGAACATGGCCTCAACTATATCAACAATTTGTCAACAATGTTTTTGGTTCACATTATTATGATATTATTGCGGCACACAGAATGATAGACATAGAAGGACACAACCCATGGCTATGGAAAAATGCAATTTTTGTGGCATTTTGGTGTGGTTTCAGTATTAGGCATTAGTTTAGGAGTAAACAGTTAGACAGAAAGCCATTAGCATCCTGGCAACACACATGAAGAAAGTAGGCTGCAACTGGCAGCTTTTGAAAGAGCAGAAAACTCTAACTGGAATTAGATGAAGAAAAAAAAAACAAGCTAGGATAGCATTCTGTGTATAGAGACTACTGTAAAGCCATTTAAATGTAAATGCAAAAGCTTCATTGGCCTCAATGCCTCATTGCCTGCTGCCTGTATGAAAGCAAACCAGTTGTATTAAAAGAAAGGACTCCTGCATTTCAGATTTTAGTGAGTTTCAGTTTTCTGGCCTCCTTATGCAGAGGGAAAATATGACTTTAGTGGTGTAGAGTAGAGAACCAATTTCACACTTAACCCTGTTCAGCCTGATTGACTAAAAGTCTAAAAGCTACCAAACTTTTTTGGTCAGACCATCATGATTTAGCAACTACTATACTGATATAAGGGACTATAAGACCACAAGAAAAAAAGTGGAGTGTTCTCCAAATAGCCTAAATGTAGCCTTTAGTGTTCTTTATTTATTTTGAACACGTTAACGTAACAACATAAAACTATATCCAGCAAAACAAAACAAATAGAAATAACTGCAAACTTTAGGTAAACAACAAAATCATTCAATGTTCAAAAGTGGCGTAGGATGAATTATAGAACTTTTCCTACACCTTTTTATACTCTATCAATCAAATTAAAGCCAAAAACATTCCAAACAACACAACATAATAAAGACAACTAGTATAGAAACAAAAACAACATATACAACACGTCAAAATGACACACTGTGCCAAATCATAGTATTAAACTACACAAGATTTGAAAAGGACAAGTATACCAGTCAAAAGCCTGAATCTCTTTCCATTCAGCAGCATGATGATCTTTAGAAGGAAAAATGGTAACAAATGTCCTGCCACCATTTGTGGACGCACTCCTGAACATCTGGGTTAAACATTTCAATAAGCATTGTGCAAAATAATTGGAAACACTACATTTTAAAAAATGCCCCCAACAAGTTGCCAAAAGTTAAATCCACTGCAGTTTGTATATATGTTAGGGAAGGAAAGGGGCTCAGTATTAATCCTGGACTCTGTCTGTAGTTACCTTGAGAAACCCTTTTTCTCTGCCTTCAACACTTTTCCACACCACATCCTGGCCCATTTGCTTCTGAACTCTTTTTATTTGGATCATCAGTCAGTCATACTGTATGGATCATGGATTTTCTCATCAACAGGTCATAAAGGGTTCAGGTCAACAACTTTTTTCCAGATCCACTGGTTGGATGGAAGATGGAGACATTTCAGTCAGTAAGGAACAGAAGGTCACTGAACAACCTGATCTCCATCATGAACAATTCTTCTCACCCCCTCCACAACACACTACAGGGATAGAAGAGCCCATTTTCCACCAGACTCATTCAGTCAATAAATAGGAGGAAGACAGTGTTCATGCCTAAGGCCATCTGTAATTGAATTTTCTCTCCTCCCCTGAAGAAATCTTTTTATTTCCACATCTTCACAGCTGATTGATGTACTAAGCACGTAGCACTTTTGTTACTAGAGGAACTCTGTTAATATGCACTTATTATTATTTTATACTGTGTTTTATGGTGATATGTGTGTTTGTGTGTTTTTAATTGACCTGTTGGGGGAGAGTGAAGCTCCATGAACAAACCAGGCAAACCAGCATGCTTAACAAAGAAATCAGACTTCATGTGATACACAATGACAAATAGCAAAATCTTTCACCAAATGCTCAACTCAACAATATTTTTTACTGTTTATATTATCCATTAATGACAACAATAACAAGTCACTAGGAAGTATGCTGTGCACTTTTTCATGTGATACCAAACACTACAACTTGATTGGTAAAACAAACAGGTTGCTGCTATGAGTTAGAGACACCAAAAATTACCAATAAATATGTCAGTGGTGTATTAAAATTAATTCAACTCAAATTTCATTTGTATAGCACCATCTCATACAAAAGCAGTTTAAAGTTTTCAACATAAGAAAAAAATAAAACAACAGACATTGTGCTTGTAAACAGAAATGTCTATGCATACAGGTACATATATATACACATAAATACAAACATACATACTGTACAAATATGGTGTGTTTATTTAGGACAATGGAAGGTCTTTAGAGGGTCTTTAGTTTGTGTAAAAGAACCCAGTGTTGGAGCAAGTTGAAGTTCAACAGATAAACTGTTCTACTCTTTAGATCCATAAATACTGAATGTTATGTCACCAGACTTTGAAAATGCTCTAGGCATATGGAGAAGATTTCCACCTTGTGACCTGAGAGATCTGATGGGATTGTAAACCGCATGTCTGAAATGTACTGTGGAGCCAGACGTACATTGTAAACCAAGTGGAGGATTTTGAGTTGTATTCTGAAAACAGCAGGGAGTCACTGAAGGTATCAAAGGGACTGGAGTTATGTGGTCTGATTTGTTTGTCCTGGTTAGAACTTGTGCAGCTGAGTTCTGGATAAGTTGTAATCTTTGGATTGTTTTGTTTGGATCATGAGTAAGTTAAATGATCCATCAGTCACAAATGGACATTCAATTGATACTTAATTTTCCTGATGTGTGTTTGACGGTGGGAAAGTAACATTGCACTAAAGAGAGTCTGAAGGCACATGACGGCCTTGTCCAGGATTTTCCTGATGAAAATCAAGAGAGCTGCAAAGAAGATTCTGGTTGGCTGTGAATAGGTTTGTAAAACATTGTTATTAATGGAACACAGCTCTGAAATAATCACTTCATGTTGCTTCTCCTCTTTGTAGCCTTTGGCCATTTGTTGAAGTTTCTGTCTAAAATCTTGCTGAAGCTGCTGTGTTGAATTCATGCAGTTGATTGCAGAATACAGTTTTATTGTTGTGTTTTCTAAAAATGTTCCACTGCCTAGTGGTTACTGAATATCACGCATAACAGTAACATTTTAGGTCTGATGTCCAAATATTTGCACAAAAATGGTTCCCAACATGAAATACGTCAACACACTCGGGCACTGTTTGGCTCAGGTCTATTTGTTGACATTTTGAACAGAGGCTTTAAATAGATATGAAGCAAAATCAAAAACAGCTCTTAACTTGCCTGCAAACGTCTGCACAATTAATCTAGTTTAGGAGTAATTCAGGCTATGAATGACAACATTAATTTTTAGTCAAGAGGTGTGATTCATCCTTTTGCAAACACTGTTCCTGGTCAGTCAAAGACATACAGTATTAAAGGTGCAGTATATAATATTTAGTGGCATCTAGCAGAAATGGAATCTAACATTCAGAGGTATGTTTTAATTACTGTATAATCACCTGAAAATAAAAATCATTGTGTTTTTGTTGCCTTAAAATGAGCCCTTCATATCGACATAGGGAGTGGATCCTCTTCCACGGAGACCACAGAGAATATTGATGCACTCCTTATCCGTAATATTTTATGACTTCTCAATTTCAGTCAGTTTAGGATGCTGAAAATTAATTAAGACTAACTGACTGACATCATCTTCTTCAAACAGACAGTGATAGAGTTTCATTCATCAAACCACTGAACGATTGCTCAGTCCTTGAAAGTATGATATTTTATTAAGGAAGTACAGAAAGTTCAGGACAACTTTATACCTTCAATAACTTTTATTGTGCAAATGAGACTCAGAGAGCAGTCTTCTTGGCAGACATCTGTTGAAAAAGGGTAATCAATGTCAGTGACCTTGAAAATATTGCATGTCCCTTCAATGACAACACCAGAGACACATGCTATAGCCATTCATGCTATTGGCTTGCAACATGCAGATCCAGTGTGAATTGTATGAGAACATAATAGGAATAATTCAGTGAGTGAGAAATTTCCAACATGGTCAAGCTCAACCACCAGCCAATCATTCCTGCACAATCTGAGGCATGGTTTGCTTCATGGGGCCATATTTCTTTGTCCTTTTAAGATAAGGTTACTTAGATGATCATTATAAATATATTTTAATTCTGTGTTGAACTTTTGAAAAAATGTCAAGTTATGAGTACATCCACAAGCTGTTTTGGGTGCTTAACGCACACAAAACATCAAATCCAATCAGAAAAACAGAAAAAAGGTCTCCATATGGTGCCGTTACACCCACTAATGTGTTTGGTTGTGTGCCACATGACTGTGAGATGGAGGAGCTCCAGCCATCATGAAAGAACCTGGTGTGGGCACAGTATCATTTCGGATGTACTTAACAACAGTGTAGTTTACCACAGCATGACAGCATCTGTGTGAGAAGATACAATATTTATTTGGGTTCTCTATTAAATATTTAGTTGACATAAGTAGATTATTAATCATAATGAAAACGTTTGATTGTTATAAGGAGTATGATTGTAAGACATATACTTAGATAATTAATTGACAGCACTCACACAAAAACATTTTTCTTTGAAGTAAGTACTAAATGTGTTAATTAACTCAACAATTATAGATATTATAGATAGAGATAGATATAGATAGATAGATAGATAGATAGATAGATAGATAGATAGATAGATAGATAGATAGATAGATAGATAGATAGATAGATAGATAGATAGATAGATAGATAGATAGATAGATAGATAGATAGATAGATAGATAGATAGATAGATGGCCTCAATCTTTACATCATAGTTGAGTTCACAATGTCTGCACTCATGGTTGCAACATTAAAATGAAGCATGGTCAGGCTGCAGCAATCATTGATTGTGTTAAACATGCAAGCAATGAACAACAACACTTTAACAATTGATAAATACATGGATTGTAACAGCTCAACTGTTGTTTAGTAGCTAACATAGCACAGTAATAATTTATGTCTTATCCATATGAGATGATTACATATGCCTAACTACCTGTACATGTAGTAAAATAAATTCTGCATTGGAAGAGGGATAAGAAAGAAGTGGCACGCTGAAAAGGTGAGTTTTAACCTGAGTTTTGGTTGACTTATCTCCATTTGTGCATCTTGAATATCTCCAAAGGCCAGATACAATTAGATCAAAAAACTGTGTTCTCTCATCCTGGGCAAATGCTTAAGTTTGAAAGGTCATTTGAATACAGCCCTTTCCATGTTTGAAGGACTATTTTATCTCCTCCAGAGTGTCCAAATCTTCCATAATATTGCTGGAACCACTAAAAAACTATGCACTAGCAGAAAAAGGCTTTCTCATCTTCAGCTTTTGTAATGTTTCAATTTAAAACCTTTTCATACAGGCAGTAGCAATTATTGGTATGTTCCAAAATGTTCCTCAAGCAACCTTTTTGCTTTCTTGTAGCCTCTCTTTCTCTGAACACTGACAGCTGCTAACCAGTTCTCTTGCTTGACCTACAATGAACTGTTTATGGAGGAATAGTTGTCCCATTAGTGTAACATCCTGGACTCTGCAGAAGATCTCTATTTAATAGGCAAATCCCCCAAGATGGAAATAAAAGACTGTTCTGTTATTATTTCTATAATCTCATTTTGTTTTTCAATTATTTTAAGCAAATACATTTCTCTCACATTTTGTACACTATGGGAATTAACAATTAAATGGGATGCACGGTTTGAATTGCCTTGGCTCCTTTGTGTTGACTTTTATCACAAGAAGCAGGAAAATATTTTGTCACTTTTATTATGGAGACTTTCCAGTTCCTTTACTGAAACTTTAAACAAAAGAAAATAATTTTCTAAGGTATGTCTTTTCAAGCTTCTCTTTTTGTTCTGTCAGTCCAATTTTAATTTCAGCTTCTTCATTTTCAAAAGCTTTTTTTTAGATGCTGCAGCTCTGCTTTAGTTTTTCTTTAAGCAGATGAAACCACTGAAAATCTACTGCAATTGGAGCCTATTGTTTTCCTTTTTTTGTCGACTAATCATGCCAACAGAGGCTGTGGACTTGTCATCCTGTATTATTTGTTACAATCTCCACATTCTGTATATATTGAGATGCCTTAGTGGTCTATTTTAAAAATGGAATTTTAAAAATCTTGTTTTTGTTGGTATATGTCTCTGAATATGGTCAGCCTCTTTTTGTTTTTCTTCTTCAAACCCTGGGTATTGTGAAATTGTCAAGATTATGTTGTCTTTTACTTTTGCCTTTAACAAGCATACATTTTTAGGTTAATGTAATGTGATGAATAAATACGATGAATAATCATGCTTTGCTCAATCAAAAAGCAAGGTGAACTGCAAACAGCTGCAGCATTAATTTGGGACCTTTTTTAGAATTTCAAGTCGGTAAAATTAAAGTAGGATGCTAAGTTAGGTGAAGCCTTTGTGTTCTACAGTGATTGAGTTGATAATGTCACTTTGACTGCTAAAGTCAACTTCAGAAACTGGATGTGTTGAAGGACTTAAAATTTGACATTTGTGAACTAAAACCTTCTGTTGAATACAGAACACTGTCATTGAAGAAGTTAAGAAAGAATATAAAGCCTTGAAGCAAAGTGTCATTAATTTGAAGAATGTAACAACGACGGATAACAAAAGCGGATCTCCAGCCAAAAAAAAATAAAAAATTGAATATCACTTCTTCAGCGTTCCTATTTTACTTTGAATAACCATAACTACTGTATTGGGTAACTGTGTTACACAAGCTTTTCATCTCTCGTCAGACAAGACAAGTATGACAACAAGGGCTACCACACCACAGACTCCCTTTTTGTTTCTTGAGCACCTCCCACTGACACACCTGTTTCTTCTAGCTCACTTTACACCTACTACTAATTCACCAGAGCACCTGGATTCCCACAGTCCCACACTCAATGCAATAGCAAAACAGTACAGAGGTATAGTCTTTTCTTTTGTATCTGGGAGACAGGAATCATTTTGGCCATAAGAATAAAACAGCTATCCTATATGTTTATTCTGAAATCAAAAAAAAAATCCTTTCATATTTTGTTAGGATATATATTAGAGATTTAAACAAAACATAGATTTCTGTGTTTCATTTTAATGAGGGGGTGGGCATATAGAAGTCTGTCACTAAAGCACATGAAAGGAGGAAACAGCTGCTGCATATACGGCCCCTTTTTTCCACCAGATTTTGTGCAAATGAGAGAACAGGGGTTGAAGGTTAACATTACCTATTGATCTCTCAGGGCAGGTGCGGGAGAGTGCTGACACTAAACAGACTTGAGGTGTCCTCACTCTGGTAAATGTGTAAGTGCACAGCATTACTCCTGTATGAGGACATAACTCTGCTCATCGCCTCATTGTTTCCTGGGGAGACGCGCCGCAGTGGCTGGTGCGATAAATAATTGTACCACAGAGCGCAGAGGGACACAGATCTGCTCTTGAGTGTTGTTATGTTGGGCGGGATGTATTTCTTTCTCTCCACATCGCACCTGATATGGTGTTCATGAGTACACAGTGCTGAGCTTTTTTCGGCTAGCGCATCCTGCAGCTGAATAAAGCCACCCGCCATCTGAGAGGGTGCAACATGCTGAGTCGCCATAGTCCTAACCTTCCGGAAGTTGTGGTGAACTGGAGACGATACGGACGAGAGATTGTCGTCGTTGTCCATGGGTGAAGCCGCTCAGAGAGTCTCAGCTGAAGCACCTGGCAGTGCAGGGCCAGATGAAGCGTTGAACTCATCTTTGCTGCAGATATCAATCTCTAGCTCACTTGTAGCAACAAAGTGAGACATTACAGTCAAAAATGGTCCCTGTAGGCACTTCTTAATTGACTGGCAATGCACATGCAAATTGTAGTGGGCGATGAGAGTAGAGTATAACCCATTGGGCCTGATTTACTAAAGGTCTGCATTTGTAAAAACGTGTGCAAACTTGACATCACCCGCAAAAAATGTGCAAGCTGATCCATGGACCGTGGAACACATCTGAACAAGGGGGGGCCATAATTTCAAGTCACACGGAGGGGCTGGGGGGGGCATATGCATTGAAACAGACAATATTACTGATGTATTAAATAACGTTGCGGAGCACTTTTTTTTTATTCCGACACCACACAGTCACATCTACAGTACACGCATGATGAACACGCACACATGCTTGCTCAGATTAACCCCTCTGATCCCACTCTAACAGTCACACACAGCAGGCCAAGCCTATTTACACATAAACGCACAGATGAAACTGTAGCAAACAACAAAGTACATCCAGTCCAGTCCACAACCAAAACTCATCTTGCTGCCTTGATTCTAAATCAACATCATAGTCATTATCATCACAAGTCAACACTTATATCAGACTGATGTGCAGAGCCGCACGCACACACACACACACACACACACACACACACACACACACACACACACACACACACACACACACACACACACACACACACACACACACACACACACACACACACACACACACACACCGAATCCAACAACAACAAAAAATCTTTGAACCACTGATATTGAACTGATCTTGCTCGTTGTGAAGACCCAGTCCCCTGTACCTTTTTGGTCTACTCTCGGTAGCTTGGCTTGAAGCCAGAGGAGAGCAGCTAGCCACGGCTTGGCAGGTTGTCGGATATTGACTTCTGTCTCTTCATTTTCGCAGGTAATGTAGCCAGTGGTTTGGCAGGTGCCCGCCGTTAGCTCAGAGTTGAGTTTCATTTCCCTGGAATAGTTTAACAGAATAATTTTAGTGAAATGGTTGAGATGCTGTGCAACCCCAGATAACTGCTGACATGACTTTTGAAAAGAGTTCTTCTCTTTTAAGTGGTTTCTGTCTCATTGCAAAATGAATGGAGCTGTGGTTAGGCTGTTGCAGATGAAACCAGTATTTCACAGAGGGGCATGAGTTTGTATGGAAGCACATGCATTTTCCACATCTCCCCATCTATTTTAGCAGCAGGATTTTACACCTCTGGATAAAATACAGTCCACCGGCACTACCAACAGTGTTAAATGGGACCATAACTCTGACAGAGCACCAAGACATGACTTATGCAGGACTTATGGATTGAATTGCAATACATGATGATTACAGGTGGACATAATACACTTATAACTAGATATAAGTGCTTGTCAGTGTTCTGCAGATCCAGGTCAGCAGGTGGAAATTCCTTCTATTTCAGTGTCTCCCACATATGCACAAATCCTTCTAGTAACAACAAACAACAACAAAAGTGTACATTATAATTATACTTCTGGAGTGACCCAGTTGACCTGACCCCTGCGGCCTCCCCATGAGTCTGCACTCTGGTGTGGGTGAACCACCTCTGGGTTGCTGGCAAAGGATAATTTACAGTCCCACAAGAATTTATATTTGCCATCACCTCATCATCCCATTGTTATTGTTATTATCATTATTATTCATGCATGAAAAGGGCAAATTCTAATACCCTATTTTTACTTTTGAGTCAAATCTGTCACCTCTCTCTAAGGAAGGGTTAAACATTTTGGAAAATGCTTTTATTCACTTCCTTGCTGATAGTTAGATGAGAAGATCAGATCAGTTTCCTCAATATAAAGCTAGAGGCAACAGCCAATTAGCTTACTTTAGCATAAAGACTGGAAGCAGGGAGAAACAGCTAGCTTGGTGATGTCCAAAGGGTAATGAAATGTGCCTACCAGCATCTTTAAAGACACGCCCCTGCCACCAGCTGTTTCACTGGGACTATTCCCTTCCCAGAGACACCATCAAATCTGCCAATATCACCTGCTGTGAGGTAATCGGCTACTGTCTCTCTCTTATTTTCTAACATAGTGAGACTTTCAATGTCACCACTATGACATACAGACCAAATAAAGTTGTTTTGGTTTCTGATTAGTTTTGCTTTCATGCTTGTCCTTCACTTTTCCCCTCACTCTTTCACTTATTTTTGAATAGGTTGGGATTAAGGGTAGGGTTAGGGTTGGCTTTTAAAAATTATGTGAGGCTAAATAGAGGGAGAGAGGAACAGAGAGAGAGCATTGATTGGGTGTGAAAAGGGCAATCTCACCCATTAGGCATGCCATAGATTTCAAGAAGTGGTCCCCAAATGGGAATCTGACACACTAATTATCATGTCCTGGAGACTTTCATCACAGTGGGGTTGCTAGGCAACCAGTGGAGCTCATTTGGTAACAGTCTAAACCAGTGTTCCTCAAATACAAATCTTAAAGGTCCACAAAACATTTTTTCAATGAGTCAAAGGTCTGTTTATTAGTCGGTCAAGCCACAACAAATCAATGTATCCACCACCAACCAACTTAACAATACAGTGGTGTATAGTAGAAAAATAGAATATATGACTCAACTATAAAATTATTTTTAATTTTAACAAAACCAAATGTCCTTTTCATAAAAACAAAAAAAATCAAATAAATACTCAAAAACAAAACTTATTTTTCGTTTTAACATAAATTCAAATAAACACTTTTCTTTTAAAATACAAGCACAAAGGACACAAGAAAGGAGGAAAAAACTGTGGTGCTGCAGTAAAAATGTGGGTCGCGCTGCAACTGCGCTTGCCCAACAAGTCACAGCCTATCAGCGCATTGTTGGCATGGAGACCAAAATACACACGGTGAAGGACTGAAGTCACACATCCATACCAGCGATAAAACGGATAATTCCGACTCGTGCGAACACTCGCATTTAATAATAATAATATTTTATGCAAGATTTTTCTTTTTTTAAGATTAGACCAGGGTCCGCAGATAGTTGTCCCGCGGTCCGGATGCGGACCGGAGTCCGCCGTTTGAGGTTCCTTAGTCTAAACCATTTTTACTTTTGAGTTTTTGTACAAATTAAGCAGATAATAACTTGTTAAGCAGTGTGCATTAGAGGTGCTGATTGTATTTGTATTTTCTTAGCTTTGATCAGAGACACAATGACTTTTCCCCCCTGCTTCAGGTCTTTATGCTAAGCTAGGCTAACTGCCTTCTGGCTCCAGCATTAAGTTTAGGCTACTGTACAAAAACGAGAGTGGGATTGATCTTCTCTCAAACAAACTATTCCTTTACATAAAGGCCATTGTAAATTATGTTTCTTGTTTAAAATGCAATAGTAAAATAATACAAATTAAGCAGCTCATGCTTCTTGTTAGCACAAAACCCTCTACCAAGAAAAACACAAGATGATCCCTCATTCATTTCATTGGCTCTTTCTTGAGATGTATTACCCTGACTCCCTACAGCACATCAACATGGAAGGCAGTGTGACACATTAAGACTGCAAATCTCCTGCAAGTGTTGATGGCAGGAGACAGTCTACTACATTATCCCTCACCTTCACCAATCCAGCATTCAATCAAAGGATTTTACTGGGTCACTATAGATCATTTTATCAAAACAGATGTCCAAAATATCAATAGTATCTCATTTGATCCTAAGAAATGACACAAATTATTAAAAAAAATACATTCCTCTCTTTAAACACAAATACAAAACCAAAAGCATGTTTTATTTACTGTAATTGTGGGGATCATGCTTGACACTTCCTAAACGTTAACTCTATGCTTATTGCTGTTAAAGTGTAAGAATGTATTTGTGTCTTTGGATTTTCATTTTACCTGTAACCTTTAAAGAGTGGATGCTGTTGTTGGGTTTTCACTAATTAAAATATATGAAAATTCACGATCCATTTTCGAAAAAGGAAATTAGAATGAGCAATCAGTTACTGAATCTTAATTCTCTCATACATTATGCACACAAAGGAAATTAGAAACCGGTTTGATTTTTTATGATTTCCACTGTACTGTACAATTTATTACATGCTGAACTTTCACAATGAACAGGTGATGAGCAATAGATGTATAACTTGGGTTTTTAAATTAGGTTCTAAGTAATTCCAGATACATTTCCCAAAGTCTTTTGTCCAAGAAATACGGTACATAATCTACAGTTAGGGGCAGTTAGGGCTTCAGTACCGTTTTTGAGTATTCACATTTATTTATGTATGTACTCCAAACTGAGAGTTTGTCAGATCATTTTAAAACGGTCTGAAACCCTGTCTGACCCTGTCATAATGTAGCTGCATCTGACAATTTTTGTTTTTCTAAACCTGCCAATCTGACAAGGATGCCCCCCCTTTGGGTTTCATTCCTTGCATAACTACTTCTGTCACTTTTTTTTTTACCTTTGACAAGAGGCTGTCCATAGTGTGTTCCTTTAAGATAGTGTTTACACCAAAAACAGGTGAGACATTTAAATATGACCCAGGGGGACGTTTTGAGTAACAGGTGCATGAGGTGGAAAGATTATCAAACATCAAAACCCTGCACAGTGGTTCATAATACCATGATACAGAATTTTACAACTCTGGGAACTGATAACAGCAGCAATTAGTTTATCTTTTGTTGAGATTATTGCAAGACAAGAAGAAAGTGATCCATGTCAGCAATGTGTACTTTAATCAGCACTGCAGGGCCTTTCAAACTTGAGATTTGCTTTATTAATTGAACTGCAGTCAGCATCCTGTTGCTTATGCTCATATGCAAGCATGCTCATACCATCAGCATGACCGAGCAGCAGCATTCCCCAAAGCACAAAAAAAAAAAAAAAAAACCCAAGCTGTACAGTCATTGGCCAACAAGATAAGGAGCACGGAGGAACAAACTCAGAGACAAAATGGATCAGCTCACCACAGCAGGAAATCAATGACACGTATGCAAAAAACTTGTCAGACAGGGAGCTTATAGATTTAGGGCCATAGAAGGGTGTTTTATCTAAGACTTAACTTTACAAAAACACAGCAACCGTTGCCAGTGGTAGGCCTCATCACAGCCACAGAATCAGCCCTCAGGAACAACAACTTAGTGGGAAAAGGACAGAACAGCTCAGGGTGAAGGTATTGGCTCCCCTTTCCAGTGAGAATGTCTTCTAAGGCTCCGAATATCACCATCTTGCCAGCAAATAAAGGGATAGTGAACTTTCCGAAGTCTTATGCTGATGTCTTTGCTGCATGCATTGTCTCTACTCAGGAGACTTCCCAATATTGTACTATCCATTGGTACACGTGTTGTTGAATTCATGCATATCTCTTGGGTTTTAGAGCTGTTACTGTTCAAATACATCTGTTTGGCAATTCTGTCAGTCCTATCCTTCTTCTCCTGAAGTTGGGTGTGATTTGTGGAGAGGATAGCAATGTCATCAACTTAATCAAGATCTTCTAGCTGGGTGAAGAGAGCCCACTGGATGCCTCTGGGCCTTGTCTGAGGTGTTTGTTTTTTTACATGGTCCACTCGATAGCAATCAGGAATGGGGGAGATAATACATCCCTGGGATTTGGAAAAAACATTCAGTGAGGTTGCCATTTACAACCTCAATTGATTGCACTTTTTATGCCAGTCACGAGCTAGCCACAGGAGAAGCAGGGAACAGGGAAGCATGTAGTGAATGCAAGTTTATTTACCAAGCAGTTAATCCATAATAGCCCTGCATAGAAGCTGCATGCAAGTGTACTGTCGTCTACAAGTCTGACAGTAGAATTTAGCTGCTTGCTGATAGATTATTACTACCTTGTTCAACAGACTATAATCCGCCACCTCTTAAAAACTGCACATGGTGTTGTCAGCCATCTGTAATAAACTGGTTAAACAACGTTCCTTCCTGTGTTTAAATGCAGGTTTGAGCGAAGAAAAATCACATTTAGCAGCATTTACAGGTAAACCTCTCCCCTTTTATCTGAACAAGATATTATGTATTATCATCTAGAATATAGTATTGAATAATATAGGTATAAATAATTCTGAATAGGCTATTAAAAAAAAGTATTATAATTCTGTGACTACTCAGTTTGTTACTGAGTCATTGTAGGATACTCAAGGGAAAACTATTGAAAATTAGTTTTACAGTCTGAAAAACAAAAAAGAGCTTGAATACAAAACTATGCTATGCCTTTGAGACTGATCGGTCACTCCTGTAATTATGAGTTTACTCAATGATCAGGCCATGCTGATGTTTATCGAAGTGCCAGTTCTGTGTTTAGCTGATAAAAAACACTTCACAGCAACACACCAGCGTGTCACTTGCTCAGACTTGCCAGCAGGAGCCGTGAACAGCCTGAGGAACTGATATCAAGACGACTGCCCCGAGCAATGCTTGGGTGTCATAAAAGGTGACTCACAGCGAGGGCTGCTTTCGGAAGAAACGCCCTATGACTTAAAGCATATGTTACTGAATCTACACACCCAAATTCAAGACGCCGCCAAACAATGGGGCACATATCTTGTTCTGTGGCTCTTTCAGGTGGAGTACTGTGGAGGCGTTTCAGTCTTCTTAAAGGAACAGAGTGTCTACATATCCATGTTACATATCAAGCAGTGTATGAAAGAATATCAGGATGGAATCCTTGTAATTAAAAATAGAACCTTGGAAGATAGAGGATCAATAACAAATATTTCAATTAGATCATAGCAACTATCTACTTGTGAAAACTAATTTCATCTTATTTAACTGCTCTTATATGATCATCATATTATGACAATGGTGATTTCATTTCCTGATTGTGATACAAATATGATACAAACGAATGGGCCGGAAAAGAAGAAATGACCTTTCCTATATTGCTGATATTCATTCAATGAAGGTAACTTGCTATAGAAAGATTTAATTATTGATTAAAACAAGAACAACACATGCACGAAAGTAAAAAAGTGAATTGATAATCTCTTAGTCTTTTAACACATATGATTCACAGTGACCCTGTCGAGCAGACTGTTTAGAAAACACTTCTCTCATTATGTCAGTGTTTAATCAAGCTCCCCTGACATATTACTGTGTAGCTAAATTAAAAACATGATGGCCTTTTGGGAATCATTTTCTCTGTTGGAGGCTCAAATATTCTTCATTATTAGACTCACAGTTTGGGCACTTTCACAGTTTGGAGCTGCAACAGGGAAAGTGTGTGAAAAACTCCTGGTCAGTGTGTATTTGCATGTCCATTTAGTGATGAGGTCTGTGTGTGTGTGTGTGTGTGTGTGTGTGTGTGTGTATGTGTGTGTGTGTGAGTGTGTGTGTGTGTGTGTGTGTGTGTGTGTGTGTGTGTTACAGCCAGTGAGAGGACTGGTGTCACTTAGCCAAATGTTTTTTAGTGCCTCTAGATAGTTGACATACAAACCTAGACTGAGCTGAGAAGTGCTCGGGGGCTGATTCTGGAGATTCACTGAAACTGGATGAACTCACCACGAGGACATTATCTACCTGAACATTCCTCTTTTTAACACTGATGTCTTATAGGGAGTCTTACTGTCTGACAAAAAACAGACTGTTCTACTTTTCAAGCACCATCATCTGCAACCCAAGAGACAATATTAGAAAAACACACACATACAGGGACTACATATTAAAAAAACATATAGCCAATATAAAAGTCAAACCCAGAAGCTATACACTGAATAATATATCACCTGTGTGCTGTTCCGAAATTCACATTTCTTTTTATTATTTAATTTGTCAAACAATTCTACCTTGAGCAAGACCAAATTACCCCCAGTAAAATCCAGGTAGTTATTCATAAAAATGTCTTGATATCTTCATTTTTACATTCATCCTGCAGCGGTGGTATTTTTTTCAGTGTCAGTCAGTTCAGATAGGCTTCTCATACAGAGCCAACATTTCAGTTTAATTTGACTAGTTAATCTTATTTGGTTTTTGATTGAATGAAAAGGAAATCTAACATGGAAGCAACAATTAAAGTTGAAGGTGAAAATTGTATGTTTTGTATATGAATAGTACTGAAAAGCCACTGACCACTGATAAGATGTAAATGGAGCTTTTGTGGAAAGGGTTTCCTGCAGCAGGTACAACCTTTACAGTGGTATGTGTAAATATGTGCAGTCTAAGTGTCAGCAGTTGAAATGTTCACTATAAGAATATAAAGTTTTAAACACAATGAAGAGTAAAGAAAAATAGAAAAGTATTAAAATTGTTACAAAAGGAAAAACGGAAAGGAAAAGCTTAAAACATATTTAACACAAATATGTTCAAAAAAAAAGTACTGTAAATAGATACAAATAAGTTTGTGAATGTGACATATTGTGACACACGCACCCATCTGTCTGAAAGATTGATCATTTTTGCTTTCTGTGAAGCAGGCACTTGAAGCTTTATTTTGTGTAAAAAAACAACAACAACAACAAAAAACAGCAACACAAAATAGCATACAACACATTTTGAAGATTTATTTATATTATAAAATATATATTTTGGTGTATGAAGACAGATAACTGCCATTGAACAAGGTCACAATGATCTTTTTCGTGCACTTAATCCTGAGGGGAATGTACTTTTTCAGCTCTGGTAATACAGTAACAGCTTTTACCCCTAAGAATGTAGCTGTTACATAATGAGCCAGTTTCTTCTTGAATAATAAAGAAAAGGAAACAACACTCACATCTTTGCTATGTTCACAGGAAGACCAGAAGTGCTTGTGTCCACCCATATGACATAAGAACAGCTATGTCCCCGCCACAGTTTGGATAGCTCCACCCTGATATTTCAGCGACATTTCAGGTCTGATCATTATATATTTGAAAAGGTACTGCATGCGACTCAAATCTGTCATTTTGAATGGTCTTGAAAACCTCTTTTGTCCCCTGATTGAGTGAAAGAAATAATAAGCACATAAACACTAAGGGAAAATCATACATTGTTATCTCTGTTTGTGTAAATTTCACAGTAGAGGAAAGAACAATTTGATGAGGTGCAGTCCCTCTAACCCTGGCGTTTTCATTGATTAAAGCGTCTTCATGTCTGTCATTATCTTGTTTTTCGTCAGTGTGCACTTTGCTCCTCTGGAGAGGAGGGGAGTGGCTAAATGTCTCAAACAGGTTTATGACTGCCTGTGAGCAAGTTTTGAACCAGAGCATTTTGCATGTCAAAACTGGAATCCACACCCTTGCTTATCATGCTCAGACACCACCTTGTCTTTGTTTCATGCAGCTGGTACACAGCAGCTCCCTCAGACATTCAACATAAGCTGAATATACATAAACCTAAGTGGGATTTTCTAGCAGCAGACAAGAGGATTTTCACAAAGTTCACACTCTTAATGTAAGTTATAGTTGTTTTAAGATGATGGTGTTGTGTCTGATTTGCTGTGCTTCAACAAGAACAAGCAGCTCTGTTTGTTAGAGGGCATATCAAACGCCTCGGTTTCAAATGAACTCCCTGAACGGTGGGAGGTTTGTGATAAAAGGTAGTTAATATGTTAATATGCCGTTTTTAGAGGTTATGATGTGCAGTGTAGGTTAGATTTAAATATACTGCAACAACAGCTGCTTCATGTTTTTTTAATATATTTGGACAAATCTATATAAGACACAGCAGAGTCGGTGCTGACTTCAAATGATCTTTAACATGTAAAACTGATTTCAACATGTTAAAAATACAATTGTATAGGCATAACAGCAGTCAGTACACATATAACGTACAGTATAACCTCATGAATGCCATAGATGAGCGTGGTATATACTGATAAACAAAGAGCCTGTGATAGAATCTGAAAAATGAAAGGGAAAACAAAAGGAGTGCTTATACTCGGGTTAATTAATTTGTGGGAAAGTTACATTTCCTGTATAACACTGGCAGTGAAACTCACCTTCAGAAACATAAAGTGTTTACTGTCTGTCTTGCTTTGTTTTCTACTCCAGGTTAACTGTTTTACAGTACTATAAAACCCCAGAGTAAACATGCTTCTCCACTCTATATATAGACAGAGTTTCAGGTCACTGCTCAGTATCAGACATGACAAAATAATGTCTACTGCTAAGTGAAATGTTTTATATTATCTTTAAAATCTTATTTTCAGGAATTTGGGGACTTTCAGGTTTGAGGACCCTAAATATAGAATTTTCTTAAATGCCTGGAAGACTTTCATTTCAAATTAAAACTCTTGAATTAAGATGTTTAACATAAAAATAGTGACAGGATTTTTTAAAGCCTGTGCTGTTGTTTTGTAAATTGCTCAAAAAAGGATTACATTTCTTCAGACAAAAGTGGTCCTCATTACCTTAGTTTAATCTTAGTCTAATATACATTTAGCTTTTGATGTTGGCAATAAAGGAAGCAAGAAGCTCCATCTTCATTACTTCTCTGTCTGTTTCAAAGTCCCCCAAAAGTATTGCAAGTCAGCACTAACTGGATGAGAGACGGGATATGCATGGAAGGATTCCTTGATAGGCTAATTTTAAAAGCTTCACTGAACTCCGAGTTATATTCCGACAAATACTGAATCACTAACTAAAGGCATTTTGACCTCACCTGAACTTAGAGGTGCATTACAGGTGCAATAATATCTTTTCCCCTTTGGGCATGCACCGATAGTCATTTTTTAATTGCCTCCTTTGAACAGGTCCAGCATTTGAATATGATGAGTCAGTTTTCATGATGCGGCTTGTTGAATAATTTGTTTAACCCTTAGAAATAACAGGTAGAACTGCATACAATTCAATAATGTATAAGAAGCTTAAAGATAGTGTTATAAATGAAAATAAGCATACATTGCTCTGTTTTTTGAACCCAACATACTGGAAAACATATATGCCTTTACATTACTGTTGTATAAGCAATCCTAATGTAAACACACCAAGGAACCTTTACAAAAAGGTACACATTGTCCGGTTTAACTACTAAAAAAACAAATAAAAAACAGACCAAACTGCTAGTTAATACGTTGTTCCTTAATAACTTCAAACAAGTTGATTTATTCAGATTTTGTGCCATTTATCAGCTCATTCATAATTAATATGGGCCAATACATTAAGAAAGTGTATATTCACAGATATCTAAACATGAGCCACTGGTTCCATAACATATTAATTAGAAGTCTGTTCTCAAGTAACAAATCATTAATCTGTGAAAGGGCTATTCAGGAAATCCTGCTTTGTTCCTCAGAAATGTCAGCCTGCTCCAAAAGTCTCTATAGTAAAAACATCAGAAACCATTAAAGATTTAGATGTTATCAATTGGTAGTCTGTGTACTGATTTTTGAAATACCCCTCCAGTCAATGAGAAAGTGCCAGCAGGCGTGTTAAGTTTACATTTAGATCACACATCGTGCTGAAAAAAAGAACAAAAAATGTTTGAGTTTTTTTTTAAAAATGGTGCAGCTTTGAGATAATTTGAAAACCTTAGGCAATAAGAAAGGTAAAAGTAAAGTAAATCGTGTCATAATGTTTGTTTTCTCATTGATTTTAAACTATGACAGGTCCAGCTGAAACAGTCTGGAGCAATGGAGTCTCCACAGTTTTCTTCACTGTCTTCCTTGAGGGGAGAGTTTAAACCTGAGGATTACATCCAACCCCACTACAAGGAGTCATATCGCCTTGCGATTGATCGCCTGGTTAATGACGGCAGAGACAGTTACCATGAGTTCCTCAAGGGAGAACGCATCGGGAGCTTCCTCTCTGAAGACGAGCTTCTCTTCATCACCACAAATGCAGAACTGCTCCCACCTCAAAATCAAACAGAGGAAATCGATGGCCCACCAGACAGCCAATCATCCTCAGGGACGTACTGGCCCATCCACTCGGATGTGGACACGCCAGATTTAGATTTAGGGTGGCCAGAGATCATGCATGACCAACTGCAGACAAATATAGATCTCCTCTTTCATCCACCAAGACAAAACAACCCCACGATCAAAGAGGTGATTCGGAAGCATATTCAGGATGCAAGACAGGTAATAAACACTACCAGCAACAGTGTGCTAGGAGATCAAAAAAAAACAGGCCTATTATGTGGTGTTCAGACAGATTTGCTTCAGAGTAAATTGGTTCAGACACATTGTTTCTCTGCTGAATTTAATTTGTGAACTGTGTTCCTGTAGAGTATGTTGCAAGAACCTTTCCTCCTCAAGGCAGTTTTTCATAGACCTTGGTTGCTCTCTCTGTTCTGTTGAAAGGAATATCTGCTTTTATCAATCAGGTTTTGCAACTTACCATCATAGGGAGAAAGTGTGGGAACCGTACTCTCTTCCCATGAAAATCCCCACACAATAATTATGCCTCATTTATTTCTCATACTGTGCCATGATGAGTCATAAACTAGCTCCATAGCTTCAAAGTTGCGGTTAGTAACTTGTATTCTGCTGTCTTGCTACAACTGTGTTACTGTTGTTACTACGTGCACCAGCTCTTAATTAAGCCAGCACACACACCACAAGACTGACTGAAAAACAGAAAAAGCCACCTCCATCTCTTTCCACAGCTCACAAAAGGCTAATGACACCATCCTCTCTGCTCCCCATAATTACAACCAGTTCTAATAAATGAGGAAAATTATGTCATAGGATGCAACAGCTGTGATGTCTTATCTCTGCCAACACAGCAGTTTTGGATGGCAAAATGATATTTATTTAAACAAACATGCTTTTGGCTTTGTTGATATTCCATGTATGATTAACCCCTACCACAGATCATTTGAGGGATCAACATCATCTTAGGGGAATCTCGACAGGAAATTAAAAGAGGGGACACAATTAGTCTACTCAGCATGTAATATAGTCAAACATGAGTTCATTAAAGAGCTTGTTACATGCTACTGGAACACAATATGATATCGCTGCTTCATAAAATTCAGTGTTTCTCAAAGCACTCAATATCTTGATTGATTTTAATAGCTGGATCACTGAACTTAAAGTGAAATTAAAGAGCAGAGAGAAAAGCCTTTAGCCTGATCCTCAAATACTCAAAATGCTCCAATACAGTAGGTGACAGGAATGGATATGGAATCAATACATGATGTGTTAATTATAGATACAAAAATATTTATTCACAATTTATCTGTATTGATCTCTGTAAAGTCACATTGGCTTCTCTCACTGCATTCTATCTCCTCTTTACATTAACACATCTATTTTCCTTGCTGGTATCACTCAGAGGTTTTAAGCCAACTCTTTTCATGTGGACTGTGAATGTGCACTTAAAGCGGTCATTCACACGTTTGACAGGTGTAAACTGGTTCAATGCACTACCCACTCTTGTCTTTAGCACATTTAACTGATCATGATTTATTCACTTTTTTCTCATAGGTCATTGCCATTGTGATGGACAGGTTCACTGATGTGGACATATTCAAAGAAACAGTTGAGGCCTCCATACGAGGAGTTGCAGTCTATGTGCTGTTGGATGATTCTCATTTGAAAAGTTTCCTCACAATGGTTGAAAATCAAGATGTAAAAATTCAACAGCTCAGGGTAAGTTCAATGATTTAAAACATACAAATGAGAAATACATTACAGTTAATGTAACATAGTTTGCAGTTCATGAATATTATTTGCTGTGGTTGCACCCAAAGCATATCAAGATTCTGACAATCTAAAACAATCATTTTGAAGGGATACCACATAAGTTATTAGCTTTTTTTTCAAAGAGTAAGATGACATATCACTGTCATGTCTGTGTGCTAAATAAGAAGCTAAAGCCGGGAGACAGTTAGCTTAACACAACTACCCTGCCTCTGTCAAAATGTAAAAAGACCCAAAAAACTCCAGTGCATAAACCCTCATAAAACCATAACGTGTCATTTTCACATTTTCTTTTTTGTGCAGATTACACAAACTATATTTAACTTGTTTATTAGTGAGTATTAGAGGTGCTGGTGGACTGATTTTGTTACTTTTGGAAAAAGCAAGGCTCGCCATTTACCCACTGTTCCCGTTCTTACGCTAAACTAAGCTAACACAGGACATGAGAGTGATATTAATCTTCTCATCTAAGACTTGAAAAAAAGCAAATATGCATATTTCCCAAAAATATCAAACTATTGTGCCTGCTTTAAATAGGGAGGGTGTGGGGGAAGTTGAGGGGATATAAATGGACTACTTTTTTATTATTTTAATTTTAATTTTAATTTTAATTTTTTTTTACAATTGCATCTTTATGATCCTCATCAGATGCATAAAAACATGCTTTGTCAGCCATCTTTATCATAATAGAGCCTCA
Organism: Scomber scombrus; assembly: GCF_963691925.1. NCBI lineage: Eukaryota > Metazoa > Chordata > Actinopteri > Scombriformes > Scombridae > Scomber > Scomber scombrus. The sequence goes on along the minus strand of NC_084981.1, from coordinate 13,247,566 downwards.
TTATTAGAGAAATGCCTGAAGTCAAAATCTGGTCTCTCCTGATTTTTGGGTGTAGTCCTTATAATTTATCTGAGCAGGAGACACTAACGATTTAAACACACCCTTAAAATTCCCATAGCGTGGAAATTACATGCCAAGAACAACTCAGGGACTCAACAAATTCAACATATTTCAAATTCTCAGAATCTTGTTTATCTGCACAGTCCATATGTTCTCTTTCAGATGTTTATTTGATGATTGACAATCGTATTACCTTAGGCTGTAACATTTTACTGTGGCTATCCTTTCTGACATATTCTTTTCATTACTCTGACCACAGAACATGAGGTTGCGGACTGTGAAAGGTCAGGATTACCTCTGTCGATCAGGAGCTAAATTTCACGGTGCAGTCGAGCAGAAGTTTCTTTTAGTCGACTGCCACACAGCAATCTATGGCTCGTACAGGTAAATAAAGCTGAGATATTGTGGTTGTGATCACGGAAGTGTACACTAAAGTACTCATAAAGCGAAATTGTTGTCATCTTTTCTTATCAGTGTCTTAAGAAGCAGTCTGTAACTTAACTTTGTAAATTAATGTGGAAAAATATTCATGGCATTTCATAGTGAATAGCACAAATACACAGTGAATTTCATTGTAATATATCACTCTCACACCTGGACTGAATTGTTGTTCTTTGTATCAACAGGAACACAAACAAAGCAGATGTCATATCAAGGACATTTTCTGTTTCCTCCACATTGAATGAATACATTTTCTTGTTATCTTGTGTGTTCACAGCTTCACTTGGTCATTTGAAAAGATCAATCTGAGCATGGTGCAGGTCATTACAGGCCATCTGGTGAAGTCCTACGATGAGGAGTTTCGAACACTCTATGCCCGCTCGACTGTGCCAGCTGAACTGTGCACCCCGGATGGTTTGTTCCAATTCAATGGGCCACATGGATGTCAGATTTTGCCAAAATGTGCCTCTCACTCTGCCCAAAAAATCGAGCGGAGGGACCAGTTGAGGCACACGCTGGACACAGTCTATCGAAAGACCTGTGAGAGGAGACTAGGCACCAGAGACCTTCAAGAGAGACTCTTTGAAGAAGAACTTAATGAATTTGGGCCTGTAGTTGAGAATGGGATTGGTGTTCAAAACCAGATGCCCCACTTCCAGTCTGCAGAGATGACAAACTTCTTGAAAAGGCACAGCTATGCTGGAGAAAGACAAGATGGAGGTATCCCACAGGACATCAGATCCAGAGCAAGCAACTGGAATATCTCGAGAGATATGGGAAATGGGATAAACAACTACCCAAAAGACAATTATTCTCAAGTGTCACCAATCTACAGAGGTCAAAACATACGTCAATCTTACAATGGCAATGACGAACAGCTTCTATCCCTGCAGCAGAACATGCCAACGCTGGAAAATACATCCAAGTCATTCATGCGCACACTGAGGATCGAGTCTTACCTCAAAAACCCAGATGTCCCATTTGGAGACTCTTCTGACTATTTAGACCAGTTTGAACCACAGGACAAAGGTAGTAGTTTCATGCAGGGAAGAATGAGGTCTTCCCTTGTTTTCAGGTCCACCATACCAGAGCAAATGGAGCCAAATAGACACATAAATAACATGTCCACAGGTGTTCGTGGCTCAGCAGCACCAAACACTCCTGCACACTTCTCATCAATGCAGTGGAATCCAACTGCAGCAGCTGAGAGTAGGATGAATAATGATGAATTCATGTTGAAAAGACAAAGTCTGCAGATATTGGATGACTCTTGGAATAATACAAGCTATGGTCCAGGGAGAAACCCTTACCACTCTGTATACACCAGCCTAGGCAGAGCTAAAGGTGGGCAGATGATTAAAAACCCTGACATCATGACAGACAACTGGAACAAAAGGCACAGTGTGGCAGATCCAAGATCAAACTCTGAATACACACATGAATCCTCAAGTCACATGTATGGAGGTTTTGCAAGGTTGCAAGTTAATAGAAGCGGCGCAGGGATCAATGCACAGAATGGAGTATATGGGTTAAATCTGAAGGAAGATCAGAGGTCTGTCTCTCATTATGATGTCAAGAGCATTAAGGACACGAAGGACCCCACTACCAAATGGCAAGAGCCACCAGCCAGGACTGTGTCTGCAGCCATTCTGGATGCGAATAACAGGGATTTGACAGTTAAATCCAACAGCATGGGCACTCAGCATTTTTTAAAGAAGAGTTCCAAGAAAATAAAATCTTTATTGAACATACCAGAGAAAAGCCAGGATTCAATTAGAACCATGGAAACACCAAGTGTAACATCAGAGGGCAGTACAGACACAATAACAGCCGAGGATGAGCAGAAGATATCAGATAGAGGACGTAAACACCACCAAAGTACAACCAGCTCAGTAAGGTCTTACTCGGAACGCAACCAGTTAGAAGATGATCTGAAGTATTCAAAACCTCGATTCAGAACTGAGGAGTACCAACATCCACCGCAAATGTCTCACTCCAAAATAATCGCACAGAGTAAAGCTGCTGCTGCTGCAGACAAAAGTGCAAGACCTGGACATGACGAAGGAAGCTGGAGCAAAGACAGAGGAGCTGAGAATAGCCTATACACCAGATATGACTCTTTATGCTCATTTGAAAAGAAACACCCACTTCGCTATGCGCACAGCTTCAGGTCTCAGGAGAAAACCAAAAACCTTCCTGAAGGTGAAACAGCCATTGAACATAATCTCACCCGCGCTGCGAGAGGGCACCATGAAAATAAGCTGGAGAAATTCTTTCAGAGGGTGGGAAATCTCATACACAAGAACAAGTAGTGACAAATGCTTTAGCTCAATGCATAAAACATCATGTTGTGCACACATGGTCACTTAATAATAATTTGATTTCTAATGTTTATATTTGTATAGTTGGTCTTTACCATTGTGTTTATCTTGAAAAATGTTTTTAGCAAACACTGTTTACATACTGATGAATACTATTGAAAGGAAAATATGTTTTACATGAATACATGCTGCAGACCTCCTATATGTCTTCCTCTACAGGTGTCAAGATGAAGCCATAAATTCACATCCTGTCAACAAGTGTAGATGCACTAAGCAGTAGTTGTGTCAAAATGTCAGACATATAAACATTTTATTTCCATGAATGTAGGTGTAGACACATACCAAAGCACTGTTTCTATATTCGGAGGGCAGTTCTCAACTAAAAACTGGGTCTCCGATAATGATGGTTAATTATGGATGTGATTGACACATCATCGTATCCTTGTTATTTACTGCATGTGTCAAAAAGGTTTTTTGAATGCTAACATAGGGGCTGCTATAATATTGTAGAATACATGTTTAGGTTGTTTGTTTGTTTTTTTTTAACCGTTTTTCATCCCTTTTCTAGAGAAGAAGCATGCATACAAGCATGCCTTTTGTTTAATCTATCACAAACTGTGTGATTGGATTTGAAAACATACAGTAGTGAATGTACCCAACAGGATTAGACTGGAAAACCAGTGACAGAAGCTTTCGTGTTGATTGACATCATTCCAGGCATTTTGAATTGACATCAATTCAAACATCTAAATTAAATTGCTCGTGCCTTTGGTGGCCACTGAGGAATATTTCAAGGATTTTATCCTAATAGGTGCCCCATCCTTTTCTCAAGGTAACAGACTTGTAAGAAATGAGAGAGCAACATGGCCTCCTGTGTATAACATATGCACGCAGACAGGAAGAATTCCTCCCTTTGATTCATTATTTATTACTTACAGTTAGGTAGGTAGATAGTTAAAGTAAATATTACAGCTGAGTATTGAGAGGTATTTTAAACTGTAATTTTATATTGCTTGCTTGCCAGTCCCACATTGCTTCCCTTCCTTCCTTTTTTAACACAAGGTCCACTGTTAGTGTACTTTCTCTTGATGATGATGATAAAATGGTAATGAAAATGATGAATGATGATTAATGTGTTTCTTTCTATCTGCCATGAACTTCACACATTATGTCTATGAATTCTGGTAGAAATCAAACAAAAAATCATATCAGAGGACAGACTGAGAAAAAATGACCTCAAGAAAATCTGAGGCTGTCCTCCCAATAAAAATTAAAGCACTGGTAGGTGTTCAGACCAAAACAATGAGGCTACACTGTTAGGGGCATGGAATACAGTACAAGAAGTCCAATTTGAGTAACATATTCATGAACTTGAAGGCTCGCTGTATCATATTAAATGATACTATGAGACCGAATTTTACAACTCTGCCAAGGTAGTACAGCTGCCTCATCAAGGATCACAAGGCAAGCTCTAGAAATGCTTTTCAATTCACACCATATACTCCACTAGGAATCTGCAGTTGCATTTCTTTCATTGGTCACTGCAGCAGCTTGCCAAATGCATATTGCGTTATGACAGAAGTCAAGCCTGCTTAATCTTTTTTGCTGGCACCCTCACTGCATTAATGAAATGCCCCATTCTAATGACTGAGGGGGCAAAATTAGGTTGTTAGTCTGAATGCTGTCTTTGTTGTTTCAGCAAATTCCTAAAAATGATTTTATGTTCAAGTGACAAAGCCTTTTTGCACTTGTAATTATGTCTCTTCTCTGCTGGGACCAGGAAATATTAACTCAGCAGAATGAGGAATTCACAGATCTCAGGTTAGTCAACAAAACATTGAACTTGACCACAGGAGACCACAGTTCATTTCCTGTTTCCTGCTGACAGTCAGCATTGATTTCTTTTAACTGTGACACCTACGGCTCTTGTCTAACATTTACCTTAACAAAATATTGTTTTTAAACCTGAACATGTTTTTTCCCAAAATTTAACAAGGTTGTTGTATGTATCATTTCCTGAACGTGACCAAAACTAACCAACCCTTAATCATAGGGTTGTCGGATGATGCAGTTTTTTTGGTTTTGTTTTGAAACGTCACTGTTGTCCTGGTGATAGGGGCGTCACATTGGACAATGCTTATACATGTTCAGGAGGGCATGTGCCGACAATGCATTTTGTTGCTTTATTTGGAGGACTTGTTGGAGAATTTTCTTCAAACTGGGAAGCAAATTGCCTTTTTTCCACATTCACTTTGCACTAGGAAAAAGCTTTATAAGCTTTTTGACCAGTTTTACTGCAGCTCTCTGGAGTGGGACATGATGAACATTATAGAGAGTAACACTTTATCTAAAATATGTTGTCTGATGAAAGACAATACAGTAGAAAAGTATCTGCATACTCAAATCAGAGCTACCTTACATTTTAAAGTTTGAACTTTTTTTTAAAGTTATACAAATTCAGACACTTTAGACAAATGATAAATGCAAACCTCTAGTGAGAGGAGGCTGCCTAAACAATTTGAATAAAAACTGCAGGCTAGTTAGTCTGTAATGAATGAATGAATGAGTGAATGTCTTAATAAACTGTCCAAATTATAATTGAGCTAAGATAGAAAAAACCTGGCCAAAATGTGTTATGATTTATTAATTATTTAGAATATATGTCACAAATAATAATACTGTATCAAGATGACTGTTAAAACAATAATAAATATAATCGTGATTACAGAGAATTTTTAGGAGTTACTGTTAATGTATATAATGAAGTAAGAAGGATGAGCTTTTAATGAAAAAGAGCCAAATTTAGCAATAATTAAAAGTTCAAAACCTGCCAATGAGTGTCATGTGAGGTTGTATAGCTTTGAAAATTACAGTGATTATTTTCTTTGTAGTTATTTTCTCTGTGAGTTTCTCTTCTCTTTTCTCAGATATGTGGTTAAACACAGGTTTTCAGCACCCTATAATGCATATATTCACTCAAGAATTTATCTGGATTTATTTTGCAAAATAAAAATTGCCACTCTAACTGAGGTTCGCTGATCTACATTACTGTGTATGTGTTTTTGTACAGTTTGTGTTTTCTTCATCCATATTTATATACTATATCAGATCTTTGTAGTTTCTTTGAAAACCAAATTTCCTCAATCCAACCTTATCTTATCTCTCCTATTCCACATGCTTTGTCAGAGATATGCAAAGTGGACTACTCTGCTTTGAGTTCTAGATAAACTATCTACATCCGCCTTTGGTTAATCTGACAAATTTGGTTTCCCTCAGAAATTTGTGTTGTAATCTGAATCCAACCTCTTATCTAATGTCTGAGGAGATTGACCATAGTTTAAATGAATGCCTGAGACACACTGCCAGCAGCGTCATCTAGTTATTCGGTGTCATGCATATTTTTTCTGCATGAGGATTCCCAAGCAAAATAGGCAGTAAAAATGATCTGTTGATACCAGCAACATTACACCTTTCACTAATATTGTCATGTGTATATCTGTACAATATTTTGCAGACATGAAAAACATGTGTCACTACTGTGGGTCAGCCTGCACAATGCTTGCCTGGCCAGGAAGCCTCAATTGCAAACATATTGTGAAGGCAACATAGAGTGCATTGTGTCATACTGTGGGAGCACCTTAGAGGGCATTTTATTATCTTATGGGGGCACCTTAAGGGGCATTTTATGTGATGCAATGCAGCCACAACACATCCTCCTCCTTCACCATCACCACCATCACTGTGTTAGGTACAGATGCTCTCGCTCTGATAGTGGTGCTGTACACAGTAGCAAATGTGACAGCAAAAATTTGGATACACCTCAAGCACATCTTCCACCTCCTGTTACTGTGCTTGACGATGTTCCTAGCATGCCAATGAGCCTCATGGAAAAGCAACTCACTTCCAGCAGATGAATTCACCACTGGGGGAAAGATGAAGTAATTGCACTGTTGTTTAAGAGAAAGGAAAGGAGGAAAACAGCTCCCATTTACTCAGCAGGGTCAGTGTCTCCTGATTTGGTTTTGGAGAATTTAGAAAGTTGCTGTTGCTCTACACTAGAGATTAATTGGAATGGAAACTAATAGAGGATTTGCCTTCTTTTATGTCTACTGATAAACACATGGAGTTTAAAGGTGTTGAGTGAATCAAATTAGAAACTGGATGAGACGGCATAATTCATAACCATTTCATGATAGAACAATTAAAAATTAGGGTACAGGGTTTAAATCTCCAACTATTCAAACAAAATAATCTAAACTTGCGATGCTATGAAAAACAATTTTAGTTTGTTCTTTGCTGAGATTCCCTCCATTAACATATTGCACAGATGTATTTGATTCTGATGTTCTCTCTGGCATTTCAAATGTTATGTCAGATTTTCTTTTTTCTTTTTTTTTACCCACAAAGCTGATCCAATCTTTTAAGACATTTTTCATGATGTTATTTATTTATTTATTACATTACCGTTACAGTCCCACAGAATTTCCAAAATGTCTCACAAGACACACAAATGATGCTGATAAAAATGACAACAGGGGACAACTTACCACGCACACCTGCGCAATCTAATGCAATCCAACACAACAGTTCAACTTTTACAAAGGTTAGACATTTTCAGCTTTTGTAGACATTGTCAGAAATATGAGGTTATGTTAATGGTGTGGACAAATGACAAATTACCTCAATAATAAACATAAAGTACAATCATCACCTTTTTTTAATGAATTCATGTATTTATGGCAGAGCTGTTGTATTGCATTCGATTGCACAGGTGTTATAAAGTGCTCCATCAGTGTCATATTTTAGAAGCCAAACTGACACACAGAAGAGTTAGTGCTCTGCTCCACAGCACCACCTTCCAGTGAAAGACTAGTCAGTTGCTTCAGTCGGCACACACATTAACTGTCTGAATCATGACTGTGTCAGAAAGTGCTGATAAAAATACATAAAGATGACAGTTACAGTGAGATAGCCAAAACAAATAAGTAACACCGGAAGAGTATGAAGAGAGGTACATATTTTTTAGGATTCCACAGCGTGTTGGATTACATACATTCATACATACATACATACATACATACATACATATGTATACATACATACATACAACTGCGTGAGCTTCTTCAGTGGGCTGGGACTAATGACTACTGGCTGCATGTGACGTGCAGCCAGTAGTGGTATGACTATGATTTGAACCAGGATGTCTCCAGTTTGCTATACTTTTTAGACATTTATATTATCATTATGCAATAATGGTATCAGTCCTACAGATTCAAACACAACTGTGCATGTTGTATGATGAACTGTTAACTAGAATACAAAGAAGTTAGTATATCGATGCTGATGTGAGATACTGTTATAATGATAAAGCTAGGCCACATAACGTGAACTTGAAATGATGAACCAACACTCCTGTAATGGAGTGCAAGTCTTTCATGCACGTTTATATTCAGTCAGAGTTCAGTGAGATACAAGTTTTTGTCAGAGTCCACAGTGTGATTAGATGCCTGAGATTGCACTTTGTGAGGCATAAAGCAGATAATGCTGAAAAAACAATGAGTAATAATTCCAGTGGAGCTCACAATCAGTAAAACACAGCTGGGCTTTTATTACCAGCAAATATTTAAAGTCAATACAATGTAACCTACAATACTATAAACATCACATATGTATCTCTGAAACTTTTCTTTAGACAATAATCTCTTCTCCATAAGCTTCTGTGTGGGAACTGTTACCTTCTCACTTACAGTGGGCAACTAACGCAAAGACATGCTCATACATGCTGTCAAGGTGTACCTATGAACAATAATTTGATCACACCCAACCCAAATCATGTATAGCAAAAAAACAAGAACTCACATTTCACAGGAATACCTGCTGCACACGTTTCTTGGTGCTGCTTTTTCACTCACTCACACAGAATTGAGCTACAAGAGCTGTTTCCTGTCATTATTTTCAGACATTTATTGGTTTAAATTGAGAGTTTACTCCTCTTGGGGCATGACAACCTCTATAATTAGATAATTGAAATAAATATTTTGCACTCTTGACTCTGTTGTACGGAAGAGCATTAGGGCCACGGAGTAATATATTAATTCTAAATCTCTGAGAAAAAAAGTCAAAATTTTCGAGAAAAAAGTCAAAATTTTCGAGAAAAAAAGTCAAAATTTTAAAAAGTCGAAATTTTCGAGAAAAAAAGTCAAAAGTTTTGAGGAAAAAAGTCGAAATTTTCGAGGAAAAAAGTCGAAATTTTCGAGAAAAAAGTCAAAACTTTCGTGCCCGTCTAATTTCCAACCCACGAGGATCAAGTGCCCTGAGTATCAGCCTTATAGTCCTTTGAGACACCACAAACCCCCTCTGGATAGCTCGTAGGTGTAGCCAACGATACCCCTGCATCTGTCCATTCCCATGCAGTTCCTCCTGCACGAAGGCTATCACATTGTCTATGTCCGACTGATTTCGCCTCCTACACAGTCCAAGTTCACGACACCGCCTCTTCAAGGTCCGAATAGAAATCACAATACTGTGATTCTGTGCTAAGACTGCAAGGATCTCTTTGTTAGATAATCCAATCTCGAAGTAACATTTAATTAAATCCTCCATTTCAGCAGCACTATGCCAGGACACGAAGTCTGTCAGCTCCGGCTCTGAATGACCTGGTTCTTCCTGGTAGCCTACATTTCTGACTTTTCCGACTTTTTTCTCGAAAATTTCGACTTTTTTTCTCAAAACTTTTGACTTTATTTCTCGAAAATTTCGACTTTTTAAAATTTCGACTTTTTTTCTCAGAGATTTAGAATTAATATATTACTCCGTGGCCCTAATGCTCTTCCGTACTGTTGATATCAATAAATGTGAAGAAATGATGTCAGTAATCAAAAGGATTGCTCATCATGAATGTTTATCAGTCTGTATGGAGTGTCATGCCCTTGCTCCATGTGAGCCTGAAAGCTGTACTGTCAGTGATGATAGAAGTAAATTGCTGCTTATTTGTGATTATCCTTTAATGCTGGACTTCATCTGATTAGCTGGTTTCCTTATGGGAGCGCATGACGTCACTCGGGATTCCCCCGGTCGTCCTGTTTTTGTCTTTATTCCTCTCAACAATGACAGCTGATCAAAAAGCGGTTATGATGCGCAAAGCATGATATATCAGTGAAGCTAGAAGATACACGGGAATTATAAATGAATCTATTCCCGTGGAAACACACACAGATCATTTGTTGTTAAAGATCTCAAATCACTTGTTAAATGTAACCTCATCGGCCTGTCACCAATATTACTGCTCTTCTAAATCACTTCTCATCTCAGAATATTCACAGAAAAATAATAAAGACAAGAAGGTTGTTGAATTAAAAACTACTTCGTAATAAATGATAAACTAGACATGATATACATTCACTGAACAGAGATTGTGAAAACAAAATGCACATTTCTCGCTAGAAATGTCATCAAAACACATTTTAATGCAGAAACTATCTTAAAATATTACATTATACACTGAGAATTAAATGAATGGCAGCCATTTTATTTGTTTTCGCAGACAAAAACTTGAATGTCACGTGACGTGAACGCAGTCCTATAGAAAAGAGTAGGGCAGAAAAAAACGTAGCCATCTCACAATTTATGAGCCCAAATTGTGAGATGGCTACGTTTTGCACTGTGGACCAACGTAGCTGTGATACGTTTTGCTGTCAGACTGGGTTGGATTAGCAGCCGAGAGCGCCAAAGGCAGAATGCTTGACTTTAAACTTGTGTGCAGAGTAATTTCTGTTATCTCACCTGCCACGATACTTTAGCTAGGCTTATTGATCGATTGAAAACACGCAGGAAAAGTTAAATGAGTATGGATCCTTGGTGTTATTAGTTTCATGACTATTTGTAGGGAGCTTCAATCACAGATATTCATTAAATGGTGAGTAGCGACAGCACAAAACAAATGATCTAGGCTTCAGGAAAGTTCAATTCTATAGAAGATAAACCTGAAAAATGGGTACTCTGTCCCTATAAGGGATGAAATGTTTCCATTATATAAACTAAAAGCCACAACTACTTGTTTGTTTTCATCATTTTAAATGGTGTCATTTAAAAAAAAAGAACTTTAACCTGCCCACAACTGACAACCTTTTCTCCTTTGTGGAAAAACAACATTTTTGACTGGCTATACACATTATTTGTCCAGTTTGACACACACATACACAAAGACATGTAGTAATTGATAGGCAATCTTAAAGGTTTAAGGTTTACAGAGACATGAGAACAACAGAAAATAGACTGATTTGTGATGGTTCAAGCTCGATCTGACAAGGTCGATCTTGTCATGTGTCCAAATGAAGATGAAAACCAAGATGAAAAGATCGATATAAACAAAGATTAGATCTGTTCTTCTTCTCACTGTGGTTTCATGGTGACTGCGTAGTGTAAGTAAGTAAAATAACTCTTTTAGATCAAATTGCTGTTGTGAGCCTACTCATTTTGCATGATGTAAATATAATAAAGCAAAATCTATCAGATGTATGATTTAGCGGCTAGTCACTAGCAGCACGATATCAATGGAATTTAATGTAGGCTATTTACTAACACAGCCTCTTATTATACATCCATGGGCACAACATGTTTATGTTATTTTCCAATCTTAATTATATGTCGCTGGGTGAAGTTATTTATTTGATGTAACAGGGTTAGGATTGGGTGCACTCATCACCTATTTAAGTTGAGTTTCTTCAGTAACATAATGATTATGTCTATTGAGTTTATTTAACAAGCATTTAAACAACAATGATAATGAACAATGAAAACATAACAATGTTTAGTGAACATTTTTGGCAATGAACAGCGTGTTTGCCATGTATACTTGTTTCTATAACTATGAGGAAGTATTAAGGGTAAACGAGACAAGATAATTTACCATCAACAGTAATAATTAATACTGTTTAGACAAAGACGGTACATCATGATAGACAGGTTTATTTAGGAAATAGCAAAAACTGGACATAAAAAAGGAATATTGTGAATAATGTGTTTCAGAACACAAAACCAATCAAACAATTTGCAGTGTTTCTAACACAGGTAAAATAGTCTGTTGTGTTTTTTTGTTTAGTTTTCATTTCATTTTCTGAGCTGAACTGTGCACAGGATGGGAGATTACTGGGAAAATACAAAGCTCAACAGTTAAGCTGGCAACACTGAACACAATTATCAAGACAAATAACATTTCTTGAGATGAACAAGTCAAAGCTCTCTAAGAAAATAAGCAAAACTCAACAAAAAACATGAGCATTTCAGTGAAGAAATAAAAAACAAAAGATGAACATTCAAAGAGATGGTGAACCTTTATCCATCTGACGGCTGGCTTGCCATAGGAGCCATAAGTGAAAAAAGCTAGTGATAAAACACATAAAGAAAGTTTACATTGATTAAAAAGATTCTATTCATGAATTCAGTATCAAACATATTCAACACAAAAGCACTGGGAAGGTGAGGTATGGTTTGAGGAAGGTTGAGGATGAGGTCGGGACAGTGCAAGAGGCTTCCTGTTGATTTGCAGGAGATGGCAGTAGAGGATTCCTGAATATGGAGAACCTGCCAGCTGGTAGTGGACAGACAGCAGTTGAAACAGGAAACCATGTGACGGGAAAAAGTTGTTAGCAAGACATAAACATATAAATTCACCATTTTAATCTGTGCTGTTTATTCTGTAATTGCAGGGCAGTTCGCATAATGTGTTTATGGATAAGCTTAAGAGATATTTCAAACATAAAAGACCTGTCTTGGTATAAAGCCCACTCAGCATGTCAAGGTGCAAGCCTTGAGTGGGAACACAAGACAGATCAGTTACAGTACACACTCATACAAGACAATTCATACATGCATATAAAAAACTTGTAAGTTACTTAACTTAAGTTTGCTAGGGTTGTTAATTACATATACAAACATTAGAGTACACATGACCATGCAATAGTTATATGGGCATGTAGTACTGTTCGACATGGAAGTCTGGGATTAGCAAATCACTATAACAAATTACATAACAAAAGTGATTGGAAAAGTGAAACGTACAGTTGGCCACCAAACTATAATCTACAAATATGGACTTTCTGGCATCTGTATTGGTCAAGAGGAATCATGCTGGTCTTGTTACCTCTTAATAACGGCAAAGACAAACCCAGAAAGAGGGGTGCTAGCTGGCCAGTTGGGAAGTGGGTTTCTCTTTAACATTATCATTTATACTGCACCGCCACTTCATAAACAAACACTAGCTGCTGCAGCTACTAGGCAAAGCTACCATGAGCAAACGTGAGGTTTAGTGAACTACTTCCTCTCATGCTACGAGCATGCAAACTGATGTCCATGTAAGTGAGCAAGAGTGTGATTGGGAGGCAGAGTTAAAGGAAATACAAGTGCACTTGATATGGAAGCTAATAATTTTATACTCTGAAGTCAAACCGTTTTTTTGCTTCATGCATCTCTGAGCAGCTGTTATAGGAAGGAACAGAGGCCTGCCTTGTGTGTTAAAGTGTGTTGGTAGTCATTTTGGAAATTATTGCTCCACCCACATGACAGACTTTGATATCTGCCCTGTGGTTATATTGAACAGCTGTGATTGACAGTTCGCTCCCCTGCTGCTCTCCCTGCTGCTCTCCCTGCTGAGTCTCTAGGATTCCCCCTGAGTTGAACTATATTGGTCAGTTTAATGTTACTTGATTACAGTACCTGCTGTGCTAGCACAATTCAGGTAAAGTAGCTAACGTTTACCCAAGTGCGGCAGTCAGTGTTCCTACTAGTTCGCAAATGTTTGCTTTATTCTGAGGTAGTGGGGCTTGCTTCCAGAGTGTGAAAGGCAACACCCCACACTCCTTATTTGGAAAGTCCTGCCTCCAAACACAAAAAATGGCGCCAACCATATTCTGCAACTCTGGGTTTCAAACCGGCTACAATGCAAACCATTGGGCGATGTCACATCTTGGTCTGTCCATCTTTATATACAGTCTCATGTTATGTTACAATGTGTCAAACTATTCCTTTAACTCATAAAAATGCAATGCATAAAAACTAAATAGCAAGTTAGCAGACAATTCAAAATATATACTGTAGATAAAAGAAAATGGCAAAGTGATTAAAACATGCAGCTGGGAACAAACTTGCTCTTGTCTTATATGAATGTAATTTTTACCCTATTGTTTCTTAACAAAGACATATTAGGGCATCACTGTCAGAAGAATAGAATAGGTGCAGTCTGCAAGGTCTTGTGAACAACAGTGATGATTAGGAAACAACTATAAATTAAAAAGTTAATCTAAAAACATATCTGTATTTGTTTCAATCAATCCCCTTATTCTTACTTTCAGCTCTTTTATTTGGGGCATAGGGTCTCCATGGTTTCCTAAAACATTACTCCAAAGATGTAAGTTCAGTGATGCTCTCGCCCTACCAAACTTTCAATTCTACTAGACTGCAAACATTCATAAAATATGTTGTTGGGTTTATTTTCCTCATTTAATTTGGTGCAATCTTGGAGCCTGTTCTTGCTGTCCTTTTTCTTCAAAAATCCTGATGTGCTCAATACTTTAAAGATTTGGTATCAATTTAGGAAATGTGTAGCTGCAGCTCAGTTAGGTCCATTATGAGAATCACCTCTTTCCTTCCTCATATTTAGATTCCACAGTATGACATGACAAATGAATGTTTCCATGATTTGTATTCAGATACTATTTTTAACAAAATCACTCAATGGTTTGTGTACTTTGAAGACGCAACGAAAAGGGATTGTTTTAGAGATGTAGAAACACATTTGGGATATTTGTGCTCAGTCCAACTAAAACAAGGGCTGCTCGGAAAGGACAGCTGGGACTTAGTGAGGAGTTATGGGAGAAGGCGGTGGGTCATGTACTGTTTTGTCCTGTGCTCGATTTGCACTCATTCAGATAAAGGTTATACACAAGGTCCAGTTTTCTAAATCAAAACTGTCTGAAATGTACCCAGAGGTAGAGGATAAATGTGATAGACGTTTAAACCCTCATTGTCATCTGAGTTTTTTTTTCTCTGCCCACAGCTACATCATTTTTGGTCCATTTATTTTAATACGACATTTTACGTAATGGGAATACATCTACAGTTTTGTCCATTTATTGCTATTTTTGGGACCCTGTGTGAGTGAGGTCGATTCAATTCTGTGCAAATTTTCATTTTTTATTATAGCTACATTACAGACTGAATAACATACTTTACTGAATTTCTCTGTTAATGAGGTTATTTTTTGTGAGGAAAGAAGTATTGATGGAGATGATGAGATTATTTTTGTCACATTGTGGTCAGGTAGGTGTGTTGTAGACTTGGCAAATTCAGCGTGGGAGGTCAAACTTCTGAAGGATGGAGGAAGATGCTTAATAGAATAAAACAAATTTTTAATATTTGCTGATATGTTTATGATTATGTTTCTGGAAATGTGGTGATATAGAACGCCAGAGGCAGCACTCTTGTTCTGTCCAGAAACTACAGTTGTTGGATTTCATCTGTGATGCCAACATTTATCTCCAGGAATAATATCTGTGGAGCTTTTAGAGGCAGTAGTAAATTACCAAAGAGCTGAGATGATGCTAGACTCTGAAAACCTTCAAACAGGTGTTATTAAGTATTATTTGGATGAGACCATGTATTGGGAATTTCTCAACGGAAAATGGAATGCAAGGCATGTTGGGTATGTAGTCCCTCCTAATCCCTCCTATTTACGCCACAACAATGACAGAAATATTGAAAAACAGTAAGACTAAAAAAAAAACATAAAAAAAATATAAAGACTGACATTGAAAACCCATTATTATACAAAAAATATTGTTTCAATGCTAGTGTTTCCTTTTTCAGTTCAGGTTCTGTTCTCAATGCCAGATTTTACTTGTGATGCCAAAATGTAACTGTCACTGTTGTAGTCCGATAAAAATAAATTAAAAAGAACACCACTGTGACAATTTATGACACTATACTCTGATGAACAACAATCGGCTCCCTTCCCATTTGTGGTCTGATATATGCTGACCTTGACTCATGACGGCCATTTGTGCTGTTGCATCCTGTTTGTATCGCTGCGGGTTTGCACCTCTTTTATCATCTCTTTTCTAAATGGTACTTCAATGTCACCATTAACATTTTTCTCTGAACTGCTGCCTCAACAAACCCAGACAGTTCACAGTTTCTGCTATATGTTGAAAATAAAAATAAAAAACAAAGATATGAGTGAGTGTGAAGACACGAAAAGAAACTGAAATAATGCAACTTAATGGCATAAAACAAGTAATTTTCATAATTTCCATTATAATTGATGCCTTTAAAAAAAAAAACTGCCATTATACAACTGTCAATATCTCAATATTGTTCCCCACATTTCAATGCTAATTAGACAATTTATTTTCATGAAAGGCAACGTTGTGTTGTCAGCTAATGCAATTTGATAATGCAGGGTATGCAAGTGTGTTAAATGGTCTCAAGTCAAAGTCCTTGGAGTATTTATGCCTAATTTCTCGTTTAGTGGCCCTTAATGGAGTTCTGCGCTGAATTCAAAATAGGTAAATCTGCTGCAGCTCAATATCCAGTTAACCTGATGCCCTTCATTTACATTACATTATCCATCAGACAAAACTGAGCTTGAATTAAGCTTGAATTTAATACCAAATTTCTAAGCAGCGTTCCCCAGTGTGGCAATTCTTGCTTATAGTGGTCTATCAGATGCCTAAAGTCTTATGCCATTACATTCCTGAAAACATCCTGCTGTTTGAGTGGTCATAGCCCTCTTTTTAGGAGGGTTTTAATTGTGATAGTTTAGTACTTTCCATGCAGTTCTGGGGTACAACTTTTTGTCTGTTTTGGAAATGTTCAAAATGATAAATTTGTTCAGAATGAAGAGCAGAGACCGTCTTTTACAGTCTACTGTAGCTCTTTTAAATCACACACTTCACTAGTTGCTATTGTTCTTCGCATTTTGTAATGTATACACAATATTATGCACAACTATCAATACATTTGTGTCAGAAATTACAGTTTTTGGTTTAACTGATGACCCAGTATAAATATCAAACATAATATTACAACAGGTAAAAATAACTTTCCTATTTGTTTTGATTTATGACAAAACTGTAATTAAAATATGGCAATATTGTATAACAACATGACATTGTATACATGTCAACATAACCACATATTACTGTGGTTGAATGACCCAATGGAAACATAACTGAAACTAACACAGGGTCAAAAAAACATGTTGTCTCTTGTGTTTGATTGGTGACCCAATGATTTTTTGACCCATGGGTACAGGGTATGATTCAATCCAGGAAGATTGAACCTCACTGGGTCAAATTTGACATAAGGATTTTTTTAATGCCTAGGGAGATACTGGAAATGTGAAAAAATCACCATAAAGCCAGTATTTTTCTCTATGGGGATATGTTAAATGTTCATAAATATCAGCAGCAGGCTAAAGATGATCAGCTTTTGTTTAAAATACATCTGGTTACCTGACTCCTGCTTGTTTCCATGTAGCTTCATGATAAAGGGGTTTGGGGATGTGGACTTGTAGCTTATTGCTCGCGACAGTCAGCTGTGTTGTGTTTGACCCTGCTGTGCTCGTGCATGGAGACAGAAAAGAAACCAGCGTCACACTGACGAGGTCTGTGGAGCACGATATTATCGCTCCACTGTGTCTTATTGACAGGCTCCTCAACGACCCGCGGTCACTACAGACACAAGACTAACAGCAGGGATACAACTAACACAGAAACAGCTCGAAGGATGTCTGGGATCACTGGGAATTTGGATTGCGAGGAGTGTGCACCCTCTCCACATGTGCCCAACAGCACGGAGTCACATCTGCACTCCACTGTGGATGATGACGATGAACTTCTGAGATACATCTGGAGAGAGTATTTGCACCCCAAACAGTATGAGTGGGTTTTTATTGTGGCTTACATTATTGTGTTCTTCGTTTCACTCATTGGAAACTCGCTCGGTAAGTGTGATCTTTTAAGTGTTTTCTCCATGCATGCGTATCAAGTCCTGAAAAAGTGTCAAAGCGAATCAACTTTTTGGGGTTGTGATCAGCACGAATGCTGCATGGAAAACAAAACCTAACTCCACACTGATGAAAACTCTGAAATACTAAGTTTGTATTAGGTGTTCAGTGGGATCTCAGTGGCGCATCTGCTGATGGAGAAGCATCACGGAGGATGCAGAGTGCGACTCCAGGGCAGCAAAGTGCAGCAAAATGTTCACAACTGCACCCCTACAGATGTTTTTTAAAGATACATATTGTACAAATAATATCACCTATTTCACACTGTGGGCTCATTTGCAGGGTTTTGAAAGAGAAAACGCTCTCTAAATCAAAACTGATTATCGTATTGTTTTTATGTTCATTGTTGCCTTGACAGACATAATTTCCTCATATGTTCTAGGTCATTTTGTCCTGTTTTAGTTTTTTTGGTTTTTTTATGTGTTTGAAAAAACCTCTCACTCATTCTCATGCAACATTAAAATCAGCATAGAGGACAATGCTATGAGCTGGATACATTTTAGCGTTTAAATCCTAGATATTTTTTATTAACTGCTTTAAATACATGATATCAATTTCTTGGTAGACTGCTGTTGAATATATATCAAGAATATCCAGTCGGGGACTCTATTGAAAGTGCCCAGCTGAGATTCTTATGATGTGTTATGGCATTACTGTAACAAAGAATGACACCACACATGGATGAAGAACAACCAATTCATATTTGTAGTTCGATCCATCTTGACCTCAGCTCTCATCTGTGCAGATGTTTCTTCTTTGTCATATCATATGGTTCTCCTCTCTTTTATCAGCTGAAGTGATTTTTGGTAACTGAAACCATTTTCATTAATAACATCAGTTTTTAGTCACAACTGCTGTCTCAGCAAACTCAAGCAGACCTAGTTTATCAATATAGACTTAAAGAGCAGGACCCTGGTACAGACTTGTGCAGACACTACAACTTTTTACAATGCCTTCTTTTAAAGCTAGCACTGCAGTGTTTCATTGGCAATTATTCCACAGCTTGTGAGGCAGAAGAGGTGCTATGCATCATGTAATGCATGAACATTAAACAATGAGTGTGAGAACAACAGTAATTTAATTAATTTAAGTCAATATACTGAATATACTGAAAACATTTCCCCCAAATGTTATGCCACACTCACTAGTTCAATCATTTTTTAACCAAACAGGTTGTTCAAAGATTAATAATGATTCTTGTGTACAATTCGGTTTATAATATAATGCAAAATTTGGATGAAACCTTGCATCTCAAATAAAATAAAGAATACATATTTAAAGACCTTTCCTCTAGTTGAATTAACTCAAGTCAGAAACGCTCCTCAAAGTGGAAGCTCAGAGGGTATAGAGCTTTTATTGTTGCTGCTCCTAAATTGTGGAACGAGCTTCCATTAAAAATTAGACAAGCCTCCTCACTGTCCATTTTTAAAACTCGTCTTAAAATCCATTATTATTCCTTGGCTTTCAACACTGCATGAGACTCTGCTCCTGTTTTAGTGTTTTATGGTTTGTTTTTAGTTATTGTTTTATTGACATCAATATTTAAAAAAAATATTTACAATTATTTTAGTATTTATTTCTTGTTAGTTGTTTTATGTTCCTGTGTTGTTTTATTTATTTGTGTACAGCACCTTGTTTCAGCTGTGGTTGTTTTAAAGTGCTATATAAATAAAGTTGAGTTGAGTTGAGTTGAGTTGAGTTGAGTTGAGTTGAGTTGAGTTGAGTTGAGTTGAGTTGAGAAAAAAGACGGAGGGTAATTATATTTTGATGAGGAAGCATAGCTCATTCTGTCTCTTTTATTCATCTCATGCCGCTCTTGCTACTTAGCAGTGGTGTGGCCAGAGTAGGTTTAATAAGAGGGCCAGGAAGATTTATGGGTCATTTCGGATACAATTCTAATGGTAGTACCACTGTTAAGAGTACTAAATGTTAAATCTTGCTCACGACTCAAAGAAATATTGTGGTAGCCATTTTGCCATGTTACAATTTTCAGTGGAGCTTAGTCTTTACCTCAGTTTTGACTCATGTTCCCCTCAATTAAACACAACTTTCTTATGGATTAAACATTTGCCTCACATGTCCAAGAGGAAAGGGAAATATTGCATGATTTATTTATTTTATTTTTTGACATCAAGAGCTACAGCTGAGATGTTGTAGTCATCTTGTGTAAAAATTCCACGTTACACAATTTAACACGTAATCACAGTCTTTTCGCAGTCATTTTGCAGACTTCTCTACATCTTACTAGGACTACATTGTTCTTCAACTTTATTTTCTACACATGCACATGAGATAGCCTTATTGACTATTACCTGTCCTAAATGATAAAAAAAATGTTTTCGTACAACCTTGAACAATATAAGAACATATATAACATGAAAATGCCATACACAGATAAACCAAATAGAAGCATATCTTTAAAAGTCTATAACATTGCTATAGTACACTGCTGCTTCAATGATCAATTCAACAGGTCTTGCAATCTGACAAGCACACACACTGGCACACATCACATGGACATGCACATGTTGTGATTGCAGTAATCAGACTGCATCAACTCTCTAAATTTAGTAGGCCTATGTTCTGCATTTAATCTCTAAACCCTAATTTCATTAATACTGCAGACCTGTCCTGTACATTAAAATGGTGTAACGGTCATAAATACACAGAAAATATACCAGCTTGTCTTTGTCTCTTGCAGAAAAAGACAACCAAAGCATGCCTAACAATACATCTTACTCATAGCAGCCCTGAGATGCAGCTACAGTAATTACTTCATTAATTAAGATGTCCAGCAGACTAACTCTTCTTTCTAGTTTGAATTTGTTTGTCTAACAGATACAGGGGTATTCAAGAATTCCTAACATGTTTTATCAGGAAGGCCATTCGTTTTGGAGCCAACACTAACCGGTTCATATTATAACTGTATCCCTCCAATGAGGAAGCATGGTACAAACAGAACCACACAGCTTTTAAAATCATCGTAGCTTCTTTCTTTGCGTTTTTTGTGCTTTTGTTGACGCTTCACCCGCTGATAACAGCAGTTCAGTTGCTGAAAGGAAATCACACAGAACTCATTAAAAACGGACACAAAAATGCTTTGGTATTTTATAAATAACAGAAAAACTTCCAAACTTTTTACAACTCTAACTATTTGATAAATTATTATAAAATTTGGTACAACATTGTATGGTCCCCTGAAGATATTAATTGTAACAACTTTGATCTCATGACTTTACATTTAGTCTAAAATTTAATTCTGTGCAATACTTTATTTACTACATTATGACCAGCTGCAAAATTCAAAACTTTCCCATCAGTTTCGGCTGTACTTTGTGTGCTAATTAGCAAATGTTGTCATGCTAAGAGGCTAAAACAACAAGGTGAACATGGTGAACATTACACCTGCCAAAAATCAACATGCTAGAAATATCACTGTGAGCATAATAACATGCTTCCATGAGTGTATAACTCACATACATCATCACAAAGCAACTAGCATGGTTGTAGACTCTAACACTGTTTCTACACAGAGGGCTTTTTCAGTCGTCCATCTCATGTCTGACAGAACATATATGCTTCTATTTTGATCAAAATGTCTGTCTACATGGGCTACAGCTCATGTTTCACTCATTTTTTTCAACCTGGTGTTATTCAGGGAAGTCTCACAGAGTGGAACGCCCTAATTACATTCACACCTGGAAGCTACCCTGTACAACCACAGTGTGATCCACACAGCAGCAGTTCAGGGCACCTCAGGGACGGTAGGGAGGAAGGGCAAGTGCTGCTTTTTAACTTTCCCTACCAATTCATCCTGCTGGTCTAGGGGTCTCAAGCTTGCGTCTCCACCATTTTCCTCTACTTTACACTTTACTTAACTGCTGTGATTATGAATTGGGGAGTACTCAGAGAGTGCTCCCACTCAGAGAGTGCTCCCAAAACTGTTGTGACCTACAGTTATCACTGAACTTGAAAGCCACCTGTGTAGTAAAACAAACAGAGGTCTTGTGCTCACACCATGCGTCCTGTGTAGACACAGCTTTAGTCTCGTTTACTGGAACATACAAAATCAATCCTACTTGATTTAATGGTTTTGCTTCCTTCCTGAAAGCTGCTTTAATCAATGTATTTGTATTACCAAAGCAAAGTAAACATTGGATTTTTCACACAACATTTGGACACATCTTCTCATTCAAAGGAATGGTAAGGCATGTCCAAACATTTGACTAGTAGTATATTCATCAAGCGGCCAGATGCATTACTCCTCTCAAGTAAGATATCTGGATCTGGCAAGGAAGCCGGGAAATATTGATTAATTGACAAAGTCACGAATCATCAAACTCTTTACTAAGTCAATTAACAACATTAATTGACTTTACCCAAAGCCTGGCAAGGCTGAAGTACACAGCTGAAAGAGATCCTCATTAACGTGATTATGTGGCAGGGTTTTCCCTGTACATCTACACCAAAGGTTGAATTTGTTGAAAACTCCAACAGGTGATGTTGACAGAACGAAAAAAGTGGAACTCAACTGTGAGAGCAGTGTAGCACCAGGACAGTGTACAGCATTTTCTTGGAGAATTTCTTCAAAAACTGCATCGGTTGCAAGCATTTTTTTTATTTCTGGACTGTATAATAATTCAGATGAGCGTGAAGTAACTCTCTACACCATTACTCAGAGACTAATGTTAGCAGAGTGGAGTGGTAAACTCCAGCAGTAACAAATGAGACCAGTTGACCAACAAACACTGCAGCATTAAACAACACAGGTGAAGGAAATAACTAGGTGCTCAGTCTCCTCAAAAACCCTGTACCAACTCAGCATGTTGGACAGTGATGTTTTTCTCTGGAGCTAACAGTGCAGCAGGGAGGCTGCTATCCACTACTGGAGATATTAATAACACAGTGGAGCACTCTACCTCCCCCTCAGTTTGTTATTGTCATACAGGCAGGAGACTGTAAGATGCGTACAAATTAATTAATTAATTAATTAATTAACATAGTGCCCCCCTTTTTTATTATATTATTAAAATGATTTTGTATGATTTGTTTTTATGAATTCATAAAAAATCAGTGTTGAATCGAGGATTGATTCTGAATCAAATTGGCATTCAAGTATGTCACATCTTTTATTTTTAATCTTTTTGTTCCTTCTTGATATAAAAATGATACTGTTATGGACAATTTTGTATGTCAAATCTTTTTTTTTTCACTTAAGTGCACAACACTCTAAAAGTGCTTGACTGCGATCACATACAGTGTACACCAGACTATGCATGTTCTCCAGCCTTTGTCCCAAAAAAATCCAGAGAAAATCCTCTGTGGGCAAAGAACTGATGTTTAAATCCAACTGTCACTGTCAGAGACATTTATTAATTTATTGCTATGTGGTATCAGGTATGTATCAGGTGTGAGTTAGATCTGTGTTTCTTCCACTCCACTGAAGTTACCTGGTGCATTATGCTTCCAAAGCAGATGAAGATATGAAGATACAAATTGGCAAGTTGACTCGTCTGTTGTTATTGTCATTGTTAATATTGTGGTCAAGTTTTGGATAGGCCAATCATGATGTGGAGCTATACCTAAACCGCTATTGTAACATCCTTAAGTAGCTGTTTAAGCCAGTGGACCAGTTGGGGATTTGGTATTTGGAAAGAACAAATTGAGGATCCAGCGTGATGCATTATGAAAAAAACAAAAACAACAAAAGAACATGCTAATATCAATCTCCATTGGTCCAAACAGTGGCTGCATCTAGTTAGGTGACACATTGTTTCATCTGTAACAGCATGGAATGTCAAGTCAAAGACTGTCAGGAAGTAGAGTGCTGGAGATGCAGAAACCTTGGCCATGAAGCAAAGAACTCAGCTGAGTGCATCTGTGCGGAGAAGGGCATTTGTATTTTCAGTGTTCAAACTCCTCCAGCAACAAGGCAGGAGCCCAGACGAGGTCCCAGGCTGAGGAGCAACAGAGACAAGTGAGGCAGCTGTTTCAACAGAACAACCAACAGATGCCACAACAGAGTGCTCATGCTCCACAGACAGCAGCTCCCACGCAGGACGTCCCGCAGTCAAAATAGGACCGGAGTGCTTCGAGAGCCGAGAGCGTGCACAGAGCTGAAAGGCTAGCTGCTGGAACAGAACCTTTTGGAGGAGGCAGAGGCTGAGGGAGAGGCACCTTTGCAAGAGTTATAAAGAGAGAGCCCCTCAACAGCTGGAGGAACCCAGCAGCGGCCATGGCATCTACTAGCACAGAACACTGGAGAGGCAGCCAATCAGCAGCGGCAGGAGGCAGACTGAGAGCTGGAGCTCGTGCTAGCCGCTGACGTCAGTCTGCCCTCCTCTTCCTCCAGGCTGGTGGAGGTGTAGACTCCCCTGTTGCAACTACAGATGAACCTGGAGAGCATGTGAGTGTGAGCCAAAAGATACAACAATCAACTCTGACAAGAATTTAGTGTTTCTGTTGAGGGAAAGTCCAGGTCAAGATTAAAGTTTTAGATTTGATATGAAACCTTTGCCTCAATGACTTCACTTTCAGTTACTACATGTAATTTGATAGGCCTCAAGTCAGTAGAATTATAATTAACATAATGAATTATATCTACACAAGGATTAAGACAAAAGATGTAATGGAAGTAACTGCTATTAGGACAAACGGCACATCTAAAACTGACAGTTGGCTTTTTTTATTTTTATAAACAAAGCTGAAATGATCAAAAGTAGAAACATTATTGCAGGGAGAATTTTATTAGTTGATTGCTTTGTTTAAGATTTTTAAGACACTGCAAAAACTATTAACTGTGGTATATCATACCATCCTATGTGGAGATGTCAGTACATGTACAGATGTCAAAGATTTAATCCCTTTATAATCCCTGAGGTTTACTAGAGAAGGAAGAGCACAAAAGGATGAGTGAATGATGTGTAAAGATGTGTTAAGGAAGTTGCATCGTACCAAAATGGACTCATTTTAATGGCAACATCAAAACAATTGTCGACTGATTGTATATAGGCTAGGCTATGTGTGACAGAACCCATTACCCATTTGGGCTATAAAACAAATGTATTAAACAACTGATCATCTAGCTGTTGAAATACAGATAGACTGAGAAAAAAGGTTATGGGAAATTAAATGTTAACTGTTTGAAGAAGAAGAATATAGTCGCAGAATTGAAGATCAGAGTCAAAGTTATAAAGAATTTATATATTTCAACCAAATCTAATAGTTATATATGGGAGACCATTAAAGAGATATTAAGGCACTTCTCTTAATATAAATGTAACATTTTGGGTCAAGAATGACATTTTAAAAAAAATACTGCAGTTGACAATGAATAATGATTACAGGCAGATAAAGACAATAATGTCGAAGGTCCTGGAAATTCTCATTACTTGATAAAACTGCACAAAAGAAACCTCAAATTGAATATGTTGCAATTTGAAATAATAATGGGCAAGCAGTTGAAAATGAGCAAACCAAAATGGCAACTGTGTCAAAAAACGAATACAAATTAGTGTAAGTTGTATAGTGTGAGTGCATTTCTTGATTCTATTGAAATGCATGAGGTTGTCCTAAATTAATTGGTGAGGAGATTACTAAAGATGAAGTAAAACAAGCAATTTTAGAATTAAATAAAGGTAAAGCACCAGAACCAGATGGCCTTTCTACTGAATTTTACCAAATATGCATAAATGAGCTCACAGACCTGCTCACCTCAGTGTTTAATGCTGGAATCAAGATAACATCTCCTTTTATCATGGAATCATAAAACTCATTTATAAGAAAGGACATGAAATAGATCATTGGAGTGATATCACACTGATGGATGTAGTTTTTAAGATTCTCACAGAATATACTACACGATGCCCTGGAAAAAATTATTATTAAGGGAAGGAATATGTGGGATAACTTGGGGATACTGAGAGATATAACCAGTAACTCTGCAGGGGTTGACTTCTTCATCATAAGTCTAAAGAAATTCTTTGATTTTATATCTGTGGTCGGTGTTAAAAGCTTATGGGTTTGAGTAAGAGTTTATTGATGTAGTGAAGTTATGTGCACAATTAACAATTCAGATTAATGTGAATACAGTTTAAACATAAAAAATGGAAATTAAGAAAGGTGTCAAACAGCGCCCTCTATCCACTATTGAAGAGAATCAAGGATGATGACAGGTTGAGTGGCACCAAAACCATAACATGATAAATGAACACCTTCAGCCATATAAGAGGTATCTTGAAAACTAACAGGAGTCTGGTTTGAAGGGATGATACACAACCTATGATTAATGTTCATGATAGAAATGAAATGACAATTTTAGGTGTACAAATAAGTTATAAAAACTGTTATGAAAAAACTGTGATAGCAAGGAAAGGGAAATAAATGCGGAAATACAGATATGGAAAAATAACTGAATTTGTTATTAAACTAGAATTTGAATAATAACTGTGTTTGTTTGACTTAAATTGTTGTTTTTAGCTACCATTTTTCCTTCCAAAGAACAGACAATAAAGAAAATTGATAAAATAGCCATCAGTTTTATAAGGGGAACAACTTGGGAAGTAACTGAAAGGAAGTTACTGTGCAAAAGTAAAAAAGATACGGAGGCTTTGGCGCCATAGATCTGGGTTCAAAATTAAAGACAATATTCTGTAAAAACATTGCATCAGGCATTAAAAGACAGGCGATCTGTGAAGTGTTAAGCTGGACCAAGAAAAAAGGGACATTGAAGAAGCTCTGTAACGTGTTATAATCTTGTGTGTAGTGACTTCATGTCTAATGTGGCACATGTAACAAACTGTATGAGGTATGTATTAAAAACATTTTTAGTAAAAAATCTATCAGAAAATAAATTAGATATTATGTGGTTCATATTAGCTGGCAGACTAGATGAAGTGTGCAGTGGTCTTTCACCAAGTCACTATTCAAAGTGGTGGTCTTTAAACAAATAGGAACCAACTGAAAAGACAAAGAATGTTGGACATGAGACAAAAGAGACTCTCACTTCAGCATTTGTGTGCTGCATTTCTGTTAACACTTTTATTTAATGATGTATTATTATGACTGATGATTAAGATTGATGATGATGATTATTGTGCCATTATTATCGTTGTCAATGATGCAGTTTATTGAATGTGTCCCTAAATAACTTGTGTTAAATTTCCCCAGTGCAAAAATGTAATAAAGTGTATTTAAAAAATGCAACTGCTTTCTAACAAATTCACCATATTATGTTTGTAAGATAATATCATGTCAATGTTGCACTTTCAGCTTCTTTCTGCTTCCTCCA
The DNA here is from genome assembly GCF_963691925.1 of Scomber scombrus. Classification (NCBI taxonomy): domain Eukaryota; kingdom Metazoa; phylum Chordata; class Actinopteri; order Scombriformes; family Scombridae; genus Scomber; species Scomber scombrus. The sequence continues at coordinate 13,220,394 of NC_084981.1, read as the reverse complement.
AGTGACAATAATAGCAAGCCATTTACCTCCATGTAAAGTTGGTAGGGGGCATCAGGGGGTGGCCTAATCAGGTTCAGTATGGCAAAGCTCCCAGAGGTACCCTATTAACCACCTCTGGTGCCCCCCCGCCAAAATCTCAGCATGACGCTGTAGGTAATGGCTTGTTATTATTATTATTATTTTAAAGCTGCACTGTGGGACTTTTGTCTCCCCTTTCTGGCAGTGAGAGTAAAGAGGGCGCTTGGCTGTGATTATCTGATACAGGCATGCAGCACATTCTCATGTGCACCCTCAATGACAGGAACAAAACAAAAACATTTTTTATAGAAGAACATTCCAAAACATGTGTAGTTTGCTGGTGTTTGCTGACACCGATCACAGATACTGGACACTTTTCTAAAATATTTTAGCCACCCGGGCTTTAGTGTAGTGGACTCGGTGCAGGATCTTACATTGTATAAAACTGTGTTTAGCACAGATTGACGAGGTGTGTACCCTTTTTAGAATCTCTTTCCAGACATAATATGGGATTTCCTCACCTACATCTACCTCCCAAGTAGTTTTAAGCGCATTGAATGAGTTCAGAAAAAGTTTGTGAATATTACAATAAATAAATTAGATTCCCCTTTCAGTGAAGAGAGTGGTTCCAGGAACATGTCAAAATCAACATTATTAGAAAGAGCTGGAAAATCAGGAAATAAACTCCGAACAAAATTCCGTACTTGAAAATATCACAAAAAAAAAGTCCTTTAGGGAGTGAGAACAAATTGACTAGTTGTTGAAAAGATGAAAAAACAAAGTTTGATCTATTCAGTCCGATAACATTTGGAAAGTCTAGACGAGCAAATGGATATCACGCCCAATATGAGATTCAAAAACTCTGTATGCTGTGAAATACAAAGAGATTTATCTGGCGGTCATAGGCTTAATAGCCATTAAGTCTATCACAGCCGAGGGCTTGAATGTAACAGACATTCATTTACATGAAAGTTCCACACTGCAGGTTTACCCTAATAAGATAATACCCTAAAGCTTGTTGCTGCTTCCTCCAAGTGACAATAATAACAAGCCAATTACGTCCATGATAAGATGATGGAGGGCATTATGCCAGGGTCTTTGCTATTGAACCCCACTGTTTTAGCAATAAAGCATGAGCAGCATTGCAAAAGCACTTTGGGTGCCCCCTACCAGAATCTCAGCATGACAATGTAGGTAATGGGTTGTTACTATCATTATTATTGTTTAAGGTATCCTAATACAGCCTTTTGCAAAAAGACGTTGCACTTTATAGAGGTAGACATCACCAAGTACCAATAAGCAGCACATGTCTGCATCAATTGCATGCCTTTGGGTTTATTTGGGGTTTTGTGCTTAATTGCATTCATTTAATTATGACCACAATAACAGGAGATCAAGGAGGGTTTATGCCTTTGAAGTAAGTGTACAGACTGTCTCTGTTGTAGCCTTTCAACACACCAAACAAAGAGTTTCAAGTTGATAAATGGGCCATTTATTTGCTTGACTGTGATGCATGGATTACTTAATAATTCAAGTTTTACAGACAGGTCCTTCTTTGTTTCTGTGTATGGCAGCGTCTCTTTTGTTGAGCCAGAAGCACATCTTGTGTTGTGATTTAACCCAACAGCATGTTAGAATAATAACTAATTCCCAACAGACTCCTGCAAAACATGGAGATGTGTACCAGTAAACTTGAATGGTGTATTAGGAGGGCTGTTGTTTTTAAGTTTGTTTTTTAATGAAGTGATTAGGAGCTCTTGTTGTGTGCTTGTCTTAGTGACTGCAAGGGTGCTTGTCTACTAGACTAGATTTCGTTGACTAAAATCTGTTAAGTTAAAGTGTTATGGAATATTTAAATGTTTCTTTAAAAATTCCAATCAGTTTGCTGTATATACACAGATTACCCTACAAACTCATTATAGACTCCTGGAGAAAACATCTATTTAACTTTTATTAATGAATGATATGATGTAAAGATTTGAACGTGCAATATAGACACAGTTGTGATATGAAACACGTCTTTATTTTGAAAGATCAATTACATACGTCTCATATAAAAGAAACAACAATATGGCCTTGCTTTTTGCAAAAGACTGAATTAGACGATAACTCCTTGAATATTTAGATATACTCCGTCATGAGAAAAAAGTCCTCATCCTTAGTCTTTTTGACCAATAATCCTGTGCCCCCAGTCCATTTTGCTGTGCCCTCCTCCTTGGTATATTTTTCTTTAGAGTGACTTTTGCACTTAGAAGCACTTAGAGAGCTGTTGAAACATTCTGCTGGGATGCACCAGCTTTATTTGCACTCAGTGATCATCCTTGTCATAGGAGGTCGTCTGTATCTGTGAAGATGAATAAGTTAAAAATAAAAAGCTCCAAGTTGTCTCTGCATTACATTTATGCTCCTTTCTCCTGTCATACATCATTAAGTAAAATTAACCTGAACATTAAGTTCATCATTACATTTTTTTTCTTACCGTTATGAATTTCGAGATGACTCATCTGTAAAGATGTCAAGTAGATTTTGTCATAGTTTTTGTCATCATGAATTCGTTTTTCATTTTAACTATTGCCTCTTTTTTGTCAGTGAAAAAATGTCATTTACAAAAATTATTCATCATTAAAAATGAACACTTGCATGCACACTCTTTGCTCTGCTTGTCCTGTGCTTGACATGAAATGGCTTTGATATTGTAATTGTCTACATTTGAATTAATATCAGAAGACTAAAGAGGTCAACAATAGGCAGGGCAAAGAGTAGTCAGTGAGCTCAATCAGCTCCTCCATCAGAGGTAGAGGACAAAAAAGACATGGTGGTGTGTTTGTTTTTTTGTCTTTAAAAAAAATCCCAGACCTCAGCCAAACCAGGCTGCAATGAGATCAGTTGTTGGTGATGTCTTTTTTCCAATGGACACAGATATCCAATTCAGACTGACCAAAGAATGTTTTGGAGTACTTGTACAGAAAATAGCACTTTGCTTGAGTGTATCGGCTACGGTAATGTTTATTATTTTAAAGTAATAAAGACATATAAAGTTTTTAATTTCACACTAGCTAGGCCAGTTTTGTTGTATGCCTAATAGTACCGTGCTCTCTTAGCCTCCTGGGACTTCCTTCATCAACATGCTACATCCACATGTTACACTGCCACCTACAGTAACACATATGTAAACACTTGTCAATACATACAATGCATAAAAAGTCAAGCCTTCATTATGCTCCTATCAAAGACACAAACTTTGAAAATGGAAAAAAAATGTTTTGCGGGGGAAGAAACATGAGGGGATTATTTCTAACGACTTGTGTAACTTTAACAAGCACACAATATTCTGAATAAAACATGTAAATAAGCTCTTTTTGCCTTCAGGATTAGTGCCAGTGTTCAGTTTCACAGATTAAGTCCAAAACTGTCTGAATAAATGTATCATCACCACAAATGTAAACTTAATAAAAAAAGTTATATTTGGCAGAAAAACTGTGCAAACACTAGCGTTTTGACATATTTTGTGAATTAACAATCAAAGGTGAATTTAAACACTTCTGACTTTCTGATCTATTAGTATTATACTATGTACTGTATTGTCGTTATTTGTTGGACAATTCATCTGTGCTTTCATTTTTAGGCTATTATTCTCAAGGCCAGAGACACATTCCATAAAGTTTTATTGTTGCCAGGGGAATGAATCTATCCATTACTTTCCTGGTCTCAAATTAAGCATGCTTGTCATTAAAATCCCATTTCTGGCCACATTTCAATGCCCAAATTCAAGTATTGCACCTACTCGTTCCCAGCTGAACCAGCTGAAAATGCTTCATTCATGGATAAGAATCATTTACACCACCAGAGCTACCATTACAGCTAATAATACTTTATACTTTGACTAACAGCTCCCTCCATCACTCTGAACTCCTCCTATTGTGATGAAGATTTTGGTGTTGTTGATTTATCATAAATTTAGAGCTCTATTTTGGTGTTGGCACAGGGCGTAGGATGCAAACTGGCATTTTCCTGAAGAGTACTGAGGTTACTTCCTCATCTGAACTAGCTTGCAATCTTTGTAACTCATTGTCTGCCCCAGTGGGAGGAGAGGCGTACCCATAATAATCACACATTCATGTTGTTCTCATCTTTCTACTCTACACTTTTGGACTGTGTGGCCCCACCAATTAATGTTCAACCGCTGTTTTGTTACACTTTTGTTAGTTTTATGGCCAGGTTTAGTGCCTGGCCACAAAATGACTAAAATACATTATATTGCCTGCTGTCAAATATAATGAGATTAAAAAGTTAAACAATTTCTGAAATAAAAAAAATATGACACAATAAATGCTAGACTACATTTTTTTCACCAGTATATATGTAAAACACAGCGATTAGGGTCATCAATGTGTCCAGAGATGTGGTTTCTAATTTAAAGAGACATCATCTGCAAAGCATATGTAAGCTGCTGTATTCATAGTTGAAACTCTGCAGTACAGGACAATAAAAGATCTACAGGGGATGAAAGTAGCACATGTTTTCTTTACTAAAACTGGACTGAAATTTGTCAAAAATATTGTTTCCATGAAAATAGTTGAAACTCAGTTCATCTGCTACCACCTTTTCCAAAGACTTTGAAATTGGGAGTTTAGAAATTGGCCTTAAATATTTGAGATCAGAGGAATGAAGAGCTTTTTTATATGTGGCTGAACAAGAGCAGTTTAAAAAAAATCAGGATCCTAACCTGTCAACAGAGAGCAGTTTAAAATACGCAGAACAGAGGGGTTACCTGTGCTTAACACTTCCTTCAGAAATTTTATAGGATTAATATCTGAAGGACAAGTTGAAGGTTTCATTTTCTTTACCATATCAGTGAGGATAGAGGGAAATATTAAAAATGAGCAGAGGGGAACTGCACAGGGTAATTCAACAGGGATTGGGGAATGTGGGGGAGAAATTCAACTTTAATAATTTAGATCTGAGTAAAGAACGAAGGAAACTATTTGCACTTCTGGCATCTAAAATCAATGACACAGCTCACAAAGCTGAACAGCATTCTTGGATTGAAAGATGCAGATTGAAGATTTCTAACCTGTAAACTAAGGTTGTGGAAAGAGGAGGAACAGTGTGTGAAAAAATGATCAAATAGACTAATTAATTCAAACAAGTCAGACAAATTGTGTTTAAGACATGATTAACATTGTGTCCTTTTTAATATATTATTATTATATTTTTATTTTACTTTAGAGCATCATTGCAGATTGAGTACATATAAATGTGGCTTTGTGAAACATTCTTTAGGGTTCTCATCAAATATGCAAAGAAAGATCATTTCACTTGGCTGGGACATATCTTTGATGTTGTATGTAGTTACACTCACAGTCTAGACTGTTCATCCTTCTTATATAATCCACTGCAGGTCTATCACATCTGCATTTCAAAGTGATGATATCACCCTACTGCACTTCAAGACTTATGGAAAAAAAGCAAGAAACCAATGAAATCTGACAGTGGTCAATCAACACCATTGAATCCACAGAGGGGCAAACTAAAGAACTACAACAAATATTTACATATTCATATATTCTTAACTTTTAAGTGAAGTAGAAGTTGATATCATTTTAAGAATGTTAAACCATAACAGACACGTGACATGAAAACATCTTTAATGTCCTCCTCCACTCAAAGACGTTTTTCTTCTTGTACCTTTGGTCGGATGTTGGAGCTTAACTGTGCAAAGGTTGACACTGGAATGTTGTTTTCACCTTCATCTGCTGAAGTATCTCTGTACTTGTAATTTGGAGCCAGTTGTGGTCCAGTTTTCAATTTACACAAGTGTGATGTGGAAACTTAAAGCCTCCAGTGCACAAACAGTCTTTTAGTGAGGTAGGAGATTGTGTCCAGCAGCTACATTTTTTGAAATTGATTTTTATTGTGAATAGACACGGTATGATGTACAGCTTGTGCTATGTAAACCTGCTGGCCATGCTTGCTCTCGCAGTTTATACTTTCAATCTATCCATGCTATTTTCTGTCCCACCTGCTCTTTGTCTCACCTCAATACACTGTGAGTGCACTATAAGATGATATGAAATGTATTAAATGAAAGTTTTTAATGTGAGAATTAAGAATTTACAGAGAATTATCACCTGACTCCACAGCTCCCCTCAGCTTTACAGAACTTTAAAGAGAGTTTCAGATCATTGTTCAGCAGCAAGCTACAACTTTAGTTTTGTTTCACTCTCACGTGGACGCAGCAGAAAACCTCTAAATACCCACTGTACACTACCTGCTCACCACTAAAAGGCAAACAGACAATTGGCAACTAGCTGTGGAGCATTGTGGAGCATTTAAGAGCTAATGGACCAGACTTACAATACACTGATCAGGTGGACAGAAACATAACTTCAAATGAATGATCATTTTCCTCTATAACTGTTACATGTGTAAATAGGTAACTGTTTGCTTACATGTTCATTATACCAACTTAAAAAGAGATTATATGTATAATGCGCTCATAACTTATTTCCAGAGCAGAGGTCTAATTAACAAGAACAACAGCAGGAGCGCTCTAAAACCCACCTGGCTCAGTGCTGGTGTGAATTCAAATAGGCACACAAAACAGCACAAGCTCCTTATGCAGACTTGAATCGACAGCTTGTGTTACAGGTAAACTAAATAACATGTATCCCAACAGCATTGTTAAAAAAAAAGAAAAAGAAAAAAGAAAAAATGTCTACTTTCAAACACACAGCTGAATCCTATTGGAAAATATACTGTTCTGTCTCTGCCAACACTTCAATAAGATCAATCAAGATCAATAGGAAGTGCATAACAAATATTTAATGAGGTTAGCAAAAGAAAAAAAGGCTAAGAGATAAAGTTCTATTGATGTGAAACATGTTCATTAAGCTTAGATCTATGTGAAGACAGGAGGTAGGACAGAATCCCCTGGAGTCCAGACGCTGGTGAAGTAAAGCCAGCAGCTAGTTGATGGACATCCTGCAGGTCATGGTGGCATGGTGGTGATGAGGAGATGGATGGTTGCACAACAGCAGGTCTCAAAGACAGAATGACAGTGATTAAATATAATTATAATTAAATCATTATAATTAAACATCTCTGGCATCCATGGACTGACTGGCTTGAGCATTGTGAATGTAAGGACTTTGACAGTGTGGAAAATCAGAAATGATGCAGAAGATTGATACTTATTGAACAAAGCTTAATTAAAAACTGTGAAATGATTAAATTAAAGCTTACCACATTCTCTCAACTACTGGCTGCAGCTCAAATATCATTTGAAACACATTCAACGTTATACCTGCTGGCTCAGTGCCACCTGCACTACATAGAAGTGGGTGTCCCTTTTCATTGTGTCGGCACAGATTAATGGAGTCAAAACCCTGGAGAAAGTTAGGTGTTTAGGGTCTTTAAGAAGTGCTGTAAGATGTGGGTAGCATGGGACAATATCTGAAGTATAAATCATGCAGCATGCAGACACAAGAGTGGCAGAGATAAACTAAAAGTGGAAGAAGGCTAGAGGGTGCCCTTCTCTAGTCTCGCTCTTATACACTGGAACACTTGAGACCCAATGTGGTCTTAACTGTCCTCAGACTGAGAGTGAGGGGATTTCCATCTCTGTCCAGCAGTACTTTATCAAAACCACCTACAGTCAAGTGCTTTATTTTTATAAGCTAAAAAACATGTCCGAAAGTAAAAATCACAACATGTGCAAGAGGGAAAGTAATCCTGAGCAGTTCTTTGCCTAAACCTGCACTCCATCAGGAGACGTGGTTGTGCACTGCACATTAGTGCTGAAGACATTTCTAACCCAGTGTTTATGAGTCAAATTGGGATTTGTAGTTAAAAGAGAAAAAATGTATAATTAGGTGTATATTAGTTATGAGTGTTCTCTAGTTAGCTTAAATGCTAATTCTGAGCCTACTTTGCCCATTTACTAGTATGTGAATTTAAATGAAACGTTTTGACTGTGATGGTGTGATCCAAACACATTTAATCATTTTCACCATTGAGTATGTCTTTCATGGTTAAATTACATATCTGCTATACTACACATACAGTCAGCATATATTTAAGAGTGGGCATACTTTACTCCCACCATCCAAATTCTCTCTAACTTTAATACTCATACTGCAAAACAAGTGAGGCGAGTGGGAGTACAAGTTCATGCATAATTCCAGAGCAAACAGCTGTTTCTGAAATCCATACTATACTGTGTGTAGTAATCTTGTTCATCATAATAATAACAAGTATAAATTATGACTAAAACTCTGAAAATATGACCCAAGTTTTAATAAACCAGAATATTTTCCAAATTTAGTCAAATTTCTTTACTTTCCCAGTTTGAATGTAAATTCTCAGTTAGTGTAAGTATTATAAACAGGGAAACTGCTGATCATTATCTGACTGTAGCTGACTGTAGATCAGAATATACATACATAACTTTCACATATGGTATCAATAAAATACATTCAGTCAATAAATGTTGAAATATGTTAGTTAATACTGCAACCGTTTCAGCATGTAATTCCACACTAACACATGTCTAGATTTTATTTATGAATGACAAATATTTTGCCAACAGGAACAAACACATAAATGGGACAATAATTAAACTTTAATTCAAACACTCGAACACTGATTTAAAATGTTCCTTCAAGACAGTAGTGATTAATATTAAATACCCTGCAGCTAATACGATAAACATTGTGTCTTGTTTGTGTTGTAGGGCAGCCTTTGATTGTGCATCTTTTTTTCAGTTTGTTTTGCAGTGTGGAAAAACCGCCACATGCGTACTGTGACCAACTACTTCATAGTGAATCTCTCCTTTGCTGATGTCTTGGTCACCATCATCTGCCTGCCTGCGAGTCTTGTGGTAGACATTACAGAGACGTGGTTCTTTGGAAAGACTCTTTGCAAAGTTGTGCCTTATCTCCAGGTTTGTCAACTTTGACATCTGTGTTTCATGCAGGGTATTAGAAATGTTGATTTGATCCACTCTTAAAAGCTTTACATTTTCTTCACTCTGCATTTATGAATATAAAAAACTATGTTTTTCATAACCCATGACATGGGCACTGTGAGAAACCTTTTATGTTATCACATGGTGATGTAATGATGTGGACAAGTCCTTTGCTTTCTATATTTTCTAAATTAATCATTCTATTGCAGCATCATCTCCACCATGCCAACACATCCCTCGAAGAAAAAATCATTCTTGTTTTGGTTTTCTCACTGTCGACTGCATTGAAATCTCATATTACCCTGCACAAACCTATACACTAAACAAAACTAAATACCATACAAAACTATATTCTATGGACATATCAAAGTGACTTTCATCTCCAACATGGCACAAAGTGTGGTAGTGAATAACTTTGATGTCCACAGCATATGTTCTGGGTGGATAAAGTGCTAATCCCAATAATCCCTGAAGTCCTATAATTGATTGAATTTATTCCCGACAACCAAAACAATATGTGAATTGTTCTGCCGTGCTGACCCTTAGCTCAACATGCACATCACTCCTTATGGCACTGATTCAGCAGTGTAGCTGCTGCTGTATTATAACAGCTGCTGCTTAAGAGCTACTTCCTTCTACTTCTATAAATCCAAATGAATTCCCACTTGGGTATTATTTCAATGCTCCCTGCATGTTATGTCGGATTTTGCTGCAGTCCTCAGGAGGGATCATCCCCAAAGAACTGAAATGGTGCCACTTGCTGTATTTCCATCTGCAATACAGTATGTTATAAACCCAATGACATAACTAATTCCTAATTACAGGAACACAAATTAAGTCACCAGTTTGTAGTTGTAAAAGGGATTAAAGCAGCACAAGAAAAATATACTGTAAATTAGTCAATGAAAGCTTACTGCTGCTACCTTAGCTTGTATTAAAGGTCTGTAGTCTCTCTCCTACTTTCCACTTTGCCGACCTGTCTGTGCTAGTTAGCCCCATTGGCTCCTACTGAAGACATTTTATGACATAATTAGAAAATGTTTAAAGCTTAATAACTTCCTATTGTTTTTTCAGACCTCACTCAACAGAAATAAGTAGTGCAGTTGACAGTGACTATTTTCAGCTGCGGATTATTACATCATTTGTAGTTTTTTTTTCTGTATGTGGAATTGAATTAAAATAAACAACAGTCCCCATATTTTAAGTGCATCTGTGTGGCTCATTGATATGTTTTAATACAACAAAGAAGGTCTATGACACTAAGAAATAAGACATATCAGTACTTTGCCGCACAGACAAATCTGATCAATTCACTGTTGATTTTGGTCTTTTCATGGGGTTTATCACCAGATGTATCCTTTAATTCATGCAAAGAGGTGTCTTGATTGTCCTATCTTAAAATTGTACAGATGCCCTGCAGTTTGCCTACCAGGTGATCCACTCTGCACTGTGAGTGATGTGAACAAGGCAAGGCAAGGCAAGGCAAGGCAAGGCAAGGCAAGGCAGTTTTATTTATATAGCGCATTTCATACACAGTGGCAACTCAATGTGCTTTACATAAAAGAAACATTTAACAGAAAAAATTGAAAAAAACATGGAATTTGAGAAATAAAAATACAACCCAATCATAGTAAACACATACATACCCCCCCCCCCCCCCCCACACCCCACACACACACACACTAATAATAAAAACAAAGTACAGAAACATAGAAAGAGAGAGAAATAAAATACTATAATAGAGCATTAAAAATAAGATTGCAGCATAAAATAATGATTTGCTTTAAAATCATTAAAAGGACATAGAGTGCAAATGAAAGATTAAAATTTAAAGTGCTTTGAAAGAGCTCAATCATAAGCACAGGAGAAAAGAAGTGTTTTTAACCTGGATTTAAAAATATTCACAGTTGGGGCTGATTTCAGTTCTGCCGGTAGTTTGTTCCAGTTGTGTGCAGCATAACAGCTAAAAGCTGCTTCACCATGTTTAGTCTGAACTCTGGGCTCCACTATCTGACCTGACCCAGCAAACACATAACGTTCCGGTGACCTTCCCAAAACGTTCCCAACAAGTTTTATATTGAACATTCCCTAAAGAACATTTTAAGAACGTTGTATAAATGTTAGTGTCTAACGTAACATTCCCAAACGTTCTAATAACCAGATGAAATAACGTTTTTATAAAGTAATTTTTAGAATGTTCCCCTAAAGTTCCCATTTGGTAGAATTTTGGGTAACCTTCCAACAACGTTCTAAGAAAGTTCTATAAATGACGGTTTTTATATAACATTCCTAAAACGTTCTAATAACCAGATGAAATAACGTTTTTATAAAGTAATTTTTTGAATGTTCCCCTAAAGTTCCCATTTGGTAGAATTTTGGGTAACCTTCCCACAACGTTCTAAGAAAGTTCTATAAATGACGGTTTTTATATAACATTCCTAAAACGTTCTAATAACCAGATGAAATAACGTTTTTATAAAGTAATTTTTAGAATGTTCCCCTAAAGTTCCCATTTGGTAGAATTTTGGGTAACCTTCCCACAACGTTCTAAGACAGTTCTATAAATGACGGTTTTTATGTAACATTCCTAAAACGTTCTAATAACCAGATGAAATAACGTTTTTATAAAGTAATTTTTTGGAATGTTCCCCTAAAGTTCCCATTTGGTAGAATTTTGGGTAACCTTCCCACAACGTTCTAAGAAAGTTCTATAAATGACGGTTTTTATATAACATTCCTAAAACGTTCTAATAACCAGATGAAATAACGTTTTTATAAAGTAATTTTTAGAATGTTCCCCTAAAGTTCCCATTTGGTAGAATTTTGGGTAACCTTCCCACAACGTTCTAAGAAAGTTCTATAAATGACGGTTTTCATATAACATTCCTAAAACGTTCTAATAACATGATAGTTGTAACGTTATTTGAGGGTAATTTTATAACTTTCCCCAGAGGTTCCTGCACCAAGAGAAGTTATTGCACATATGCCATACAAAAATAATAATAATACAAATATTGCACCATTCCCCACAATATAATCATATTTACAATTGCCTCCAACTGAACACCACAAAGACAAAGGAAATGATAGTGGATTTCCAAAAGTCCAAGCTCCTTTTTCAGCCAATTCGTGGGGTGGATATTGAGGTAATGCTAACCTACAAATATCTGGGAGTTCACCTGGACAACAAGTTGTACTGGTCCCCTAACATAGATACACTCTACAGAAAAGGACAGAGCTGCTCTTTTTCTTAAGGAGGCATCATATCCTTAGACATCTACAAAAATATGCTGCAGATGTTTTTACCAATTGTACTGTTCTATGCTGCAGGGGAGGCAACATAAAACAGAAAGATGAAAGACAGCTGGACAGGATGTGGTGGAGCAATGCACACACAAAGGAAGTTGGAAACCATCTTTTCGGAACTCTGACCATCCTCTTCATAGCGCCTGAGTGGAATGAAAGGGATGAGGCAGAGATCCACTGATCCAGCTACGTTGCTGAAAGATTCTGGAAATGTTTCATACGAACTGCCATCAGAATACATCATTTGTTTTGTTGAGCTACAAAGCAATTGAATTTGCCTTCGAGAATCAATAAGTTCTATTCTATTCTATTCTATTCTATTAATTCCTCTTCCCCTCCACCTCACACACACATCATCATTGTAGCAGTTTGATTGAAAAAGTAAAAGAGAATTGTTACCTATTCAGTATACGGCAACATGTAACTTCCACCCAATGGCATCAGCTGATACTCTATGTAATGAATGTGATTTGGGTTGTACGTGATCCCTGAGGGTGGATGGGGGCAGCACAACAATGTTTTTGCCAGCCCTCTGGTCATATTTTGTTTGTTTTAGCTTTAATGGACAGGTTGCCATGTAATGGATAATGCACAGCAAGGTGGTCACTCTTGGGGCCGCTGTGGCTCAGGAGGTAGAGCGGTCGTCCTCCAATTGGAAGATTAGCGGTTCGATTCCCGGCTCCTCCAGTCTACATGTCGATGTGTCCTTGGGCAAGACACTTAACCCCTAGTTGCTCCCGTTGCTGTGCCAATGGTGTATGAATGCGAGTGAATGGTTAGATTCCTCCTGATGTGCAGGTTGGCACCCTGCGTGGTAGCTGCCTGCCATCAGTGTATGAATGTGTGTGAATGAGTTGTAGTGTAAAGCGCTTTGAGTGGTCGAAAAGACTAGAAAGGTGCTATATAAGTACAGTCCATTTACCATTTGAGGATAAAAATCCTGACGTTCTAATAACCTTCTCAAAACGTTCTGGGAACATCATAATAACCTTCTGGTAACGTCAGGAAAACTTGCAGTTTTAACTTAGAACGAACGTTTGAGAGAAAACATTCTGGTAACCTTCTTAAAACGTTCTATTAACCTTCTCAAAACGTTCTGGGAACATCATAATAACCTTCTGGTAACGTCAGGAAAACTTGCAGTTTTAACTTAGAACGAACGTTTGAGAGAAAACATTCTGGTAACCTTCTTAAAACGTTCTAATAACCTTCTCAAAACGTTCTGGGAACATCAAAATAACCTTCTGGTTACGTCAGAAAAACTTGCCGTTTATACCAGTATACTACGTTGTGTTGCAACGTTAAAAAAACGTTCCTACAACTAAAAAGAAACGTTCTCATAACGTTTTGAGAACCGAAATTTGTTTGCTGGGATTTTTTAAAACTATTGTGAACTCTGTCCAAACAGATTTGCGACAAATAATAAATAGCTCACTTCAATCAGGCACGTTTCCTAAACCCCTAAAAGTAGCTGCCATTAAGCCACTCTTAAAAAAGAGAACGCTGGATGCTTCCATGTTAACCAACTACAGACCTATCTCAAATCTTCCTTTTATAGCCAAGATCATTGAGAAAGTGGTTTTTAATCAACTCAGCAATTTCTTGAACTCCAGTGGCCTTTTTGACAAATTTCAATCAGGCTTCCGACCTCACCACAGTACAGAAACAGCTCTTATTAGAGTGTTAAATGACATAAGGTTAAACACTGACTCAGGCAAGGTGTCAGTTCTGGTCCTGTTGGATCTCAGTGCTGCGTTTGACACTGTGGATCACAGTATACTGTTGAACAGGTTGGAAACTTGGGCAGGACTCAGCGGAACAGTCCTAGAATGGTTCAGGTCCTACTCGGAGGAGCGGAGTTATTTTGTGACCATTGGAAGTTATGAATCCGATCGAGTGGCTATGACATATGGAGTTCCTCAGGGGTCAGTTCTTGGACCCCTTCTGTTCAGTCTATATATGCTGCCTTTGGGTCAAATTCTGCAGAACTCTAATGTAGACTATCACAGTTATGCAGATGACACGCAGATATACCTAGCACTGTCCCCGGATGACTACAGTCCAATACAGTCATTGTGTCACTGTTTAGAGCAAGTAACAAATTGAATGAACCAAAATTTCCTTCAATTAAATCAGGATAAAACTGAGGTAATTGTTTTTGGCAATAAAGAGAAGAGGACTGCTATCAGTAAACATCTCGAGTCACTCTCTCTAAAAACTAGCGACCAAGTCCGAAACCTTGGCGTGCTGATAGACTCAGATCTGACCTTCAGCAGTCATATCAAATCAATCACCAAAACAGCCTTCTAACAGCTTAAGAACATATCCAGAGTGAAGGGTTTTATGTCTCAAACAGACCAGGAGAAGTTGATTCATGCTTTCATCTCCAGTAGACTCGACTACTGTAACGGTCTTCTGACTGGACTCCCACAAAAAAGCATTAAACAACTGCAGCTCATTCAGAACGCTGCAGCTCGAGTTTTAACCAGTACAAAGAGATCAGAGCACATTACTCCAGTTCTAAAGTCTTTACACTGGCTCCCAGTCAGCTATAGAATAGATTTTAAAGTTCTGCTACTGGTCTACAAATCACTGAATGGTTTAGGTCCAGAATACATGAATGACATGTTAGTAGAATATAAACCCAGTAGAGCTCTGAGATCTACTGACTCTGATGGCATTTTGTCAAGACAGCATGTTGATGGTTTTAAATTCTGAACTGTTTCCTCTATGGTTTTTTGGTCAACTGTTTTAAATTCTGACATCGCAGTTGAGTTATTCCTGGGAGGTCTTAGGGGTTGCGTCTTTTTATTGTTTTGTTGATTTGTGTTGATATTTAACCTTATGGACTGTATTTTTTCACTGAAAAAGCAAGCAAATTCATTGCATTTATCTGTGGAAAGGAGTTCTGGAGCTATCTGTTTAGGGGGGTTTGTAAGCTTATCAACCATAGCAAACAGAGTGCGAGTGTTGTTGATGTTCTTATTAATAATTTCAGAAAAGTGTCGCTGTCTAGCTTTGAGTAACTCATAGTTAAAATTACAAAGACTTTGTTTGTAGAGGTCAAGGTGAATTTGAAGTTTAGTTTTTCTCCACTTACGCTCTGCTTTTCTGCATTCTGTTTTCAAAGCCTTTACCATCATAGTGTTCCTCCACGGTGTTTTCTTTCTGATCAAGGTCGTCTTAGTTTTAGTTTTAATAGGTGCAACAGCATCCATGACATTTGAGATTTTCCAGTTAAAATTATCCAGGAGTTCATCAACTGACTCTGCACTCACAGTTGGTGACATAGCTATAGCCTCCATAAACTTTGCACTGGTATTCTCATTTATGTACCTTCTCCTAACAGACACAGAGGTTAACTGAACATTTGGAATGATCTGTAAGTCAAAGAACACACAGAAATGATCAGAAAGAGCCAAGTCCTTGACATCAACAGAAGAAATGTCAACACTTTTAGAGATAACCAGATCCAGGGTGTGGCCTCGAGTGTGTGTGGGCCCTTTCACATGTTGCAAGAGGCCAAAAGTGTCAAGACAGGTGTCCTCGTGGTTTCTATGGCTGCATCATATTCATCGTTATCAGCATTTAACGTCATAATCCCGGAACTAATTCAAGGTTACCATACAAAGTTGAATATAGATTTCAGTGTACTATTGATTTTCTGTCAGGCAGAAGACAATTATGTATGGATTTGATCCTTTCTGCCTACTGGTTAAATCAACAAAATGAATAAGAAAAGATGATTAAGTATACCACTGGCATCTTTAAGGTAAACATTTCAAAGTGATGAAGCTGAGCATTTATTTCCCACAGGAATTAACCTGCAGGTTTATCTCCCACATGAAATTGGAATTTTGAAACTCAAACTCCTGGAGACAACCATCAGCAATACCCTGAAAATGTGTTAACAGCATCTTTAACATAACAAGTTTTTTCAATTTCACGGCTCCATAGTTGAATACTCAATTAATCTGATATGGCTTCCCCAGTGTATCCTTGAGAGCAAGGCAGGTGATTAATTCAGATAATGGTGAGGAAGAAGATTGTCGTTGACCCCTGGCACTGTCAGACTAACTAAACCCTGCTAATCTGCACTCAAACTATCTCATCTGAAACGTTACTGTGTTTGTGGAACATTTAGTTACCATCACAACATTGCTCTTATACACTGGACTAAAAGATTCAATCTTGTATGTTTGGACCCATAGTGTTTTGGTAAATACAAGTGATTGCTATACTGATTCACCTTGGAAATTAAAAATTGACTAAACCAGTCATCATGGTGCATCATTCACCACAACACTGTTTACTCTGTCTCCACCAGTCAAGACTAGTTTCAACATTGAATGAACAATTGACCATTTCCTGCATGATGGATCAGACTATTTAATATTGAATATCTTTTGTCTGTTGAACGTTGTTCTTATTTTTTCCACAAAATAAAAAGGAGGTCGGGCATTTCAGAACTTTCACCAATACCACAGAAAGCAAAATGACTTAATATTCTTGGTATCTCTATTTTTTAATACCTATGTGGACAACTACGGTCAGTGGTTGCTGCATGTTCAAAAGGATTCTCAAACTGCTTGATAAAAGAGCTGATAGTTAAGTAGAAAGGCTGTTAACTGAAGACTTGCTTTAGAGGCATGTAAGGTCTCAAAGATTTTTTAAAAATCCTCAGCAAGTTCGAATTCAAAATTCAGCAGAGCATTTATGTGTGCTACTTGTCAATCAATTAATCCCCTTTAACGTGAAGAAACCTCAAGCAGAACCGGGCGCTAGATGGGCAGCCATCTGCCTTGACCGGTTGGGGTTGAGAGAGAGAGATGGAGAGAGTGTGTGTGAAAAAAGAGAAGGGAGAGGGAGAGAGGGAGAAAAGAAAGAGAAAGAGGAGAGGGAGAGAGGAAAGAGAGGCACAGTAAACAACGCTGAAAATAACGAGTATGATTAATGATGATATCAGCAGCACACACGCATGGACGTCCCTGGGACCCGGACGTCTATCAGGACCTGGAAATTGATGGCCTTTGGATCCGCCTGTGAGGCGAGAGAGCACAAAGAAAACAAACACTTAATAGACCTCAAACATAAATAACATGAGAAGCTATTAAATGTATGTGCTGGTTTCTAATTAGTAGTGAGAATAGTGAAAGTGGTGAAAATACCTTTGCCAGAATATTGTTCCTATCTAACTGGTATTTCTTTTCTCCCTTTTTTCTCAGACCATATCTGTTTCTGTATCAGTCCTAACACTGAGTTGCATTGCCCAAGACCGATGGTACGCTATCTGCCACCCGCTAAAGTTCAAGAGCACAGCCAAGAGGGCTCGCAAGAGTATTGTTGTCATTTGGGTTGTGTCGTGTATCATCATGATCCCTCAGGCCATTGTGATGGAGTGCAGCAGCCTGCTGCCTGAACTTACAAACAAGACCAGCCTGTTCACAGTGTGTGATGAACATTGGGGAGGTTAGTTTACACAAATACCCTTCAAACACATGAAAACATTGTGCCAAATATCTTACACACTATCAAATTTACTGAGACCAAATGACTATACAAAGGACAATTTATAGTTACATATGCTGTGCTTCTTTCAGAAAGACAGTGCAGAGTTTCTCCTTAATTAAAGTCTTCAGAAGAGGAGAACCTTGCACAGAGAAAAAGCTTTTCAACCACTCACCTTCATTAAGCTACAGTAATTAAGTCAATATGATAGCTCTGAAACATTGATTGCTTGCTTTTATAGACACATGAAGGTGAAAGTTAATGAAAAATGTATCAACTGAAAATGTCTCTGATGTCAGATAAGCATACATATTCTTTGTAGGCTTATTTTACTAAAGGACTAGTTTGACATTTGGGAATACATATACACTCTCTTGCTGATCGTTGGATGAGAAGATTGATGGCACTCTTGACTTTTTATGGTAAAAATAAAACTACACCCAGGAGACAGTTATCTTAAATGATAAGGCAGGTGATTTTCTATATTATATTTATTGTTAACTAATCTCAGACTAATAACAGCAATCACTTTATCAGTGTTTCTGTGTACTTTCGTGTACTACACTAACATCACTCCAAATGTGCAGGATCATGGTTCTTTTTTTTGGTGCTTCACTAGTTTTTTTTTTATATATCACAACCATTTTGTACTATATTGTATATTGTAAATAACTTTGGTATAAAGTCAAGAGGTTGTGATATGTAGCACAACAGGCTTGTCTCTGCCTTACACGGAACAACTCTCCGCGACATTTTTGCTTTTATTTGACAGTATTGTAATTAGCTTTGAGGTTGCAGTATTGGAGAGTTAAGTAGAGGACAGAGAAGGATGGGTATGATGACCAACAATTGTTTCTGGCTGAAATCTAACCAGGGACATTGTAGTTATGTGGCATGCTTAGTAACCCTTCAGCTTCTGGGGTGCTCCTGGAGCAGTTTCTAAGCAGACTAAGGTACCCATACTCTCTGGGGTGAAGGAACATGTTACCCAGTGCCACGGTGTGACTGACTGACGTGTTTTTTTAGGTAACATAAATCTGCTCGCACCTCTAAAACTCACTAAAGGATATGCTTTGTCTTGTTTGTTTAATTAGAGTAAAATGTGCAGTGTAGAAACAGAAATTGTGGTTTTATAGTGGGTTGCTGTATATGACAGACTATTTCTTGTGCAATAAACAAACAAGATAAATTACCTGTGGACACAGGCTCCCAGTTTTCCCTCTCTTTGTGCTAAGTTAAGCTAATCAGCTGATGCCTGTTGCTTCATAATTACTGTAGTCAAGAGAGTGGTATCAATCTTTGGATTTAACAAAAAACTCTTAGCATCTGCCAAAATGTGACTATTCCTTTAAGAAATAGCCTTTTTTATAAGATAAGATAAGATAAGATAAGATATTCCTTTATTAGTCCCACAATTTGGAAATTTGCATTATTACAACAGCAAGTGGAAAGTAAAATAGAAGAGCAGCAATAAGAAAAAGTATGAAGAACAAGAAATAATAAGTACAAAAAACAATAGGAAAAATAATAGTAAAAATATATAATAAAAAATAATTGTGACATTATTTACATTATTTACAAGAGTAATTTCCAGCACTTTTTAGTCAAATTGCCTGTTGTGTGTCCCCATGTTGTGTTGTTGATACTGTGTACTGAGCACTGTTGCAAACTCTGTTTGCGTGGCCATTAAAGTGAAGTAAAAAATAAAGTGAAATTATGATTATGTTCTTTCCACAGCTGAGATCTACCCCAAGATGTATCACATCTGTTTCTTTATTGTCACATACTTGGCACCCTTATGTCTGATGGTCCTGGCATACATTCAGATATGTCACAAGCTGTGGTGTCAACAGGTATATACAGCCTTTTATGTTTTTTTGTATTGTTTTTTTTTCTATTTTAAAGTGATGAATTAGCTCTTAAAATGCCAGGCTCAAATAATAAATCTCACTGTTAACTGACCTTCCTCTGGCAACCTTACAGTGTCTGATGTATGCTCATATTTTATCAACAGATTCCTGGAAGCACATCAGTGTTGCAGAGGAAGTGGAGGTCAATTAAGTGCTCAGCTCGGACTCCAGGGCTGGGAGAGTCTGTGAGGGTCAGGACCAGCACAGTTTGTGCTGAGATCAAACAGGTCCGAGCCAGGCGCAAGACAGCTCGCATGCTGATGGTGGTGCTATTTGTTTTTGCTCTGTGCTACCTGCCAATCAGCGTGCTCAATGTCATGAAAAGGTAATTATCCCTCGAGCCCTGCTGTTTCGAGGATGATAAGCCACTCAAGCAGAGAGAGATAAACAAGAGACTGTGATAAACCAGCACTCACATGATGATTTTCTTTTTTCATTCTGGTTCTTTAAAGTTTTATAGTGACTTGTATGGTGATTAGTGTTGAAATCATGCACAAATTAATCTCTTACTGATACAATGCCATACTTCACCTGCAGGGTCTTTGGTGCTTTCAAGAAGACAAATGACAGAGAGACAGTGTATGCATGGTTTACTTTCTCACACTGGCTAATATATGCAAACAGTGCAGCAAATCCCATCATCTACAATTTCCTCAGTGGTAAGTATGTAACCTGCCTAATCCCTTAGACCAGTTTTATGAGTTCATTACTGCCCCCCAATGGACAGTTTGACAACCACAAAATAACTCACTGCTTTAAATATCTGTTCTGCATTTACTAATATCAAACTGAGATAAGGTTGAAAATTATCATTGGCATACACATCTAAGCTTTTAGTCATGATGTACTGTATTGAAAAAGTAACAGAACATATATGTATGATACTGAATACATTCAATTAAATCTTCTTTTCATTAGCAACATTGTTACTATCTGTAAGTCATAATGACTAGAGGACTGAAAAAAGCCTAAAACTGAATGGGTACTGAGTGGATTTAATTTCTCTTTCTCTTTTCTCAGGTAAGTTCCGTGAGGAGTTCAAAGCAGCCTTTTCTTGCCATTGTTATGGTCAAGGCCAAAATCGGACAAAGAAGATAAGGACCAGAGCTAGCACAGAGAGCCGAAAATCCCTGTCAACTCAAGTTAACAACATGGACAATGTATCACGCATATCAGATCAGATAGTGTAGTCTAATTATGCAGGTAGGGAGTTCTTATGACTAATCCATGCAACAAAGCACATCACTAAGGTTGAAATCCAAATGTGAAAACCTGATTATAAAAACAGGCATCTGAATGGACAAGAATGATTGATGGTATGTTTGGTAAGTTTCACACAACCTTTATCAAGACACTTAGAAAACTGAGTGCTGTTTTCTGAAGACCTTTTGACACCATAGGACACTTGCAGTTCACAAAGACTCTATTCATTATCATTGGACACCACTTGGATGTACAGTATGTAATAACTCATAACATCTGAATTGTACTGTATGATGAAGATTACATGAAATTATTTAATTACACGTGGATATTTTTATTGTATTGTACTGTAAATGTACTATTTTGAATGTAAAACTTTATTTCACTTCAATATTACAGATTATAATTAATTAATTAATTAACTGTTAAAAGAGAGTATTTATCAATATTTATTTATTTGCTTGTTTGTTGGTTGGTTGGTTGGTTTTATGAACTTTTATGGCGATAGAGAAACAGGTGCTGTGGAGAACAAAAAGAAAAGTCCCACAGAGTTGCTAGGATTTGTAATTTTACATTTATATGTCCAGCAGTATTGACTTAGATCTGCTGTGTAAATTACCATGAATTGGTTGTTATGTGCATCATAAACATCCTTCAAACTGCTAGATATTCAACATGAATGTATCCTGATGGACCTTGTTACTTGGTACACAGAAGTCTGCATTAAGCAACATCATTCAAGTGGACTTACTGCTGCCCATTTTCCCCAGTGTTCACTGTATAGCAGCTAAGCAAATTAAGTTTAAAACATCATAGAAATTACCACAACAAAGACTCTTGTTCTCAAGAGTTGTTGAGAGGACATCCAGTCAGACGCAGCAGATTTTCAAAGCTGCATTTTGACATACAATGAAATGTTTATCTCAGTCAAGTTCACTGACATACACAGAGCCCAGGAGACACTGTCCTGTGGGGAAAACAATGGATTTCATTGGAATTGAATATCTTAATGCTAATTCTAAACTAAACTTTAAAACGTGCAATTTTAAAAAAAAAACGAGATGTGGTGTCAGATCTTCAATGCTTAGTGAATTGATCCTCATAAGTATCATAAACTGTTCCTTTTGTACAAATCCTGAACTGTTGCTTGTTTGAGGCATCTAACTCTTTACAAAGCCTGAGTTAGATACAAGTTTATATTTATTAAATGTTATATTGGACTGATGATCTAAATAAATTATTACCAAGTGGTGGACACGTGGTACAAAAAAAAAATTGCATTAATGATGAATTCTTAATGTACCACGACCAGAAATGTTTAACTGTTTCCTGTTGCCATTTATTGTGTTATATGTTATTTTGTTTTAAAGGTGCAGTGTGTAGAATTTAGTGGCATCTAGTTGAGCTAGTTTGGTTAAAATTAAATATAATATTCATAAATATGTTTTAATTTGTGTATAATCACCTGAAAATAGGAATCATTGTGTTTTCATGATCTTACATGGATACCTACAGAGGGAGTGGGTCCTCGTCCTTCCTTTTCAAGTCTTTATTTATCATGGGAATGTTTACTGAGAGTGTTACGGGTCCCAAGGCTACCACAAATTAACAAATGATTTGTGTTCGACAATCTTCAGTCTGAAAAAAACAGGTGAAATGTTCAGAGGAATGAAGACACGAACCATGCACTTCTCTTCCCAATTTTTCTCTGGGAAGGGGGCGGAAGCCCCTGCGTTGGGAAACCGGGCGTGTCACTACCTGCGCTCTTTGATTCCGCTCTTCTCTTTCCTACTAAACTAAAATTTCTCCTCACAACAGATGTGGAAATTAATTATCTTGGACCTCTGTCAATATACTGCTTTTTTTGTATTATTATAATAAGCAAAAGTAAAGTGCAACTTAAAATGATATATAAACAGTTTTAAAATAAAACACCACAGTTATCATATATTTTGAGTGTACTACAAGAGCAAGGCCTTCCAGCTCAGTCAAACAGTTAAAGACATTCACACTGTCCAGTACAACCAGTATTAGTCTGCTGGAAACTGGAGCAGCTACAGGCAGCCAAGTGCTTTCCTCTAGGGCATCCCAGTGGTCATAATGGGGCAGTTACAGCACAGGCCCTGTTATTTCACTTTCCCACCCAGATTCATCCTAGTTGTGGAGAGAACAATCTGACAACCTTCTGGTCGCAAGCCCAATCTTATTTTAAAATCATTCTCCGCTGTATAATAGTTCCCTTGGAGAGGATAAAAGCCTGAAATTCCAGTGATTGGGACCATTGGGCCTCATGCAGCATCATTCTCTTAAATTTCTCCTATATTTTCTCTTAAATTTCTGTTTAGAGAAAAAATAAGAGAAGTCAGCTCCAGGTGCATGAAACATTCTTAACCACACAAATCTGCACACAAATGATGAATCAACAAATAAACTTATTGTAGTTCTGATTGGGATTGATCGACGAATACTTTTCATAGCCAACAAATTCAATAATCCAATTATTATAATTATTCTGAAACATAATCTAACTTGGATTAAATGTTATTTACACATTTTTTATGCTGCTCAAATTTAAAACTTGTTTCCTTGCATTGGACAAACAATTTGTGAACCGTGAAAACGAGATTGCTTTTCTTGGAACGAGTTCTCTCAACCACTCATAAAATCTTCCCTTACCTTACCGCAAAAAAGAAGAAGACATTGGTGAATCTCAAAAAATCAAAACGAAATAAGAAAAAAACGTATATGAACAAAAATAAGGGAATTTGTTCATAAATGACTTTTAGCATGCGGTCCATTGTATATTATTCTTCTAATATTTAGATTATTGTAAAATGTAACTGAAGTAATTTTGAAGCATCTGAAGTGACAAAAAACTTAAAGTGTCACACATGAATCTAAAAAAAGGTATGCATGCACAGCACTGAAGCTCCGGTGTTTGTTGACAGAAATTAGACCCAACTTAATGAGAGACTTCTGCGCATGGTTCAGTGCACATAACAAAAGTCTGCTGTTTCCATTTAAGGAAATCATTAAGACAATAAGGTAAATCAATTAAAATCACAGAGAGTACAATCAGGCGATTATAATGCACTACTGTGCATAGGAAATGTTGTTGTATACATGATCACAACTTGTAGTCCTAGAATCTGCTTACCCTCACAGATACCACATCAGCTAAACAAAGCAAAAGAGTAATACAATGTTCAGACAAGTAAAAGACCTACAACTAAGCATAATGGACATAAACAAAGACAAAACAAGTATTAATCAATCAGTCATCAACTGTGCCATTATTCCTTTGTTAAAGGTGCATAAAGGACACAGAGTCTCACTGGATATCAGCAAATTACTATTTGCTATGTAAAGTTATAGTGGCGTAATGGTGACCAAAACAGAGAATTAAGCCACACTACCTCTGTGTGTTGTTATCTGAGCTTTTCTGTTCTTTGGTTTGGTAGGTCCATGTTAGTGCGTCTGAGTCCTTCCAAGATGGCGACCGCATCACAAATTCTCCCTAACAGAATCTTGATCCATATTTGATCAGCACTGCTTAGCTTGACAGTTTGACCTGAGTGTTGTGAGTTGCCCACCCCCCCCAACTTTATTAAAGTAATTGACACAGACATTTGCTTTGGTCTGAGACGTTAATGCTGTAGTGCGACATCTAGTGGCTGAATGTTGTGTTTTGCGACTTCAAAGAGTGAAAAAATAATGAATGAATGTACGAAGAATTAAGTCCTTTGTCAAGTCAAATGAATTAAGTTAATAAAATCAGCAGTCAGGAGAAAATGATCATGTTATAAAAGAATTACACAAAGAAGAATATAAAGATAAAGAATGCAATGTGACAATAACAGACAACAAAAACATTTTTAAAAATGACATGCAGGCCTTTATTAAGCTTGATTTCTGCTCAAACACTCAATTGTTGTGGCTGTTGACAAGTAAGACTTTAATAAAATATCAGCCCTGTCTGAGTTTTGTCAGCTAGTCATATTTAGATATTGAGAGCAGACTACAGTTTTCTGTTATTATACAGTTTTTAGATCTCTAGAGGTAGTTATTGTATTGATTTCTAACTGTTGGTGGATATTTAATGAAGCCCCAATTATTGCTTTCATTTTTTTAAGTTTCAAAATCTCACATATCATCCAGGGTGTATTATGAGTATCGTTCAGTCTTGATTAAAGATCAAGGTATGTTTTTTATGAATCACTTCTTACAATACACGCAGCCCTTGTTGAATTGTTTTGATCATGGCCAGTTTGAATCAGTTGTACTTATTAATCTATTCTCTCTTGTATTTAAACTTAAAAATGGAAATTAAAGTGTAGTTACGTCTACATTGTCATTAGCATGTTTGTCATTGTGTCAGCATCCTGAATCTTTTTCAATCAGTCTGGCATCTTTGTTACATTTCACATTGTGTGGAAAAACATTCTGAAAAAGTAATATGCCCAAACTTGTAGGTTTCATATCACCAAAACCAAAATGTGAGTTTCAGGTGCTTGACTGCTACCAATAATCAATTACAGTCAATTTTTATTCATATAACCCAATATCACAAATCAAACAATTGATGTCATGACTACCTTATGAAATGCCGTTTATTCATGATGGAAATCTGCAAGTACTGCAGCTCCAGTAACAGAACTGCAGTGTGTGATTCTGTATTTCGTGAAGATTCAGGTATAATTTCACCTTTTTGTCACTATTTTGTGATGATTTTTTCCCATGTTGCTGTTTTATTGTGATATATGACACATATTTACATATTTTTGATAGTCAAATGCAGTTAAATGAGAGTCAAACTATTAATCTCCAACAGAAATATCCCATTAATAGTTTTTGAATTTTTCATTCAAAATTGTGACACTTCTATTTAATGGAGTAACACACTGTTTTTCTGATGTTGCTGTTGCTTGTTTTCTTTTGATGTCCCCAGCTCAAAAACACACATTTTCAGCATGACTAGCACACAGATTTCAATTTAAGTAACTGGTTTTGACATGTCGACCAGTGACTGTAAAACTTTTATTATCTGAACACATTACGATGGAAAGACTGAAAAGAATAACAAAAAAGCAAGTTGACGAGTTAAATTGCCATTTGGCCTCATTCAACAGTTCTAATGCAGCATACAAATGTATACAGTGCAATCACTCACTTACAGTCAATAACAACCCCCTTCCCTTGTATGTGTGTGTGTGTGTGTGTGTGTGTGTGTGTGTGTGTGTGTGTGTGTGTACGTGTACATGTACGTGTACGTGTACGTGTACATGCATGTTTGCAATTCCAATCACACATCAACTATGTAAAATGTGTCATGTCAGTATTTGTTGTAGCTGCAAAAACATTTTCATTGCAAATTCAATCTGGTAGACACTTCATAAACGTATAGAAATACAGTGATACCCTAGAAGATTTAAAAAAAAAAACAGGATCCTTAAATACACTGAAATGTCACTCTTGTATAAAGAAATACTGTGACTTCACTTTCATTTTTGTTCTTGTTTTAGGGTTGTGTGGTTCATGAATTGCATCTGTCATTTCATTATACTGTGTAAGGTGTAGCCTCCCGTAAATGTGTTACATCCTGTTGACTGTGGGGGTGTATCCCTGCTTAAGCACCGGAGGGACAATTCGGCTACAGCAGAGTTTGTCCACTCACAGCCTTTAAAACAGCTATCATGCAACTACACCTGGAAGCTGCAGTCATACTTGGTGAGTCAAAGTCAACTGTCTCTTCTAGATACAGAATGATAAATCATCTTGGTCAGTGAAATATAGCAGCCTATTGATTTCATCTTAACATAGCACTGTGTTGTAATGAAATGTTACTAGAAGTAGGGCTTTAAAGTATGGCTGTAATTGTTGCACCCTCTGATGCATGTACCGCACTGTAAGTCTGTCTACGACCCGTGGTGTTTGCTGAACTGAACCTGACAATGTACAGATTTGAAATAACAATCAATTTTTAAAAATGTTTGCATTGTACTTTTACTTTTCAGGATTTGTTATTCCTCAGATTTCCAGCCTCACCATTTCATCTACACCCTCTGACTGTTTGGCTACTGTGGATACCTGCATGTCAGATTTATGCAAGATTGAAAAGGCATTTTATGGCGGGACCTGTGACGGTAAGAATGACACAATTGACAATATCTGCTGCGGGGCATCGTAACATGGTGTTATCTTTATGTTTTTTAGTGACGTTACTAAAGTAATGATTACATTTTCTCTGAAAGCTTGGGACATAAGGGTCATTCAATTGGATTGCATCTCTTGGAGTATGGCTTAAATGTAATAACTCAGGCAATAGCCTGAAGCAAAGTCTACATAACTAAATAAATACATGAGAGTGTTCGCCTACCTTTAAATATATGTCTGTTGTAGCGTTAAAATCCAGTATTATGATTTTGTTTGCGTATATCTAAATATAATAATAAATATAACGGCCATCACGAGAGAGACAATCAGAGCAGCAAGCACATTGGAAAGCACCTGTTGCACAAGACCCTGCTCACATGGAAAATCCTGTTCTGCCCCTTCATGTGTTTGTGTTATTAAAGATGAAAGGTGCCACATAAAAGGCTCAGAGGTCTGTGACATGACCATCCGGACAATATTGGACCAATTTCCCTCACTGCAAGGCTGTGTGTGTGCCTGGGAAGAGGAGCTTTGTGGCTCTATACAAGTCCTGGCCACACAATGCCACCGAAAGCCAGGTGCAGTATTCTCAGTATTGTCTAAGATAAAGCATTTATAGGCAAATTACATTTTTGTTTACCAAAGGCGATCTGATGCATGAATGAGGACTATTGTGTTTCAGAATGAGTGTGAAGAACAACAGATTGGCTTTAATGGGCATTTGTTAGATTGGAGCTAATCATGTTTCCTGTTGTTTGTACAGCAGCTCAACAGAAGAGGAGCACAGTGGTAGACTGGCAGTCGAGCAGTTTAATAAACTATGGTAATTATTTTGTTATGGTTAAAGTTGAAGTGAAAGATAATGAGAAGATAAAATGATGTTCTGAATTCAGTCAATAAAAAAATGATGTTTCTCAAATCCCATCCTATATTTCTTTCTATAGTGTATGATGGTACTGGATCCTGCTTGGAGCAAATACGAGTTTGTGTCAGTGATGCAGTTTGCAACAGGTATCTGGTACCTGTTCTCCAGGCATGCAGGGCAGAGGGGTGCAACCGTGAATACTGTCTGCAAGCAACTCAGCAATTCTATGGCAGCATGCCACACAATATTGCAGAGATGTTGTTCATGTGTGACTGCAGGGCTGCAGATCAAAGCTGCCTGCATATGAAAACTGCTCTGCAAAGTGGCACATGTGGAGAGGAGACCTGGATCTGCCAGGAAACAGTCAGCCTGTGTATTAAAGACAGGCGCTGCAGGTATGTAGATACACTGTCTGACATGACAGCATTTGATTAAAAATGTTAAATGAGAAAGTAATACATTCTTATGTAGTCTAATATATAGTGTCATAACTAAACATCAACTTCTTTTTAATCTTATTTCCAAAAAGCCATTTTGCCTACAATTTTAAATTAGTAACATAATTGATATAGACATTATTGCTTATTACAGGGCATCAAAAATTGATGATGTACTGTATCTACTTTTCCTAAACGTTCAAAAAGCAAAGCAGACAACATCTCCACTTGCACATGCTTTCTTTTATTTTTCCAGAAACCTGTTAAAAACTTTCCAAGCTAAATGCTGGAGCTCTGAGGAAGCACAATGCAGCAGCTTTGACCTCCAAAATGAATGTTTCACGCAGATGGATCCAACTCTCATCCTTGGTGGAGATTCTGAATGTAAAACAGCCTTCTTTGCCACTTCAGGCACAACACTCCACTATCCTTGCACGTGCAAAGGAGTACACAATGCTGCTCTTCTGACGTGCAACCTGATTCATGATGCACTTCATAATAGATCACACTTCAGTGAGTAGGGTTTTCGATATACAAGATGAATTCATTACTAAATGTCTTTATTGGAAGTAATTAAATGCTTTTTTGTGTTTATTTTAGTGAGACCTTGGAAAAGTAATGATGGTCCTTCTAAACCTCCTGAAATCAATGAGTCAGAGAAAGGTCAAACACAGATAACCGGTAAAATTCCACTTATTGCTGACACTCTACAAAATGAACATACTTAATGGGTTGTTTAAACAAATGTGGAGTCTTATCACTGCAGCTTTGAATACAGATGTTAATTTATTTGTCTTTTCAGATTATCTGCTGTATGGTTTTTCAACAGTGCTGCTTGTTGGAATTGTTGTATTAATGCCTTTGGCTGTTATCAGTACAATATGGTAAGTGCATTAACAGTAAGTCAGTGAAATTCTCTGATATTTAAGGAAAATACTAAGCGTTTATTTTCCATTCTTTTTTGTCTTGTAGGGTGTTGAGAAGAAGAGATAGAAAAATATTTCATCCTCCTCAGAAAAACAATTGTGTTGTTATTCTTTGATGTTTCTAGTTTTTGAATCAAATGTAGCACAGATACATTACTATGGCAGCATTGTGCATGATTTCTTCAAGACATTATTTATGACTTGTGTAACAGATGATAATGTTGCTTACCCAGTCTGAATAGTGGTACAGTACTTCATTAAAGGAAATCTATTGTGGAGGTTTGATAAAACATTTCATTTCTGGTGTAATAAAGACCCTGCATGTGAGATGATGTAATGTTTGACAAGATATTCATCATATCAGAGAGTTTGTATGACAATGGTTTTCTTTTTGAACAATGACAACACCTTTCTCTTTCTAAAGTAAAAGATAAATCACCAGTATTGAATGAAAGTCTTGAGCTACTAATCTCTTTAAATGTAACTTTCAGACAACACATCTGAAGCATTTTAGATTGCTTTCTATTTTTGTCATCCATTGTCTTTTTGTGTTGTTTTATTGATGCTGTAGGTCCCCACTATATCAGTTAATAAACTTCTGAACACGAATGTTGTATTATTTCAGATGTGATCTCATGGCCTGCACACTTACTCCAAGCCACAAAAGTTTAATATGGAAAATGTTTTCATCCTACTTCGATCGTCAGGTCAGAATGTTTGTAAAGATGGAAAACACACTCATATTTATAAATTACGCGCACAAATGGGCTAAGAAGCTCTATGATGACATCTGTGGTTAACCATCCACACCACCAAGGGGGACAAACGTCTCAAAGCAATTAATAATTCAATAAAGTACATGGAAAAAGCCAGATTACAAAAGCCCTACTTCAAAAATCAATACATTAAAAATATCACAAATATCAAAAGAAACATCTTACATATAAACATTACATCATTACAAAATGTTGATATGACAAAATCAACATCACATATGTTCAAAAATATATTATAGTACATTAGAAAAAATCTTATACTGAGATGGGGTCTTAACACCCTTCTACAATTTGCTTCTACATTAAGGAAATTGACACACCTGATACATTTACAAATTGTGACATTTTCAAATGTAAGTCAAATGTAATGTAATGTCAGTCTAGAAATATAAAAATAGAAAGCTGCCAAGATTTTTTTTTATACTTTAGAGAAAATGTTTAATATCATATTCTTGATTCAGAACTCTATGTGTGAGAGTCTGAAGAGTGAAAATACAAAAACTCTGTCTTTGAAGTAGGAAGGTATTCAAATTGTATCCTCTTGCAGAGATCTAACATGTTTCATGCAAATATATGTAGAGAAGCTACTGGGTGATTTGCGCCTCTGAAATGTACCGCCACCGGGTAACACTGATCCTGGGTTCAAATGCAGCTCCTGTGTTGTGCTATCCTGTTGTAGAGATCTGTGTTTTCCTAAATATGCTGGACAACGTGGGCATTTCATCAGATAGATTTCATTTCTTCTATAACAAAATATTGTTCCTTTTTTCATTCATTATTTTTCCTGTCATTGGCATACAGTACATATACTTACTGTAAAACTGCACTGGGTGCATGAACCACACAGATAGTATGCTGATGAAGGATCAAGGAAAGCTGCATTTTTGGCTGGGATAAGAAATGATTTTACCAACATACATATGTCTCAAGTTAGGGGAACATCTGTACACTGCTTTGGGTGGATCTTTGAATTTATTTTAAAGGTAAACTTCAAAATGTTTCAGCCTAGACCCTTTGCTCCATATTTTTGTGTCCAAATATTTAATGGGGCCACTAATGTTTGAAATTCGTCCAGTATTGAACCAGAGCTCTTCAGCAACTATGAGATGGGCTGAATGTAATTCAACAGAGCAATAGAGCTCAACTTTGAAGTTCCAGAAGTGAAAATCCCATTTATATTCTGAATTGAGAATCTGATTATGAGCCACAATGTTCATCCAAGATCGACTCGCCACGACATTATAACATGATGGTATATTCTCCCATAGAAGCCACAAGTTTGTATGATATCAACCTTATTTAAAGAAATAGTTTTATTTCCAATGTCATGGAGAAGTACTGCACTACCAACAACCCCAAAGTGTAACAGTGACATCTCTGATTGGTGGAGTGTGTTGTTGCCATGGAAATGTTTAAAACCTGCAAACGTCAGGTCAGCTATTGAGTTACTGCTACCACTGAACTGTATGTTGATTTACAACACGTTTATCTCAGAGCAACCATGATTTCCCTATCTGACATGCTGCATTTTTTTTAGAGATGAGAACAAGAGCGGCCAAAGGGGTTTAAATAACTACAAGTCAGGCCAAGTACTGGAGTGTAATGTGTTTGAGGGCCAGCTTGTGAGAGTTCCAGTATGAAAGACAGGACATATAAGGTTGTGGTGAGTGCAAACATTGGTAGCTAACATGAATCTACATTAAACTACATGAGTCACATTAATCATATTGTTATCATGCCACAGTGAATATAAGAAGTGAATTTTAGATGAAATAAGAAGGTGAATGGTGAAAAAGATGAAATGGTGTAAGAGAGGATAGCTAACTTTAGCTAATTTAGGTGTTTAAAACGGAGTGAATAATAAGAAAAGTATAAATAATATTCAATTTAAATTGTTTTTATAAATTAATATGAAAACCATTATAGTAAACTATTATAATAAGAAAAGTAATTAGGAAGAACAGTATTCCCCTTTAGGTATGTAAGTGTTTATAAGTCCAATCACATCGAATGCCATTCATTGTGTTAAAAAGGCTGTGGATGTGCTTTTTCAAAAGTATTTTTCTTCCTCTTAACATGTTTCCACTGGTGACTCTGGAGTCATCCACTCTATCTTCTGTGGTTGTCCCTATGTGGGGAGTACAAGTGCAGCCACTCTGCTGCTTTGATGATCTAGGCAATCCACAACCTCAGCCCCACAGATGTTTAGTGCCAGTGGAAAAAGCCCAATGTGCCATCAGATAAGGTCAAGGCATTGGAGGAGCTTTTTCCAGAGCGGGAGTACAAGTCTCTAACTTGTGCAGCAACCCCAGATGACAGTAAGTGGCTGCTCAATCAATTTCACAACTAGTTTACTGGGATTTCTGGGCTTCTCATTCCTGAGCCTAAAACCCATTAGGGACCTCTGCTTCACCTCTCCACTGACTGCATCATAGTCACCCACAGATACCTGGGCAGTGCTGCAATACTGGAGGTTATGAATATGTCAGTGGAGCAGATAATGCCCATCCAGATAGCAACAGTAGGGCAGAAGGACAGTCACCTCTGGCATGCCCCAAGGAAAGGTCGGCTGAACTTTGGTGGTGATGCGTGTGTGTGTCACCCCTTCGCTCATTTCCAGGCTCTGTGGAAATCAGGACCTGCATGGAGTACTGACTGTACTCACAAAAAAAAGCCTGCACAGTTGAGTGTTAACACTGTTGTTATTCTTGTTTCTTTTAGTATTTAAAAAGTTTTAATTTGAGTCACTTACTGAATATACAGCTCAGCTTAAAACAAACAAGATTGGAGAAATTCTCATAAGCAAGCAGCCAGACCTGCTGCACACTCATTGACAAATAACACAACACCAACATGTGACTGAACAACCACTGGATGAGTTCCAATTGAATCAGGATCTTCTCATGTGTGTCCAGACAGCTCACTGTAATCTTCAACAGCTTCAGTGTCCAGGCAAACTACCTGCAGCACATTAAATGTTACTCAACAGCCACATAGCAACATTAAACCATCAGGGAAGTATTAGAGAGAGAGAGAGAGAGAGAGAGAGAGAGAGAGAGAGAGAGAGAGAGAGAGAGAGAGAGAGAGAGAGAGAGAGAGTTGTATTTAACTCTCTTTATCTGATGTCTTCTTTCTTGTTGGAGTTGAAAGCCCCAAACACACAGACAGCACAGATAACTGATGCGCCTCACTTGACGTGCATCATTCGAGGATCCTATGACGCATAGCAAGCATCAGATTTGAAATACCATCACCATAGAACCAACACAGATTTGTCCTGTTACTATATGTATTCACTGCTGCATGAGTTGGAAATAATAAATGAATGAAAAGGAAAAATGCACAGGAAGAAAATGAAATCAAGAGTTTGTCTGGTGTTTGAACCAAAAAATAAAGCCAAAGAAGCTGTCAGACTCTCTTCTCTTCCCCACACACTCCTGTGTTGTTTTTTGATTCATTTTCCTTTATTTCACAATACAAAGCTCACACACCATACAGTCACTCATCCACTCCCAGAACCCACAGTCCCTTGCCTTTTTTGCCACAGTTTACAGCACACCCTCCTGAAGTTTTGTTGCTGCTGGTTATGATTTACATTCCACAGTTAATATAATTGTTATTTTGCGTTATTCAAATATTTGGACAAATTGTATTTTGATGCTTTGGCAACATTTCTTTAAAACCTTTCATGCTAATAAAGCGTATTGAAATGAGAACTGAATTGAGAGATAAGGCAGACGAGAATGATGAGAATGATGACATGCTTTGCAGCTTTCATGTTAGGTGGCTATTTAATGTGTTTCACTCTGCCACTCTTGACTGAACACAGACATTAAATATATATCCATATGATTGCTCCGAGCATTATTAAAGTGTCACAATATTGCAAGGGATCGTTGTCTCATTCCACTTTGTCAGAGTGGAATTGTAAAATATCCACATTTGGTGGCTCGTCCCAGAATGCCTAGCTCATACTTACCTCAATCCACCTTCCACACAAGTTGATCTGCATGCATCTGGTGAGTGGATCCAAGATTGCCCAACCCAGAAAAGTCTACCTCTCCTGAGGAGGACTCGAAATTGATTCCTGAGGTGAGAGATGACTGCTGTTGGGAACATGGGGGAGACTGTGTGATAAGGCATTCCCACTGGATTCAGTATTGTAGACCATAAAAGGCACCATCAATTAAAGAGTGACAATTCATTAATAAATGAAATAATGAATAAAATGAATGAATGTCAGGTCTCAGAGATCTCTGTTTGATGGGTAATTGAGTGACTGCAAAATAACAACAAAATGGAAAAAAGTCAAACCAAACCTCAAACTGACAAGTCTTATCTTGTGGGATGTGCAAAATGATGTGTGAGAAGCATGGGGATGGGTAAAGAAATGTAATTTTCCTGAAAATGGTACTTTGAGTCTGAGTCAGATACAAAGGCTATACATTGGGAAAATGTAAGAAAAAGAAAGGTGAAGGTGAAATAGACTGGAAAGCATTTATGATGTGGAAAACTGAAGCAGAGACAAGACAGATTCAGACACATTCACCCACATCCCCCAGAATACGAGATAACTGGACGTCTATACTCTCCCAATGATTAAGATGCCTAACCAGAGAGCAGAAGGAGATGCAGTGATTTATGTCTACAGAGCCTGGACACCAGATGCATGTGTTATGACTGGATAAGAGGTGTTGGGTATCGTAAACATGTGGACGAACTGTGTGACAGACATAAAGTGGCTTTTCCAATTAACATCTTATCGACACCACCAGCTAATGCACTAGATGACTCCCCATATGAGAAACAACTGAAGAACTATTTCCAGGAAGGCATGGATGAGCAAATCAGTAACCAGGTACGACAACGGACATCTCTGCCTGTCCTTTCTATGCAACATTATCACATTGAAAAGAACATGTGTCAAAAGGGACATGGTGAACCTAGTAAACAAACACTAATTCACTGGAGGATTTACAAATAACTCACAAAATGTTGTTAAAAATGCTTAATTTGTTTTACAAAGAACGCCACAAGCCTCCAGCTACATGATTTACAAATGGGTAGAAGTTTTCCTCTACGGACAAAGCAGATGCCTCAGCAGTGGCAAAGTTAAAGAAATAGTCCCCGGATAGGATGTTCCACAAAAGATCAGCATTGACAATGGAACCATTTAAAAAAAATAATGCTACTAATCAACTTTCAACATTTCTAGGAATCAATCTGAAACAGCATTATGCCTATCACCCACAGAGTGGTGGAGCAGGACAAATAAGAACAAACTGCTCAAATGTTGTAGTGACACAGGACTTACATGGGTCAAGGCACTGCCACCAGTGTTCATGGCCATGAGGGGAGGGCCAAAACAGGTCTGTCAACATTTGAAATTCTCAGTGGAAGTCCTATAAATACAGGATTGACACTCTCCGAAAAAAAAGAAGTCACATCCTCAGCTCAGACCCAGTGGGAGATGTAATGCTTAATTACTGTGTGCACTCAACCAAAATGTTGAACTCAATTCACACACAGGTGAAAGCAGCACTCCCACAGGCAACGGAGGGCCAGCCACACAATCTTAGACCAGGAGACTGGGTGCTAATAAAAGACATGAACAGGGCCCTACCAGGTGCTCCTTATCACACCTACAGTGATTAAGGTGGAAGACAGAGAGCTGGACCCATTGCAGGGAGGATTATATTGCAAAGAGGTAGAATGTCCCAGTCTGCTCAAAGACAAGGAAGAGAAATAAATGAAGAAGGCCACTCTCACAAAGGTTTTAAAACCTACAGTATCAAGAGCCAGCAGCTGCCTCATGTCAGAGAAAGGATGTTGTTCCAAAACCTGCATAGAGCCACATCCCAGGGACGAGACAACTTCTTGCCAGCAGTACATGATCACAACAAGAAGGAGACATGATATGACTTGAAGAGAGATGCTTAGAGCACGTCAGTGCTTCA
The DNA here is from genome assembly GCF_963691925.1 of Scomber scombrus. Lineage (NCBI taxonomy): Eukaryota > Metazoa > Chordata > Actinopteri > Scombriformes > Scombridae > Scomber > Scomber scombrus. The sequence goes on along the minus strand of NC_084981.1, from coordinate 13,184,367 downwards.
TAACTGATCAGAGACAAATGCTCCGGGCTCTGGGAAAGAGCCTATTTGTTTATCTGCTGTGCCCAGTGATCCAGCAACACTGTTGTACTCCAGCATTCAAAGACTTTATCTTGAAGAATGATCTAAGCAGACTGTTCTTTGTTAAAAACTTGGATGTGCCACATACAAATGAAATATATGACTCACCAACACAGGTGATAAGTGACAAGTGATTGTACATGTTTGTATAGAGTGGTTTAGGTAAAGTGTGCATTGATAACATAGACAGACCTCAAACACCAACTAGTTTTGATGAAAACTCACATGAAAGCATTATTATGATAACTTAATTTAAAGTGTATAATTCTCCAGGTCTGGTACCATCTCCAAGTCTATAAAAGGTACACACATGGGATGGAGGGGTAGAGTTGTTCTGCCAATAAGCCAGATACAGAAGTAGTCACAGAGTTGGGTTGACAATGGTGCGTCGGGGCAGGGAGCTGATGCTGTTGTGTTAGCAGCTGTGGTTGAGTGAGCTGGACACTGTATAAAGAGAGGGAGCGCTGCCAGCTAAAGACAGTGAATCAGATAAATAAAACGTTATTTTCTGATTGTTTCACAGTCTTTCAATTATACAGCACAAATAAACATGCCCACACCCCCAGACACACTTCCACTAATGCACCACCTGATTTGGTATGAATATGATCCTACGCATCAACCCTCTGAACCTGAAATGCTGGCGTGCTGTGTAAAAGCACACACAGGAACTGCATTGTGCTGGCTTTGGTTTGTTCAGTGTAAAAAAGCAAAGGCGGCTTAATGACGGATTGTCTTTACCAATATAATGCAGGATCTCTGAATAAAAGAGCCTCATGGTTCACTGGGGGCAGAGCTGAACCCTCCGTGTGTGCTGCACATAGGAGAGACAGTGAACCAGATATAGTACTTGAGGTGAGAGCTACACAGGTTATGATACTGTAAGTGGGCGGGCATGGACTAACTATTTCAACAACTTAAATGTGCTGTGTATCGGGATATGGGATTTTGGTCATATAGCCCAGCCCTAGTGCCAAACACACAATAACGACTACTCAGCACATTAAGACTGCCAATAACCTCATATGGATTTTATGTACCCCAAGGACAGATTCAGTCCCTGTCCACAGTGCTGGAACGCCACATAAAGGTTTTTCTGTCGCGGCACTGAAAGAGTATCTAGCCACACTGGTTTTATACCCTTCTCTTCATCAAACATGACTGATTGTTGAGTCAGATGGAGCTTGCAGGGCATAGGATTAATAGTCTGTCTCTGCTGCACACGGACGGCTCAGACCCACCCCCGGTGAGACAGAGAAGAAAGGACGAGAGGAGCAGCAAACATGAGCCTCTGCTATAGTTTGCTGTCATTATTCGTCATGTTGCTCTCCTCCTCTCTCAGGATCAGATCATTAAAACATTATTTTCTGATTTTCACAGCTGTTATGTTCAACAGTACAAATAATCAAACCCACACCCCTACTCAATCCAGAACACACAACACTTGCTGAAAAGTATCAAGCTGAGATGAGCGAAAAAGAGTGATTTTGCTGCAGGAAGCTGAGCACAAATGGGATACTTAAAACACTTAGCCTAATATTAATATTGAAATGGACTTTTGTCATAATTAAGTTTAAAAAACAACTAGCATATCTTGTATGTTTACTCTTAAACTATCAGGCTGCAGCTATATTTTTTATTAAATTATAAGTGGGTGGCAGCAGTTCAATTCCCGGCTCCTCCAGTCCACATGTTGATGTGTCCTTGGGCAAGATACTTAACCCTGAATTACCTGATGGCGCCAACAGTGAGTGAATTTTTTTTTTTTCAGTGAGTGAATGTTAGTCTCCATCTGATGAGCAGGTTCCTGTGTGGTATCTGCTGTCATCCTGTCATCAGTGTATGAATGTGTGTGAATGGATGAATGTGACGTAGTGTAAAAGAGCTTTGAGTGGTCAAAAGACGACTCAAAGAAAAGCACTATAAGTACAGTCCATTTACTTTTTATTTTATTCATTCTCCACATATATGGGGAGGACTCAAATAGGCCTGTATGTAGTTCTGTGTTTCATTTATTTCAAAGCAGGCCTGCACATCCCAGTGGATTTTTTTACTCTCTCTAAAAGTGTTTTTCTTTGTTATAACAGGTATGTTAGCAATAAAATGTCAACAGTTTTCTTTATTGTAGTTCTTTAGTTTTATTAAATGCAACATAAACTATAGTTTGTGTATATATTGTAACTATATAAAAAACTTTATTGGATGTGTTACCTTAATTTTAAGGGTCAAATATGTTTTGCGGCTCCAAGCAAATTTGCAGACCCCTGGTATAAGGGGTTGCAGTATAAAACAGGTACATATAAGGGCTTACATGACTTTCTCCTGCATGCATGCTTTGATCCAAATAATATAACTTTGGATTCATTCTCAGCCATTGTTTGACTGACTGTTAGCTTATTGTGATCATTAGCCTCTAATGGTAGGTAAATCTGGGTGTTGTTGCGTTACATCAGCAGATAACGGTACCACTACATTGTAAAAATACAACTGTAACGCATTCAGTATTCATATATCACCATTATGTTATATTATATTTTTAAGTAGCTCGGAAAATTGCCCTCATATTAAGTATACACCAAGTGTGGCACATTTAGGTTTGTGCCTGTTAGCCAAATAAGTGACGTTTATCGTAGTATGTGTTAAAAAAAGGTCATCAGAACAGGTCACTGCTATAATTTCTTTAAAAAGTAAATGAGCAGTTATCAGATACTTAGATAGATTATTGTATCGTATCTGAAAAAAATATGGACAACCTTAATTCGAACAATCTATTAGCAATATTATCAAGAATGCAGATGAAGCTGAAAAGACTTCACAACTGCTTTAAATGGTCTGTTTAGATTCAGCGTATGACCTGAGCAGCTTGTCTGGACTGTGGGAGGCAGCTGCAGCACAGGAAACCCACACAGACACAGAGAGAGACTGTGACTATAAGTGAACACACACCACATACAAACACACATGCTATATGCACACAAAAAGACCTGCAATGGTTGGAAGCCAAAACATTCCTGCTGTGTGGCTGCCGCAGTGCTAAACACTGGGCTGAGCATGGTGATGAGAGAAAAAGATGTAAATATAGGAGAGGAAGAGGGGTAGTTGCTTTGCTGTTGAAACTTTTTCCTTTTCTTCTTCGTCTTTGTTAGGTGAGCTCTTGACTGCTTCTGAGGAAGTCCCTGTTTTTATATTTGAGTCAAACAAACCAACAATTAAAAGCAAAAAAAAAAATCTTAAGGTATTGCACCTAAAGCTGTGTGTAAGTCAGGAAGTTTCCTTTCTGTCAACCTCTCTTCCTCCACATGAAGAAGACAGGTGATTTTAAGGTTAGTCATTCTTCACAGCCTTCTCACATTTTTAAAATATCCTTGTGATCTCTGAACAACTTTGCCTTCTTTCGTTTATCTGACATGTTGAACCCTGCCAGAGAAAAAGTGGCCTTCTCCTGGTACTTCTTGACACTCTCAGAGACACTAGAGTTTGTTCAGAGGGCTTCAGAGGTACTACTGAGCTCTTTGTTGCTTTGCCCCACAGTTTACTCCCACAGGGTCATGTTCAGAGAGGCCACGTTATTGTTCTCTCAGCTTTAGCTGAAAAAGTGTTTTTATTAAGTTCTTATAGGGCTGAGCTGGAAGTGTCCAAGTGGCATTCACTCACACTATCCTGAAACACTTTGTTTTCTGCCATGACTGCTACTGGCAGCTTGTGTGTCCACCTTTATTTCATGGCCTTCAGGCAGAAAAACAGAAAGTGATCCAGTGATCTTTTGCTAGTCCAGCTTGGACAATTGATATAATTGTTACAGTTGGCAACTTTGCACATTTACACAAGTGAATGAAATGTAGCTTTTCAGCCATAATAGTGGAGTGCCTCTAATGATGGCAATGGTGGTTAGTTGTTTCAATCACTGAAATGGAAATATTTTTGAATTTTTAATATTGGATGCGTTGACATGGAATTTGGGACAGATATCCACATCCTGACCTTTAATCCAGTGCAACCAGCAGGTCAAAGTTGTCACACATGCAGTGAAATATTTCAAAATCTATAGATAAACTGGTACCAAGATTTGGTACAGATGTTCCCTCAGTATGAACTGTAATAACGTTGGTGTATATAGGGCCATCTTCAGGGTAAATTTTAAATTCATCCATACCTTTGGTTTATGATCAAATACCTCCTAAATCACACCTCCAGTGATCTGTTTTATTCCAGTGAGGAAATAGATTCTTCATTTCCATATCAATCTAAACACTCAAAATGCTAATCGTTGCATCTTTGAATAACAGATAAAATGCATGAACTTTAACACAACCTTCCCAATACAGCAGAGAGGAAATCAAAACACTTTGAGTCCACAAAGTGACTCAAAATTGAATCACTATTTCCTGATAAAGTATAGCAATCAGCAACTGAGAGAATTAAACAGGCGTGATTTTATAAATTTCGGCATTGGATTTGCTTAATCCTACCACAATTTCTATGCTTATTTGCTCCAGATAAAATAAAAAACAGGGACACAAACCAATTTCAATGTTTTTATTTGACATTTACAGCATAGTAGAATGTAAACAGGAGAGGCAGGAGACAAAAGCAACCACATTTGACATTACACTCACACAGATCATCCTCCCAGACAACTTCAGTATATAGACACTGAATCAGTAGCTTATGTAATGGTGAAGGGTTTTTTTTCATGGGAAAAAACTATCAAGGGACACTTTTTAAACCATCTTTGGCAATCCTGAGGGTAAACAACTGCTTTATTATTTGTGTGGGTTTATGAATAGAACCTCCTTTGCATTCCTATTTCATACACAGTCTTCTCAAGTAGGAAAAGCTGAGAGGTCTTTGGAGAAATAAATGCATAAAGACTATTTCTAGGGCAGGAGGAGGAAGCTTTTCCTTTTGCAGTTTGTCTTCTCTATACAAATCAAATACCAGTGGTGATAATGAATTGACTAAATTCTTATTCTGCTCGGTTCATTCTACTTCATTTTTTATAAGGCCACTGAGCTACGCAAAGTCACAAAATAAAAAGAGCTGCTGACCTTTGCAGGGTTTATTTGTCAGAGCCCAATGAATGTGATAAAGTTGTAATATAGAAACGGATGAATACTCATCTTCAAAGAATAAGTCATTTACTTCTAATCATTTTCTAACTAGCCTGTCCTTGCCCTTCTGTAGTATCCAACCTAACTGACCAAAAAAATACAAAAACAGAATATTACACCTGAATTACAATATTCAGTGGATTGTAATGGTCATTTGAACCCAGACAGCCTCAAAAGTGGGAAAATGACATTGAAAGAGATGGTTTGAGAACATAATTTTTCTCATGATATTATTTAGCTGAGATATGAACAAGAAATATAAACAAGGAAAAATGTACTTCAGATACAGTAGCATAGGCAACAAATCTAAAGGCAGCAACAACAGGGGAAGCACTTTAAAGGAATAATCTCAAAGTTTTTACTATCTTATCTTTTTCCATTGCCCAGCAGTGGTTGGTCCGCTGCAGAGGGTAAGCAGAGTAAACAGTTGTTGACGGCACACAGGCGACACTGTTTGGATCTGTGGGGAAGTAAACTCCAAAAACACACCTGCAATTATTGCTTATCGCCATAGGTATGTCAAGGAGAATAATATACAGAGATCTTTGAGACTGTTGCTTTAAAGGGAACAGAGTCAAATATTTAAATATATTTATTTGCAGAAACACGTCACAGTGTCCTGCTACTTGCCTGGGCAACCCTGGAGTTTGTCTTGCGACATAAAGCACTGCAGATGAAGTCACCAACCTCTATAACTTTGGCAAGGTTCACTCCCTGAAAAAAAAACAACACAACAAAAATATATATACAGAGAGGGGAGGAATTAAACAAAAAACCTGAATAAATGTGCGGAGAAACATAACAACTGCAAATGCTTCCACACAGGTGCACTGCATGGTGCAGTCAAGCAATAAAGATCCAATCATGCTCTGTGGTTGGTATAAATATGCTGATTTTGTATCAAGATGCCAAGAGGAAGTGATCTAAGTGAACTAAGTGAAAGAGGGCTGATTGTTGGGGCTTATTGTCTGGAGCTTCAGACACAAAGACTGCTTAGATGACTGCTGTTTTATAACAGGTACAGTGACTAAAGTGACATCTGCATTTAGATCTATGGAAAAGACATCTGTAAATAATGTTGTAAATTGTGGTCGGCAACACTCATTTGATGACTGTGATGCACATGCATTATTGCCCTGGTGACAGACAGAATGTCAATGCAGGACACAATCAGACTGTGTCGGCAAGAACAGTCCATCGACAGTTACATAGAGAGGGATATTATAATAGGCTTGCAGTGCAAAAAACCCTCAATAAAAAGATGAATACACATTTGAGTGTTCAGTGGAGCAAAAACTGCAGGCACTGATCTACAGTGGAAAAAAGTGATGAGGTCAGATGAGTCATCCTTCACCTCATTCTCAATAAGTGGGCGGGTGCCTGTGTGGTGTACACCAAGAGAATGTTACAGGCCTGAATCCTTGACCCCTAAAGTGAGGGGATCCAATGGCTCTGTTATGGTTTGGGGGGCAGTTTGCTGGTATGGCTTGGGTCCACTTCTCCCTTTAGAGGTAAGCATCACTGCAAATCAATACATGGTTCTTCTGAGTGATCACCTTTATTTTATGATGAACAAACATTTCTATCCTGAAGGGAGTGGTCATATGTATATACTGTATGTATGTATGTATGTATGTATGTATGTATGTATGTATGTATGTATGTATGTATGTATGTATGTATGTATGTATGTATGTATGTATGTATGTATGTATGTATATGTATATATATGAGGGCTGTCAAAGTTAACGCGTTAACGCAAATTAATTTTAACGCCATAAATTTTTTATGCACAAGTTGTGTTTGACCCTTGTCCTGGCCTGTAGTTTGGAAATAATGCAGCAGTAACGTTTTGGATAACAAGCAGAGTTTCAGATACCAAACATACAGTTATACAGAGAGACCTCCTCCTGCTCGCCAAAGGTGTATGTATGAGCGTGTGTGTGTTTGACAGCCCTAGTATATATATATATATATAGTACCAGTCAAAAGTTTGGACACACTTTCTCATTGATGTGAATGGCAAAGTGTGTCCAAACTTGTGACTGGTACTGTGTATATGTATATATATATATATATATATATATATATATATATATATATATATATATATATATATATATATATATATATATATATACATATACATATATACATACACAAACACACACACACACATATATATGTATATTAATAATATAATGAGGATCAAAAAGTAGGATCCTCAGGGTGTCAGAAATAGATGTGTGCAACAGGTGATGTAGTGAAACTATTCCTCCAGCAGGGGTAAGGATTGTTAAATAAATTGTTCCTAGCTCAGGACATGCAATAATGTGGGCTCAGGCAAGCTGTGTAAATCCACCGTTATTATAAAATAAACATTCACAGAGCAGTATGTTTGCAGAACGATCTGTTTATGTAAATGAGCTCTGAAAGATTGTATGAGTTGGGTTGATGAGATGGGATTATAAAGACATAAACTACAGCAGGTCTGTCCAAGTGCACTATGAAGACATACTTACAGTTTCTATGCCCATGCCGTGGAGCATGTAGAGTACATCCTCTGTTGAAACATTGCCAGATGAACCCTGAGCGTATGGGCACCCTCCCAGGCCAGCTACTGCAGAATCCACCACACAGACCCCCATCTGCAAGGACACAATACACATAGACATTCAGCGCCTCCACACATGCTTTAACCTCAGGTAAAATCTAAGAACAAAGATCCTTGTTCTGATAGATTGTTCTGCCTGGTGCAGTGTGCCTTGCCAGGCCTGCGGTCATGTTTTACAGCTGTTTAGGAGAACTGTGGGCTTATGTCTTGAAGATGAGTGGGCACAGAATGTCCCACAATATGGCTTAGTCATCCTCTTTGTCAGCTTAAACCACCAGCACCACATAATTACGGCCTTGTTCATATGAGAGGAACATTATAAATGATGAACAGAACATTTCATATGTTTCTGATTGTCCTGGTTACTCATGTTTTTACAGTACTACTCTGCCCTTAACCATGGGGATTCACTTTCTTGCCACATTGAGAAGACATTTTTTCCTTGGCTGGATGGTGTCTTTTTTCACTGTGCCAACAATACAGGAATTGTAACATTAATGCACTATTGGCATTTGCTGCAAACTATTATCATTAGTGTCATAAACTATTTCACTGATGTCTTTGGTTAAACATTCCAGTTTTATGGTGGTCTTTGTACCAGGCTGTCTTTGTATACAGACATGCAAACTCATGTAATATTTACACCTGCGAGAGATAAATTTTAAGTGTGTTTACTTTGTGAATGTTTGGCCCACATGGCTGTTTACAGTCAACATAATTGTTATATTTAGTGGGAAAATGTTCTTTTTTTTTATTGCCTACAATAAAAGAAAAATGTGTCTGGCCTCCATGTGAAAATGAATGATGCGTTTTCAGTTATTTTTCCAAATATTTTGGACAGCTTACAAACATCCGGAAATACTGCTTAGCAAATATTAGGACACTGATTTTTTTTTGATGTTGCATGAAGAATTGATTCATAGTAATATATAGTATTTTACAGATTCTAAGAATGCATATATTACACAAAGAGACAAACCTTCACTACTTGCTGTGTATGTGTATAAGTTGACCATGACTATACCCTTTGTCTTCACACCAAAAAATGACGAAGCCAGACCTTCAGTTTTCAAAGTCATTACTGATGAAGGTCTCAGGATGTTTTCCACATGTCCCTGGGATTGTCATGAGAATATTAAAGATGTTTTCCAGCTTCCGTGGCAGAGCCAGATGTCAGAGGATCCCACAGTGAGAGAAAATTAACACACTGATCTTCTCAGTGGCGTTGGGTCATGAAGGACTTTCACCCTGTGGAGCAGGACCAAGCAAGCAAAATTGAAAGAATCTCTACTGCTTTTTTTTTTCTTCTTTTAACAATGCTGCTAATTGGTTGCTTTTCCTCCAGACAAGAACCTACTTCTTTCAGGGGCTGTCTGAGCCAGCCGTAATTGCTGTTTGTGTTGGCAAGGCAAGAGGAGGAGGTGGGGTAGAAGGAGGAGATCTACTCCGGTGTGTGCAGTGCACGAGATTTCCAGACCTTGGTCAAAGCCAGAGCAGGATATTGTACTAGGCAGAATTTTTTGGTTGTATAAACACAGAGTTGTAATCTACCATGCCAATCCTCTCGCTTTCAGCTGCTAACCGTGTAAGGCCGGGGGTCTTCAGCATACTGTTTCTGAGTGAAACAAAACGAACCGTTGAGCAGCATGCCCTGTTTCTCTGGACACTAATCACGCAGGAATTGGTGGTCAGCAGCTTGAGCTTGCCAGCGCTCAGTTAGGTTCACACTGCCCAGAAACCAGATGTGCACTCAGTGTTAAAAAGCCATATTCAGTGAGCTGTGGCCATATAAAAACAATACATTCCTGTATAAAGACACAGTGCATTTTGAAACTTGCATGATTTGGGATAAGCTTGTTGACATTCTACACTCTTAGTGGACGAGGCTGAAGATGGACATGCTCCCATTTCGGTTTTATAACTGCGTCAGAGAGAGAGAGAAAGAGAGAGAGTGTATTCAGTGAAGGATATGAAGCAGTGATGCTTTACCCACTGCTACATAAACTAGGAAGCTGACAGAAACTGTCACAGATCCACTGCTGACACATATATCACCTCTTTCCAAGAACACACAAATACACCACAGGAAAGCAATCCCTAGATATTGGTGGGCAGTTGGGTGATAGACAAAACAAACATATAAAGAATAAATAAATGACATTTTTATTTCAAGATTTATTCAAGTAGAAATTCCGAACAATATAATCAGTTCACTTGCCCTCTGCATCTCTCTCTCTCTCATTTCCGGACATCTCTCTACTGACTGTCTGAAATAAAGTTTAAGTTTATGTTGCCCATAAAAACAAAAAAATCTTTCATTGGGTAGGAGGTGGCAATATACGCAAATATATAAAAATAACTATCCATGGACTATTTATTTCAAAATATATGTATAATAAATACTAATCGGCTGACAAAGACAGCACAGACCATGCTGAATGCACGTGTTTATACTGTATGCTTATTTTTACTTAGTATAAAATACCCACAAAACGGGGGCCTGATTCATAACATTGTCATATTGCCAGCAACAGTAATTATTCATACACCTACTAAACCACCACAATTTTTCTACTGTAAAAGAAAAAAAACAGAAAGATTTTAAATCTTAAAAATAGCACATATTTTTGATAATCTCATAATAATCTAACAATCTGATATATAATATACTGTGCATGTCAAATGTTAGGGACAAATCTTGAATATGAAAGTGTGTGTGAACTTCTGACTTGTCCTGTATGTGTGTATTCATCCTTTTAAAACAGCTTTTAATATTATATTGTTATCCTGTTTTATTCAAGCATTCAGCGCTTGCATTGTTTTAACTTTTGCATTCGTCATGTAAAAGCATCTTTGAGTATCTAGAAAATATAGAATCTAGAAGTATAGTAGTAGAGTATCTAGAAATTGCTTTTTTAAATTACTATTAATATGTCACTTTATTCAATCATTGTTTAAGTATTGTGATTATTTTGTTCAGCTCAGATAGTACTGGTTTTTCTTCTGAAGGACAGAACTTCACCACTGACCAAAAAGTGACGATTTTAATGATGATTATAGTGACAAGCATGGTGATAGTGATGGTGTAGATCATGATGGTGATGATATGATAATGTCATAAATTGAAATGATAACTTCATCAAATCAATATATCATCATCATCAACACCAATTATAAATCAAGAAATTGCATGAAATCTGACAAAGGGTCATTTACAATGAAATGATCAATACTCTAGTGCACATTAGAGAAGATCTCCACATATTAGTTACACAGTTATCGTCCTGGTCAAACAGAGTATCTGCTGTTCAACTACAAAAAAGCTCTTCATGGAAAGACACAAAAAAAGTGCAAATGAATGTAATTGTTAGTGGAGAGCTCAAGTGTGAGCACATACAGGTTACACTGTATTCCCCAGCTACAGCAGTACACAATACACTGAAATTGCGGGTAAGAATAAATAATTTTCCTTGCCAAACCTGTGAAATCTAAGTACATACGTTGTCATTGTGTGACCTGCCAGGAGTAGGTTTGTAACAAAGCCCCCCCAGACCTCCTGGGGAAAAAAAGAAAAGGTACAAAGACGGAGGAATGTCTTTATCAAGAACAAAAGAGGTGACTCAGGGCTGACAGCGTTGGGGGAATTCATTTCTCTCCCAGTTGGTGGTGTGGACTTCTGGCACACAGTAATGAAAAACTATGATAAAATCTTTCATTTCCATCTTGTTTATGGGTGAGCAAATGGTAGGCTAAATATCCCCGACTGCTATTATTTTCTGTGGCCACAGGGCAGCTGTGATGAATCATTCTAAATATAATCCACAGAGGAATTCCACCATCCCTCTGCACTTTTTCACTACGGCATCCAAAATCAAGGTTAACTTTAAAAGTATTTGCTACTTTACACATGGATATCATTGAGCTGTTTCTGCAGCACAGTGCTGACGTGTTGTGGATACAGGTGAACAGCACAGAAGACAAAGCTGACAAAAACATCAATATTAGACTATGTTTAAGTTTTTCTTAGTTTAGAGACATTTTAGTGCAGTTCATATTGATATCTGATCAATGTTTTACACTGAAGTGAGAAAGCAAATGTGTGTGTGTGTGTGTGTGTGTGTGTGTGTGTGTGTGTGTGTGTGTGTGTGTGTGTGTGTGTGTGTGTGTGTGTGTGTGTGTGTGTGTGTGTGTGTGTGTGTGTGTGTGTGTGTGTGTGTGTGTGTGTGTGAGTGAGAATAATTTTTAAACTTAAATATCACTGAAAATCGACCAGGTACCTACTGTATGTGATACCTAATTTAAGATGTTTTACTATTTAGTGTGTGTGTACTGCTCTCTGCTACTTTTAGTTTGTGTGATTGACAGCAAAATACTGTGAGAACACCATTACTTTACAGTCATCTTAGACAAACTAAGAGTCACAAGGAATAATGATCTATGCATGTTTATCCTGTAAAACAAAGCGCTAATGAAGTTTCTAGCTTCAAAGTTGGGTCTGCAGCTGCACTGCCGTTCATCACATGCACGGCAGAGAGCGACTGAGAGGATCGTTTTCCACTGGCCTTTAAGCGCAGCATTGTCAGAGAGTTCAACAGCCAAGCGACAGATGAGTTAGGAGCCCCCCAGGGCCCTTCTATCCACCTAGCTCTCAGTTGCTTTGTCCAACAGACACTGAATAGGTGAGCCTTTGTGCTGACCCCCTCACATCTGTTGACCCACCCAGCCCCCAATGAGCTTCCTCCTCTGCAATGACAATGTGCTCCAGAGAACCGATACAGCCATATCTGCATTACCTCTGTTTTATGTTTGGATTCATGTCAGTTTAACTTTTGCTACTGGCAAGTGTTGAAAAACACCCTGACCAAAGTTCCTGCACAGGGGATTACAAGCTAATTAGATTTTTTGTTAGCTGTGTAGAAATAGAGTATTTTACTGTAATAGTACATGGAGCTTTTTTTCTTCTTCACTACAATGCATGTGTACTCTGAAGGGAGGGCCCACTGGAAATATCTTGTGTTCATTAAGATTCTGGGATTTTTTTTCAGTGGGCAGTTTGTGAATCATCTCGCTTTGTGGGGAGGCTTAGATCATGTTTCTTAATGCCCCTCTTCCTTGTTGACTGACGGTTCCTAGTTTTCTGAGTGTCCCATTGTAACCTACACATTTGTTTTGTGCCTTCTCAATACTCACCAAACAGAGGATACATTCATAACGTGGTAAACTGACACATTATCATTGAACATTCAGGTTTACAGTGAATTTCATAAACATTTAGACAACATTTGTTTTATACCAACGTTCCACACTGACTTTTTTGGATATAACATGTTTAAGAGGGGACTGTCAGCTGTAACTTGAGATTTATATTACATAGACACTTATTTCATGTGATTATATTCCATTAAGGTCAAAAATAGCTTGAACGTGATTTTAAACTACCTTAGAAGCCATAGACCTAGATTTGGGAATGATGAGAACCTGCTTTTGCCTGACTCCAGTGGAAAATAAACATTACCTTTGTTCATTGTGAAAACTGAGGAAAATATAGTTGAATGTAACTCAGAGTGCCTTGAAAATTGTCTAAAAAGATGGATTGAGAGAGGCTTAACATATGATTATCCTCAGCAGGAATAATGATTTAAAGCCTCAGAAAAGACTTGTGATCTCCACAGTGTTGGCAGTCACTCGAGGAAGTTGAAAGATATCCTGGAACAAGTATTGCCACCTCAACTTTGCTAGCACATCTGGTTGCTCCTCTTCATGTCATTATGAGTAACAATGCTGATTTATGCAAAGGTTGGGCATATATCCACATTAGACCTTCAGTTTCCACAAGAATATTCCTATTCATCATAAGGAGAAGGATGTGCATGTGAAGGCGAAGGTGCCCAAAACAATCCTTGCCAAGACAGCGGGAAAACAGAAAGTACAGAGCCAGAGGATGATGCATCCCCATCTTCTGCTTGTACAGAGGAGATTCAACATTTCCTATTCTGAGATAAATGGGCTTTACCAGTACTGGCAAACCATCTACAGATTTTTGCAAGAGGTAATTTTTACATCCATCACACAAATATCAGATTGTTTTAATACCTTCCTCCCCTGGAAGACAAGTGTGAATGGGGAGTGCATTCTACTCTTTATCAGAGCTGTCTTTTATCCGTTTCCTCTGAGACGCCTAAGAGTTTTCTCAATATCCCTGCCTTTTCAGGCATATCACACTGCTACATCAAATTTGCAGAGACGTCAGTGCTTCCTATCGCTCTGTTTTCAAAGATGTCCATTTAAAGCTCACCAGGTTTAGACAATTCTCAAGCTCCATCCCAGAATCTACAGGTCTCTTTTTGAAGTGATCTTGGAGTCATTCTCCTTCATTTTTATGAACTTGCAGAAATGCAATGAGCCTTCAGAGATGCCCACCCAGAATAAAACAGCATACTCCAGCCACGGAGAGGAGCGATCATAAACCTTTACAATAGTTTCTTGTAGAAAAATAGATATATTTCATTCATTGCTTTTGTCCTTGAGTTTTTCTTTTGCTTATTTTCTTAATGTTAATGTATTTTGTGTCCAAGAAAACTAAAAAATGAAGTGGAGAATCACCAGCAGTGTATCCTTGAATTTTAAAGTACATTGGTAAATTATATTTTTGTGTGTGTTCATCTTTGTTTAAACTATCGTCTTTTGTATTGTAAAACTGCATACACACAGGGTTTAGAAGGTCAAAGATGAACAAGTTGATTTGTTGTACTGTGAATAAGAAACATCAATTTCAATGTTATTTTTGTTGTCAAAACTATTCAATAAAACTGGTGGAAGATATTTTTGCTGCTACATCTAATACTACAATACTAATGAAAGGCATGATTTTCTCTACTCATGGTGATAACAATCATAGTAATAATAATGGTTATAACATAATCATTCATTAGAGCAAGTCATGGTAATAATAAGGTAGTCTTGGGATGACTGGTCAGTTCTTACCTGAAGTGCAGTAAGGATGTTAGGCAGTGCTTGCCCGTAGGTGTCATGGCAGTGAACTGCGAGAGCGCTGGTGGGCACCTCCTTCATCACACTCTGCAGCATCTTAAACATGGAACCTGGATTGCCAATGCCGATGGTGTCCCCGAGAGAGATCTCATAGCAGCCCATATCATATAACCTCTTTGCCACCTGAAGAATAGTGAAATATACAGTAAAATGAGCTGGTGACACACAGAGAAAGACACAGAGAATAGGGACTGTTACTTTCTACTTAATCAAATATGCAAGAATCATTGCAAGTTTTGTTCAGCATTGAAATAGCAAAGACTTTTCAATTTGACAATTCTTTCATCCTTATTGTTTATATTAAATAACAGTCCAATCTGTTGCTACAGTCAGCATAATGTGTAAAAACCAAAAGGCTTCAACTCAGCTCTGTGCACATAAGAAGCTGGGCTGTCAACTGACAATAACAAGTGGATTTCTGAGCATAATAATATTTATCTACAGCTTTTGTATCAAAATTTAAGATTTATTAATGCTTGAAAAAACTGAAAACAACCGTCTAATCCCCAGGCAATTAAACATGCTGCTGATACAGCATCCTGTTTTTATTTTTTTTTATCTTATTTTTTAAATAAGCATAATCTCATATATTCATGAAGGTCAGAAAATATGTGAAAAAAAGAAGAGAAACTGACAGTGGTAGTTGCTTAACTTTAATTGATGTAAGCTTCCATTGTTTATGTCAAGAAAACCTATATTAAGTAAATGTTTATGTAAACTATGTCAATGACAGTATTAGCATCTTCAGTAGAAGTAACAATAAGATTTATCTTACCTCAGCAACTTTGGAAGGTTCAATATGTCCCTCGTGGGGGCATCCAAGAGCACAAGAAACATATCTGTAAAAGGACAATTCTGTTTTAATGTGTTCATGAAATTAGATTGTTTTGGATGTTGAAGACAAAACTGAGCTGTTGTGCATGTAGAGGAGATTCACTGTCAAATTTTGGTCCTGTGGTGTCTAAGCTCTTGATAATGCTTTATATGTAGGACTTATTCAATGAAAAGCCACACTGCTTTTGTTGCTACTCAATGGACAAGTGTATAGATAACATGAGGACAATTCTGACATTTGCTGTTTTGGCTGTTCATCTATGTTCTTTGTCAGCGCGATATCTCAAAGTCCTCCAGAAAGGTCCACAGAAGATTTTGTTAACAGATGGGTGATTCGATTTTGGTGGTGTGTAAGTCATTTGATAATCATTATCAAACAGTATTTGTCACACGGAATTTGCCAATGTTTCCACTAATCCACTGATGTTCTGTGTTTGTGTTAACCACATTTAAACCATTATGTACAGTGAAATGCTGATCTAATCTAATTTAAGTAAACATGCATAACCATTGCAGTGGCTTTTACTTCCATGCACTGTATATGATAAAAGGCAACACTGTATATCCAGTATCTTAAACTGTTTTGTTTGCTGTAATGTACACATGTGGACTTGTGGTTTACTTATGCACTGATATAACCTGGTGACCATCTGGAGCTTTTATGTAAAGCTATCATAACCTTTAGTGAAAAAGTAAATCTGACAAAAGACTGTGAATAAAATGCTTTGTGTTTTCACTCACTCTAAGTGACAATTTAATATACTGAATACTAACCCACGGACTGGAATTTGTCGTTCTTTGGCAGCGCTAATGACTTCCTCAAACCTCAGCATGCTTTCATCAATAGAGCAGTTAATATTTTTTTTACTGAAACTTTCAGACGCTGACCCAAACACTGCCACTTCTGTAGCCCCAGCTGCAACCTTACACAGGAAAGAAAAATGAACTTGTAAAACTGCTTTGAACACTGTGTCGGAGTCACACATACGTAAGTGCAGGAATTCTCTGGCAAAGAAAATGTGGTGACAACAATTAACTTAAATTGACAAGCATGACTCATTATGGTTTCTAGTAGGGATCATTATACTGAATTGAAAATTAATGCTTACAGCGTCCTGGAAGCCCTGCATGTTAGGTGTCAAAACCGGGTACTGAACATGAGGAGCTCTCTGGATTCCTCTGAGCACGTCAGTGTGGTCCGCCATCTAAATGTCAAGGAGGAAAACATATGATGTATAAAAATAAACCTTCAACATCAGCCTGAACATGTTGCTGAGAATACATCATCCACCATGTTTTCACATCCTTGTTGGCAGCACATGAGCCATAAAGGACAGAATTACTTTTTCATGCCATGTTTTTTTTCAGAATAAACAAAACATGGGGCTTGAACATGTTTGCTCCCTCTCGTGAAGTAAATAAATACAATTTATGACAGGTAATGAAAGGTCGACTTCATGAAGAATATCTAAAAATAGTCCTTAAAAAAACATCTGTGGGACCAACAAGGATGCTGGAGGAGCAGACTTTCCTCAGTAGTTGTGCAGACAAGAAAGAGGGCTTAATAAATCACTCAGCACTCTTTTGCTGTGCACAAAGAAGAGTTATTACCTGCGGTACCCACTTTGAAGAGACAAAGCTGGTGGCCTCGATCACAGGCAGGCCTGTTCCTGAGAGCATGTCTATCAGCTGGATTTTCACCTCTGTCGGAACAATTTCCTGGGGAACAATGAAACTGAAACAGCTCTTTCTGGATTTGATTCCTCTCAAGATGGGAGGTACAACAAATAAATATCTTGCTGCAAGCACATTGTTATCTACATTCACATGCTGAACCTTGCACCTTATGGACATTTTATCTCTCAAAATATTAACTATCTCTTATCACACATTGTGGAAAATACCACGATTTCTGCATCCAGTGCAGTCTGTAAAAGTACTGGCGTGCAGTAAGGAAATGATACAAAATGCTAAAAAGAGTAAACTAAGCCAGAAGCTGTGTCATCTTTCTTGTTGAATTTCAAAGAAAATGTAAAACATATGCTCCTGGCAATTATGGCACACAGCCCATATGGTATGTGTTGTTTTATGTATGAAGGATACATACTTTATTAAATATAAAGGAAATTCATGACAGTACCTTTTCATTTTGAAGTCCATCTCTAGGCCCAACTTCAACTATTTTAACAAACTCTGGATACTCATGTCCTGTAATGGTCTGAAAAGATAAACAGAGCAGAGAATAAATGGAGGAATTCCACTCAAGAAGACATTTAACACAGTCAGTCATCCTTTTGGTCTGGACATGTTATTTCTAACATGAGCAACTCTGTATACCTCAATGCTCGATGATATCTGATAACCAAAACATAAGCCTGTCATGCAATTAGGATGTAAACCCAAGAGATGTGTCATAGAGAAAAGACTGGAAAAGAAGGCAAGGGTAACTCCGCAAGAACCACAAGGGAATACCATCAGGGTATTTTTATGGCTTGAACCAGATAATAATTATGGAGAATAAAATCCTTGTTGAATTTTAATGTACAACCTGCACAGAGATTAAGGATGGTATGATTTATAAAAACCCTCATCCTCAACTCTGGTTAAGGATAAGGATGTCTTCGTAACTGAAAGAAAAATGTGCCTCTGGTGCCGTGCCCATTATTCTGAAACGTCAATAGTTCGAAAAAACTTCACATTAGACTGAAAGCCCATTAGTACGACAATCCATCATCCGAAAAATAAAAGCCCACTGCTCTGAAGGCTTGTTACTCTGAAAGGACACACTCTCCCGTTGCCTAGCCTGAACCCACACCCAAAAGGATGCTAACCATTGCCAACTATTTTCGTTAGATGTCACATGCTAATTTGCATATCCATGATGTCATGATATAATTATATACATACTTTTTTTTTTTAAATAAATTTGAGTGAAATCAAACTAGCAGCTCCTGAAGGTGTATCTAAATCTACCTTTAATAATAATATTTCTGCACTGTTGTATCAATTCTAACTGAAGTATCATGAATAGAGAAATGATGCATGCACTGGAATAAATTTCTTGATTATTAACTATGTCTACAAAACAAAATCAAACGTAGATAGTAAAGTTAGATCATTTAGCATAAAAGTACTGAGTATCAGTGATTGGTCATTAGGCACACACATTCACAGCTCATTCACAAATCTGACTGATGATAAGTTAGCTGAACATCCTGCTACTCTATCCACCTGCTGAACAGTCAAGTCAGAGAGCCACATTAGCGCTTGTTCACTGAGAAATACTGGAAATGTTCTTTAAGGAGAAAAGTTAAGGTCCATCCAAAGGGTTTCTAGATATGTCACTCTACTCTTTTTTGATAAAAAGGAAAAAAAAAGCTAAAAGGGTTTCAAAGGTGATAAATCAACAAAGTCATTACATTGACATCACTGCTGAGCAGTTAGCTGTTAGCAAATGACAGTACCCGTTAGTTAAGCAACGGTGGAATGTAGCTCACGTTAATTAACAGCTAAGCTTTATTAAGTGCATTTAGCAAGTTACATAGATAGCTACTTACTGTATGTTGTGGTCCATTTTATGGGATTTTCTACTTTACTTCACTACATTTTAAGAATAAAATTATAGTTTTTAAGGCACAACGTGAATTTAGAAAACATCATCTATTGTCACAGATTAAACTACCTAACAATATATAAAGTGGTTAAGACTACTGTAAGCTAACTCCACCAAATATAACACTATCATTTAAATTCTGCTAATTACAAAGTTAATGTAAGTTAAGTTCGATCAGTAATACAGTTCAAATTAATTAGTATAATATATAATAACATAATGGGCTATTTAACATAATACTTCAACCTCTGATAGTTAAAATACATTTTGCTCATAATACTCAGAATCAGAAACAGGTTAGCAATAAACATGTTTCTGAAAGTATTATGTAAAATGATGAATGCATGGCTGGCTCTTACTTGAAAATGATTTGACAGTGTTTTTTGCTAGTATTTGAGGATTGCAATTGAAAAGAAAAGGAGACAATTATAAGAAGCCAAAAATATCCAATATAGATGATTCTTGAGTCATTTGATTTAAACTGAATAGCAAATCTGTTATTTATTAAAGCTTAATACTTGATCAGTGGACAATATTTGAATGTAAATAATCACTACAGACAGCACATTAGTCCACTTTCAAAAAACAATAATTCTTCTTATCAAATTACTAAATAATCTTGTTCCCTTGTGGAGTGACACAGACAAATCTAGTCTAAATCTAGTCTGTATATTTACTTATAGTCAGTTCAGAGGGATGGAAATTTTTTTTAAAAATTTAAAAAAAATTTTAGAAAATTGCCTCCATTCTCAACATGACTATAATATGTGAAAGAGGAACATCATTTGCATTGAAAAGGAACATTATATAAGCACCAGTAGCATCAGCACTGTCCTCACTGGCTGGCTGCTGTACAGCCTCTGTGTCATGAGAGTCATGTGGCAGAGCATGTGCAGCAGATTAGAAACAAGAAAAAAGACGCCCACCTTCTCCGCCGGCAGCCAGCGTCTCAGCCATGGGTAGTCCTGGATGACTTGCTCATAGCTTAAGCAATGCTTCACTGTTGTGGGTGCGTTACCCATCCGTAGGGCTGCTGTTCAGCCTGCCGCACCTTTTTGTCCTCTGTTACTAACCTGCTCAGACTGCTGCAACAAATGTGGCAAATTGAAGCGTCAGATCAATCTGCTAATGCAGGCCTGGATGATGGAGGGCCTTGTTGCAGGAGGATATGGGATTTGAGGATGGCTGCAGCCGGTGGAGTATGACTCAGCAGTTGCCATGGCAGCCACATCCCTGGCAGGGAGGGGATCAAAACAGAGACGGATGGGGAGGATGGAGACTGCGCAAGGAAATGGTGTGAAGCAAAGTGGGAAATGGAGCGATATGGGAGATTAGTGCTGCGCTTCCTACAGGGAATTCTTGTGGAAGCATTTTGAGGAAAAATATAATGTGTGCATCCAAAAAAGCGAATTGAGGTGCAGAGAAAGACACATAGGAACAATAAAGGGAATAGAGTTTGTACAGCTCCAAATCCGCTCCAAATTGTTTATTCACAGGCTGAATACTGAGCAATACTGGAAGCATTTGACAGTATTTACAAAAAAAATCTCACAGCTGATATTTTTTAGATTCAGCAACCAGATTAGATGAATATTCACCTCCCTCTTCAAGTGAGAATTGAAGGCTTCAGGGAAACAGGCTGCTTTGATTGATCTCCTGTGACCTAAACAGTTGAGGGGTTTCCATTGCCAGACGTGCCACTGCTGCCAATGTCAACTGCATGGTGTAATAAAATCCCTTGTTAAGCCAGGGCAACATTTACCAGAGAAAGAACCATTCTTCTGAACCCAGATGTTAACAATAGAGGGGCTTAATGAAGTCCTTGCATTCAACCATCTCACCACGCTAAACTGCACTGTGATGAGAGACCTCTACCTCTCTCTCAGGGGACGGAGGCGACTCATATCATCAGCCCTTTGTAGCAGACTTCAAGGTTGATGTCTATCAGTTGCCACCCCCTAAAATTTAAAATGCCTTTTTTTTTTGGTGTATTGCCTCTAACCGCTTATTCATGGTGCTCCAAGGCACAGAAAAACAAGCGGCAGCGATTATACTTTGAAGTATATGACTTTAAAATCAAAATTTCACACTTAAAATGATACATTTTATTTTAGCTTTGTACATAAAACCAAATGTGTGCTGATTCTTATTTGTGCCAATATGAATAAAGTCAAAATAAATGATTTCATGGTTTTAGTTTGTTTGGTTTTAAATTATTTTCAGATGTACTGTAAATCTGGGTTTAAAGCAGAGATGGGAAGTAAGGATATCAGAGCAGCACTAAATTAGTGCAAATTATTGCTGTCATAATTATGCTACCCAAGCAAAGCACATATGTTTGTTTTATGTAAAACCTTATAAATAAATGTTATGAAACTAAATATATTGTAATAAATCTTTATAATAACATAAAGTATGGTTGAAAAATCTATTTTCATCAACACTAAACACATGTAATCCATCATTTGTGTTTGCTTTCTATTGTCAGGAAAATGTTTCTGACTTTAGAAGGAAAAGTTTCTTTGACTCTGTTTATGATAACTGCATCAATCACTTAACCCTAACTGGCCTTTTAATATCACTATTTTCAAGGAAACTGCAGCCACAGTTTATCTTGACAAATACCAGCTGCAGAGGGTCACTTAAAAGAAATGGCCTTCAGGGGCCTTCCTGCTTTTAGGAATCAATGTCATGCAGGTGAGCACAAACTTTAAAGTTTAAGTATGGTATGAAAATATGAGGTTTTGACATATAATAAAACCAAAAACAGGTTATTTTAAAGATATTAGATAAATGTTAATAATTGGGCGTGGTCAGTAATATAATAGGGATATGTAAACAAGTATAATAAACTTTTCATGTAGAACATACATTTATATGGTATAAATATTCTTAGAATGGCTCAGATTCTTTAAATAAAGCTTACAATCATTAGGTCTTACTTTTCCAAAATCCTCTTTAATTCTGGAGATATAGCAATTTTGATTAAATTATGCAAATTCCTGTTATTTAAGTAGATACAGGATGGGAGATTATCTGTGTCAGAGTTTGGCATTTTGTACAATCAAATGTTAGAGTTTTGTATGATTACAGCATTAACACAGCATTAATCTAGCATGAAGGTTTCAGACTTCTAAATTGATGCACACATTTAGATTTCCATAGCAAAGAGAGGAGTAATGAAGTCAAACAAAATGGCCGTTCCATTGAATCATCAGTCAAAGAAACAACTGAACAAACTGTACAAACTTAAGACATTTACTACTAGATTAAACTCTACTGCAAAGGGACAATACTTTTTTAGATTAGGCAAACAGATATGCCTTGACAGGAAAAGGGATGTCTCTGTGCTAGTTTGTAAGCTGTCTCCTGAGAACAATATGTTTTACACATGAGGATTTTGGAGACCATGAATGGCTCTAAATATTAAATAAAAATCAAACAGTGCAAATGTCTCAACATGTTTTTGAACTGGAAAAAGTCACAAAAGAGAAAGGGACTTCTCTTTTTTTGTAGTAAGAAAGAAACAGATGTGAAAAACAGCACTTTATAGAGTACAGGTTTCGGCATGACATGAAGGAAGTTTTAAGCTCTCAGATATATACTGAAAACAAAGTGGAAGAAAGAAAAACAGGAACCAGATTAAATCAATTTTCATCCTCCATCCGTCTTCAATTTCTACGTCATGGATTTAACTGAACTGTAACAACAAGAGAGTCCTGGTGCTGAGCGCACATTATGATCACACTGGAAGCAATAATCATGACTTTCATACCTAAGGAAAACGGAAGGATACAAGTTATGATAACACCCGCAACAGACCATTTGTTGTTGTGTAATTGAACTTGAATGATGCATAAGAGATGCTGCACAAAAACAGCGAACATTGATTTAGAATAAATATACCATTCATGTCAGGAAGAGCATCACCATCACATTGCATATCCATTATATTCGACTATATACCAAAAGAAAAAAATGACCACAAACACTTTTATGACTAAAATGTAAAGCCTTCATAAAAATAGCAGCCTACCTTACAGTTCTTTCAGGAAGGCTGGCTGCTCTGAGCCAACTTTCCACAGCTCCCCTTAGAGACAGCATGTGTGTTACAGATTATCCTCACAGTAATCACACTGAAGAGCGCCCCATGGCTTTTAGTCACAAAAGCCACTGACCTGTGTTGGGTTTGTGTCCACACATGATCATATACAGGACTGCTGAGTGTTGATTTATAAAATACAATTCCTCCTGCTCCGCACATGCAGCATAAGGTGTGCACCGTGTTTGTTCAGAATTGAGAACAGCACCGTATTTGATACGAAGAGTGATCAAAAACATGTAAATTATCTCCTGTTAGTGAATTGGCTGCAGCATAACAATACAATAGATACTGACATGCTAAAAATTTCAATCAATCTTAATTTGTTTTTAAAAAGGCACTATTCAACACATGTTTTGTACGGATACATTTCAGGCAGATGTTTCTAAGCAGCCAGCTATGTCCTTAATTATATCCATATCCTCGGTGAGAGGAATTGAATTTCACAGTAAAATTTACAACAGTCAAAATACACTTGAATTGGGTTAAATGGTGGCTGTTGACGTCTCTGTTTCCTTTCTAAATAGGCATAATAGCACATTTAGTTCATTATTTTTTATGGTGGTGTGAGAAGATGACAGGACAGACAAACAAGCCTGGTAATAAATTTTGATCATGAAACTACCAGGGTTCAGTATTATTTTTTATAGTATAAAAACAGATTTATTTATTTTTTACACTTTTTTAAATACATATTTACAATAAAACCCTGTTTTTCATTTAACCAAAGTGTTCTCAAGTGTACAGAGCTGTTTCAACACAAGCTACTGTGCATGAAATTTGCTTAAATAAAACAGTATAAAATTGGCAAACTTGTTATTCAAATCAGGAAGCGTCTAAAAAGCATCAAAAAAGCGTCAAAACAAATAAGAAAGAATCTGAGCTATGGAAACATTTCAGTTGGTACCAAAAAATATTCAACAAAAGTGTTCTACAGGAAACACAAAGGAATAAACAAACACAACAAAGGAGATGAGAAATCAGAATGATGATGATGATAAAATACTGACAACAATATTAATAATAATAAAGTAATAATGAAATAAATAATCTAGAACGTAGAAAACACTAAGAAAATACTTGACTGAAGATAACAGCATGATCCTACACTGAAGTATGAAAGTCTGTATGGCTGTCATCATCAGACACACAACCTCCTGCTATATAGGACAGTGTGTGTGTGCCATCCTTCAGTCACCTTTTACCTGATCTTAGTCCTGTGTACTGTGCAAATGAGAAAAAAAACCTGAAGTCAAGAACTGAAAAAACGACCTTCAGATAAACCAGAATAATGGTTTGCATATGCGTTCTTAATCATAAGCAATTTATGAGTACTTTTTGTGTGACATTTACCCAGTTTCAGACCCTGGGAATCAAAGAATGATTGGTTTTAATATTTAAACTCTTGAACTTCATAAGAAGTTTTCAAATACCCATCCAAGAGCTATTGAATCAAGACGTTCTTGAAAAAAAATAGTAAAAGATGCTTTTGTCTGCTATTGTCTTTTCTGTAATCAAATGCAGAGAGGTTGCTATGATACACTTGTACTTGCTGTTCTGCAAATTACCTCCAATCTACAGTATAAACACAACTAGATACCTTTAATTGTCTTGGCTACCACTGTGATGATGATTAACTCAGAGCATGTCAATACCTTGAATTTAAAAACTTGGACAAAAAGGTTTTTTTGAGAGTGTTTTCATTTGAGAGTCAACAGACCAGCAGGTTTTCATAGAAGAGATTTAACTTTACAGAGTGAATTTTGTTTTTTCTTTCTTGCTTGAATTGTTTCTTTCTTTCTTTAGTTCATAATTGTGCCCAGATAAGCAATTCTGCTGTACCCTGTTTTGGCAGCATATTAAACGTTAGTTTGAAAGCTAGGCGATATAGTAAATCAGAATGATTAATAAAGGATAGAGACATCCTTGGCCTAAGAAACAGGTTAATATCCTGCACATCTGCTCTGGTTTGCATTTTCCTTTAAACCCCTTTTTTATTTTATGTGTTCTTTGACATAAATTGTACAATGGATGGGCAACAGGAGGACATAAGTAACCTCTTTAACTAGAGAATAACAACATGGGACCTGGACAAAAAGAAGAGAACAGACATTGTTAGCATATCGCGTCAGAAGCTTTTATAGCTACTGAGACAAAACCGCAAAAGAATGTTAAAATGTTTTTTGGGATTCAAATGGAAAATATGTTTCACGAATGCTGGACACAATAATTTAAAAAATCGAATGGAAAGCCCGATCAAAATAAAAACAACCGTGTGTAAATTTATTTTATAGAGTTGTGCAAAGTAAACAGATTTAAGTTCATGTTTCTAGTATATTTATTAAATGTGCTTAAAACAAGACTGCTCAGACAGTTTCATGCACAGGTGCCGCCTTTAATAGTAATGGGAAGTGACAGTTGAGCTCACAAACAGTCTGTTGTAACTCTGAGAACTCGTAACCCTCTTTTCTCGGGAAGCTAATGTGCATATGTGAATAACAAGCAAACATAACTGTGTTTCTGCGTTGCCCTCAGCGAGGACACATTCCTCGCTAGTCCTGCTGCAGCCTTGTCATACCAAACAACATGTAAAAATGTGACCCATATGGTCTCCCTTTTCAAGAGGGACTGATTGAGCTGTATGGAAGTCATAGCCCACCCACAGAACACAAATAAGGAGAACCATATGTGTGGAGATGAATTAGGTAAACTGCACAACATTTTTATTAGATACAATTTCACTTGCCTTGTGGATGGACTGCAAGGTGACACTTTGAAAATAAACTTTGAGCCACAGAAAGAAAAAGACCTCTGGTTAACAGAGCGTAAATCGATAAAACCAGGAATTACTTAACCATATGAACGAAAACATTATGCTTTCCAGTTTTATTGGGTTGACCAAAATATGATAAAAATAAGCATCAAGTTCGGCACTGCCTGTATTAGAGGTGACTGTACCAGTAATAATCAAAGTGAAGCCTACCTGGCTTATTAAACTCCACTAAGAACTTGAACAAATGTTTAGTTTCACAGTTCATGGATGTGTTTGTGTTAAATCTAACTTTTCTTTCATGCACTACAGACCACGTTTGATTTAAATATTAGCACACAAATTCTGTTCTCAGTCAGAGCACTTGTTTACAAAATGGATAACTACTCAAAATACTTTAAATACACCATTTAACTATACACCAAATCCTGGAAACAAACAAGTTAATACCCTTAAATAAATCATTAAAGTAACCATGTCCAACAAGGTTGTAGAGTTTTTTAGAGGTTTAGGAGCGATTGACATAGAAAAATACAAAGTCTGTTAATAATATGAAGTGAGGTTATTATTTTTGGTTGCCCATACAAAATAAGGAAACAATACTTTTTCCTTTCCATGTTTCTAAATCTTTTAAAAGATATATCTTTTCACATACTTAGAAACTGTTTCTAATTATCTTAGTTTATTTGTAGATTGTAGAGTTGAATATGGATGGCTAAGTCTGAGCTTTTATCAATAATAGGCAACAAAAGATGCATTCACATACAGCAGTTTGCAGCTTCTGTAATTGAATCAGTGATATTTGTATTGTTAGAGGCCGTCTCTGAGTGGTGTGCATATCTCTCTGAATCAGTGAGTTGTTACATCAGCGTTATATTTTTTGTTTTGCAACATTTGTCAATGAAGTATTTCCTGCTGGTGATGGTTTAGATTAGATAAATAATGACCAGAATCATAAAGCATTTTCAATTTTTGACAGACAGCCAGTCCTGGCCTGCTAAGAGCTTCAAGATGATCTCCCTCCACTAAATATATCACATTTGCTGAACAAAAGAGCATATTCTTAGTGGCCTCTCATGTGGACATGTCTGTTTTCTCAATCAGGCTAAGGGAATAAACATGTTTGTGGTAGAAGAAAACTTAATATCAGCACCTGGAAACCCATCTTGACATTATGTAACTGTGTTTATGTAAACCCAACAGTATGTTGTGACATATCCTATAAACCTTACAGCATGATGTATGATTAATTAAAACAAAAAAAACCTTCATGAACAGTAAACTGCAGTGGGTTGTGACCTTTTTCCAACATGTTTCAGAAGTGGCAACTGGAAGTGACCACTGATCTGATAAATGTCAAGGCACCTCTGACTCACTGCAGGCTGCTTTTGACCGCGGGGGTCTCAGAGGAAAAGGGGCCACTATATTAATCTGCCCTGAGTATGGCAATTGTTACCTTTTCCTTTCATGTGGTCAGGAGGTTGCTGTCGAGAGGGCTGCGTAGTTTTGGAGAACTTAAATAGGAGCTCATTCATAGCAGCTCCTGCGTTACAGAAAAAGGAAGAAATGTAGCTGAATTGGAAAGAATCCATGATATTAAACAGTAGATGGGATTGTGAAGTGCTAGGAGTAATCATGCCAGGCAACAGGCCGCAGGAATGCAAATCACCCCTCAAGCCAAGAGTTAAGTTAGCAGGTGGCCTCTTCTATTCACTGAATGTCAACACTCCTTTTAGATGGAGCCCACATAACATCTGGGCAGGCCAGCCACTGCTTTTAATTAAGTGAAATACAGTCACTCAATGTTCTGCCATGTCAGAGAAAAAAATGTTATAAAAGTGGGAGAGTGGGAGGAGAAAAAGTGCAACAGTACATATCCTGTGTTCAGTGAAGGTCAACACAGTTGTGTAAATAAATATTAATCCTTAACCTAATCCCTACATTTCCAAGACCATTGAAAATCCCTGCGTAACCATAGTACTCCTCTGGAAATAGTTCCCTTGCACTTTTCTGGAAGTTCTGCTTATCATGACGGGAATGCAACAACAGCTCGGTTTAGTTTATGGTCTCCACTTTGTTTCCAAAGGTGAATTCTGAGCTCGGAGCAGATGACAGCTTCCAAAATATGATTTTACAAAATGCAAGTGAGCAAAGGTTCGCCATACAGTATATATCACATAAATCAATGTGATGTATGTTATTGTTCCCACATAATCTGTAAGGGATTACTTTTTTAAAAATGATATACCTTTTTTCTACTGGCAGCCTCATGATAATCACCCTTTTGGGTTGACTTTGGAGGTCACAGCACTGCTTTACTGCATGCATTGTACCACTAGCACTACCACTCCCCAAGACCATGTCAACAGTCTCCATGGGTGGACCCCTAGTTTATATCATACTTGTCAAACATTTATAAATCTGAGACGGTAGTCCAGCAACAGTGTGTAAAACATCCGTAGTTCTCCAAAAACAAATACAAAAGGACAACTTGAATTTGAAAGGTTTGAGGACTTGCAGCTGTGGGAGGGGGAAAAAGCTCCCAAGATTAAATGCATTTCTACATATAGTTTAGGGTGATGAATGGAGCAAGAAAAACTTTAAGGTCAAGTAAAGGCAAAGCAAAAGATAAGAGTTTTCAAGTGGTACATTTATTAAAATACACAACACTCTACATTAAGATATACTTTCCCCAAACGTAAACTAGAACTAATGTGGAGAGAGATGTTTGCAGCAACAAGAAAGTCCACATAGGAATGAGAAATAGTGTTTATGGGAGAGATTTGCATAAACATTGTGTAGAAATGACATAATTTGCAAAGCATTCATATGTGAACACTCAACGTTGAAAGAGCTTAATTCCACACTGACATAATCCCCTAACTAAAGTAAAAAAGCTGTCATGGAAAAGGTGAAACAGTATAAGAGCTGAAAGATAGTGACAGCTTGAAAATAGCTTTGTGCAGTTTGGTTTATATTAAACAACACTCACATTTCTTTCCTCCCAGTGATCCAACTTGATTTAGAATATATCCTGTTAAAAGTTGTGATGCTAGTCTTAATGGCATCACTTTGACATCTACATTTTTCTTTTTCAATTAATAAGTGAAACTGGAATATACTTCTTCCTGTACATCAGTCATTTATAATTGTTGGTCCATGACGAAGAAATAATCACAAAATTAGCACTGAGGAGAAAAATACACTGAGTTCCCAATATAATGCAACACAGTTCAGTAAACATTTATAGCACATTTTATAGTGTATTGGAAAGGGAAAAACAAGCAGAGGGGGAAGCAATCTTATGTATCATGATGACTCCAGTGAATAGTTTACTCATAAAAGTTATACAGACGTAACTAAGAGGGAGTATATGCCAACGGACACAAAAGTTAAGTAATAACTGACGTAAAGTAAAACCAACATTTTTCCTAATCATTTAAATATCACAATATTCAGTGCTATTAAAAAACAAAATAAAATAAATTAGGTAATAAAGCTTTATATACATAATACTGTACATCACATCACACCTGCAGCAGATGTGTTTTCCAGCGATTCCTTTACCAGATAGCATAAATTAAAGTTAGCCCCGCCACTAATGGCAGCCACAAGACCGAACTACCATATTTCTATATTTCTTGAGGATGACGTTTGAGCTGTCATCGAAGTAAAGTACTGATATTGCGTTCAGCTTGGTTGGGGCACAGCATGGCTTTGGCACATTTTCAGGAAACATTAAATGGACCTATAAATGAGAGCATAAAGTTGGTTTAAAAGAGGCACAAAAGTCTAGTTTCAAATGAATTATAACCACTCTGAACATTATGGTAGCTTATAACATGATTTTATTGCAGTACACAGTACACAGCGAGTACTTACCAGGGTTTGCACAATTGCATGATTTGTTGCGTTCATGTGCGCATTGAGTGGAAACGAGCATTCACCGTCACAGTAAAAAGCAGCATAGCCCTCAGGTGCAATGATCCAATCCTTGACCAAAAGAGGACAATGTATTGCCTTTATTTATAGTGCTTGGTGATGAGTTTTCTAAGTGTCACAGACCAGTCTGATTAAAAATATATCATTCATTGTGCTCTTTCTATCAATGTTTTGTTCAGTAGGACATCATTTATGTCTTACCTGCCAACCCAAATCGCGAAAGCTGACATAAAGTTCATGCTTCTTACAGGCTTGCTTCTGTTCACTTGTGTTATAATCTGAAAAGGAAAAGGGTGTTCTCATTATGAAAGTAGAACATAATTCTTGTTCATATCAGACTGTTTGCTTGCTGCTGAAAAGTAATAAAGAACTTGAGAACATTTGCAGTACATACATGCAGTATGTTTTTTTCTTCTTTTTTTATGCTGTTTGTGCGAGTACTGTTGATAAACACAATATTTAACTATAAATTAAAGGTGTCTTCTACTATTAAATAACATAAATGGTAAAAATAAATAAATAAATAAAAAGATGTAAAGATGTTGAGCTGTAGTTGTAGTTGTAGTAAGTTTCCCACATTGGGGTGAGTCACTTTGAGGACCATAAATCTTTATTACAGGCAAATTAACCTGCAACCAGCAAGCCTTTGCTGAATCATCAATTATTCCTTGAAATAATTCATGATTATGATTAACACATTACTGAATATGACAGACCCGCTTATCCATTGTATCTCACAGTCACTATCCTTCAATCACTGCTAATATATTTGCAGGAAGGTTTTCCCCATGTAATACAATTGACATGCAGATCAGAACTGAATGATGAAACAGATCTTTGTTTTCAAGTTACAAACTTAACAAAATCTAGTTTTTTTTTTTTTTTTTTTAAATATCCACTTAAGAAAATGTTGTAGTTGACCACACACACAAACAAAGGCCAGTTTGTTAGAGGGACAAAAAGATCTGAAATGTTTTGCTACATCTTAAGAGTACACTCACCTCCACTTTTTGGTGCGCGAGATGTTTCTTGTTGATTAGCAGATTTATTGCGATTGTGGTTCTTTTTTTTTCCACCAGCAGCCCTGACAGAGCGAAGCAACACCCCACTGGCCTTAAAGAAAGCAACCATGAACGGCTGCTTGGACTGGGGCCCATTCCTCCCAACGATTCCAGCAGATTTTAAGTTGATACTTCGTCCTTCAAGAAAAAGTAAATAAAGAAGACAGGAATAGATAATTTATCATTTTTATGATTGTATTTTAAGATAAGTGTGAAGGTCGGCATCTTTACAAATACAAAGACTAGTTCAAGCCATTAATCTTTTGTGTGGCTTATTACAGTCTACGGATATACAAGTCATGTTTGTTCTGAGCGCCTAAAAAAATCAGGAGAGGTTACAACCAAAAAGCAAATGCCCAGTTATTAGTAAGAAAAACTGAGCTTCACTTGCCATCTATAGTCTCCACACAGAGCTGAAGGCCCAAGTTCTGCTGTGGGTTCATCACCCAGTGGTTACTGGTGGCCGTGATGTCAAACACTAGCCAACCACCATCAGACGCCTGGACCTTTTTGGAGTCAAGCAAGAATGTCTCTGCATCTCTAAAGGTAAGAGCAGACAATGAAAAAAACACCTGCATTAAATAAATGTGCTAAAAAGAAATGCTTTTATACAGTTTGTACACATGCAATATGCACACAAAAATATGTCTTGTAATAATTCAAAATACATAATTCAGTGAAAACTAATTACAATTTTGGTCTCTGTGGTTGAGTTGGTTTTCAAGATTATTACTAAGGTTTTTTGGGCAGTGTAATGAATGTGGCCACTTTGCTGCTACATTACAAACAAATTACAAACCATTATGGTGCTTTAAGCTGTAGAACAAATAGAAACTGTCTGTGCACCTAAATGTTGCGAAACGGGACACAGAAAGGAAACCATATGGCTCTTCGACAGCATTTCAATTTTGAATTCAAGAGGTCTTAACCAGTTAGAATGGAAGAGATAAACAAGATATTGTTGATCACTAATGGATAGTAACTTTTATTTGTTTCTTTATCTGTGCCACTTGTACTTTATCCTTTGAAAACCACACAAACCAAAAAGATCTTCAATATTAAAAACAGGTGATTTGGTAATTTGGTAATTTTTGAATGCATTGTGCTGCAAATAAAAAGAAGGCAGCAATGCTAGGAAGTTGCGACACCTCATAAACTGCAGGATTTTGTGGTAAAACGAAGACTTCAGCTATTTGATGGGCAAAGCATTTCAAAAGTTATGAATCAAGTATATCAGCTCTTGTATATTTTTAACATGAGCCTGAGATAAGGCATCAATCTAGCCAAAGTTGAAAAAGTCCCGCTTCACAATTGCATTGGATTCTTTTCAAGGGGCAGATCGGATAAGGCAGCGCCTGTTCAGCTTATGTGGTTACATGGTGCTGGTCAGAGAGGAACAAGATTTTCCATGTGGCCCCAATAGTGTTTATTACAGGTGTAATAAAACTTAAACATGTGGAATTCCACATGAGGTTAGTCCTTATGAGTGACATACCGCTGAACTTCCTCTTTTAAATGTACAGTATTAAACTTCTGTCCTGTGATAATACAGTTTGTGTAGGTAAGAATTCACTATTCTCACAGCCATATCCAAGAGGAAAAATGTTTATACCACCTCTTAATCTTTGATATTTCAGGATGTACTGTTCCACAGAAAATCAGTTAGAGAAAATCCCAGGAATAGAGGTAGTTTATCTTCTATCTACAAATTATATTCATATGTTACTATTCTCCATCAGCAATTTATGTTCAATGACAAAGTTCAGTACCAGTGCAAGACACTGTGTGATATTAATATTGTGGAGTGAGACATAAGCCTCTGGAGGTCGGCTTCAACACCAGCATCTCAAATCCAATTTCATAGTAGAAGGGAGCGTTGAGACTTATTTTACAATGACTCCACTATTTGCTGAACCTTAAAAAAGTGGTTTGAATTGACTAACCTTTTCTTTTAGTTGGTGCGCACAGATTTTTTTGGAATGAACAACTAAAAAACATTTTGTAGATACGTTTAATAATAGCATTTTGTGTGATACGTTTAAGAAAAACATAAAAGGGTGTGTATGTAGATTATGGTTTACTAATTAATAGCGCTCATATGTAAATGAATTCATTCATTACGGCTTTTTAAGTTCAGAAAAAATGGGTATGCCTTTTTTTCACTGTCAGCTGGTCCACCGATTGTCATAAAATTACATACTACTAAGAACTGTTTGTGAAAACTAACTGAAACAAAATACTCCTTACACAAAAGTATGTGAAAACTAGCAGTCAAGCAGTCTTCCCCTTTAAGATGGCAGAGTCCATTGACTTGGACCTTTTCAAAGCCCTGGAGGGCCATATCTCCCCTTCAATCACCCACACACATTTTTGGCAAGCAAATGTGGGGCCACTTCTGAGTACACCCTTGTGTATTCAGCTATGTCATGCTTTAAACTTCCGGAATATTGTTAAGACAGGCAGGTGGTGGGCATAACAGTAACCACGGGTGCACCCAAGGGAGCCCCCTCTCCCCCTAATATGGGCCCTCATGGTTTCATCTGGGCTGCGGCCAGCTTGGCAAGCAACACAAGACGAGTGATAACTGATGGACCTTCCAAGCTTCATAAGTGGCCAACTTGCTAATGGAGTTCTCTTTATCCAAGTACTATATTTGTAAGGCAGACATGGTGCGAATGAAGGAGAACAGAGTCGGCGATAGAAGGACATTCTGCGCGAGTGGAAAGTTTCAGCAGCACAAGACAATGGCTGTTGCCTTTTTAAACTATGTAGATACTATAAGATTACTGCAGGATCAAAATACAACACATTTGTTTAGTTTTACCTTTATTATAGTGAAGTAGCAACTATATTTATTTTCTTCCCATAAATTTGCAATTGCAAACAAGGAAGGTGTTGATGATGACTCTTGACTGCGTGCATGTCAAAGATCAGCATCGTAAATAAATAGCAGTAATATATATTTTACAGTTTGGATTTGGTTGATTAGGCACTTACTTGTTTTGGTATTCCTTGATGACTTGATATATGGTAACCTTCAGAGTAATATTGTCATAGCGGGCATGACTGCGATCCTTATAGATGCGAAACTCTGCTGCAGTCACTGCCTCTCCATCTGGGATCTGAGTCAGATCAAAACGGAACTCCTTGTAGTGTCTCCGCTGGTGAGAAAAATCTTTATCTTTCTCCACTGGGGAAGAAAATATTTTATGATGAATTTCATTTTTACTGGCAGCAGTTTCATTTTTACGTTCACCAATCACAAAATATGACTTCACCTCCTGAACCACTGCGTGTGTTGCTCAAAAGAGAAAACATGCCTGCATGCACGCACAGAAAAAGAGTAATTTATCACATCTTCTTTTACATTCCAGGTCCAATCCAAACATTTTGACTACCAACAAAAGCACTTTCCAGTTCATTAAATCAGTCAACTGAATACAGGTAGCAGTTCCCAGACAGGCCCTCTACTGTGTGCCTAACTGCATTCTCTGGCCATGATGAATGGGCTGTCAGTTAAGAATAACAGGCTGATTTCAATTAAAGACACTTTCGTCTGCTCTTCAAGTGAGAGAAAAGACCAGACAGGATTCTTCAACGTCATGTGAGAGTCTACTCTGACCTCATTTCTGACCTTTTACTGACCTCCTGTAGGTTTCATATAATATGCTAAGAGTTTTTAATGGCCCTTAACCTTTAAAAATAAGTATTAGTAATATAAGGAGTAACATGAGATAATTACATGAGATTAACATTTCATTTTTTCTAAAGTTAAACAAATTAGAACATCATTTTTTCTGCATATAAATTAATAAAAGAGGTTGCATATATTATTGGGGATAAAATAAAGCCCCTCATTGCAGCAATTTTGCACCAAAGACCCTGACCGTATCAACAATATGAACAACTGACAAAACTTTGATGCTGCTAAAAAGTGACCGCCAACTGTCTCTCACCTATGCTCGGCCACAGAAAAGAGCCATGGGACTGAGGTCAGTGGACTTTCTGACATCCGCGGTGATATCACACAGTGCATTTTCACTGATATTTTATCGAGAGAGAGCGCCTGCAGTTACTTAGCACAAACAGGTCAGAGGTCAGGTCTGACTTTTACCCACTGAGCATGTTCCATTATACTAGCTACAGGCAGTAATCTGAAGCAGAGGTGCTACTGACAGCATAGAGCATTTAACTTTTAAATAGCTAAAGATTAAATAATAATGACTTTACTTGTTGGTTAGGGTGAGCCATGTGCATTCTTGATGTGATATGTATTAATTGGATCATCTTCTGCCAGGAAAATTTCCATAAATGTGTTATCAAGATTAATACAGAACTGTTGTGTTACATATTACATGTTATACATATTTATTCCTCTTATGCTTTCAGATATTTGGATTTTTAAAAGCTGACTTATTATATATAGAAAGTTAAAATGGCCACAGTAAGCGTATTGAGCTGCACAAAATGCCTCATAGCTGTTTTTTAAACTTTAAACAGTTGTGTTCAGTAGCTGTGTTTGAGTGTACTGTAATAAAGACAGAGCCCCGTTGAACACTTCACTGACAGTCCCCAGAACGAGAGTAGAGCTTTCAAGGCTGACAGTGTACATGCCCTGGTATAGTGGTAAGTGGAAACAGATGGGCTCAGGCCAAGGTGAGGGATTATACTTCCAGGCAACTCCACACAAATTCACTTTTACATGTTTTGCTCCATAATTTCAAAAAGGAAACTCTAACCACTACAGTACCAACATTGTGTAATGTCTTTTATGGTGGTATTTATCATTCATTTACCATTACTATATTCAATGTTTTAGTAACTTTCCATGTGACATGCTTAGTATTTTAATTTTTGATCAAGAACAATCAATTCTACAAATAGCACAAGTATGAAGAACAGGGCTACTGCTTTCTCTTATAGTGACACAACCTCAAGAAATATCACTCCCCTTAAACAACAGGAAATCATTTAGACCAATTTTCTGAAGGTCAGACAGTCATCTGATAAGTTGCTCTGAACTGCTGGGTCAAGGGTCGTGGCTACTGAACAAACACAATCATTATACACATCAGCTGCTTTTTAATGGGAAGCAGCACAAATTGATGGGGTCAAAATGTTGGGCTTTATTCTGTTAAATACGAAATGTTTCACAGGAGCTGCTGAACACTTCAGAAGGTAATGGCTGATGTCGAAATGACATTAACATTTAGACAAATGAATTATTCAATAAAAATAGTTCAACAAGAGGAAGAAACTACTTAAAACAAATTTAAAAGCTCCGCACAATTTAGGGTTTTTAGGAACCTAACTAATTATTTAGAGATACAGGTGTCAAATTATACAAAATTGATGAACTGCACGTGATGATTGCAACACATTTGACGTCCACAGACAGTCGCATATATTATGGATTTAAATAAGAATACATTTTAAAAGCATTCATACTAAGGCCTTAAAAATGTCTTATTATATATTTCTTTCTCTGCATTGTTTAGAAAATATTAGGCTTTCCATTACAGATAACGTGAATCCAGGTAAAACCCTTATTAATTTCCCTCATCGTGGAGGGAAAGGAGATTTAAGGAAAACATGAGTTGAAGGGGGATTTTTAAACTTAAAATGTAGATTTTGCAACTATATTTATGCACCTGCAGGCTAATTTCGATTAGGCATAATTAATCATTTTCGATTTATAAAAACCTGTTGATTAAATGAGCCTGCTTTAATGCCACTTACCTAAATTGACAAAACTCATGACCATGTCGGCATCATTGAGAAAGTTGGTGTCGTGCGCTGTGGTGAGAGCGGGGCTGTGGCCTAACAGAGGGGCCGCACGGTAAGGCTGAGCCATATGGGAGTACCCGGCATGCTGGGGACTGTAGTAACCTTTCCTGGAGTGCCCTTGAGCCTTGGCACTGAAGCTCTTCCCTGCGCCCCGCTGCTGCGCTCTCTCCTCCTCTTCCTCTTCCTCCTCCTCCACGGCCATGGCGTTGTACAGGTCGAGCATGAACAGCGGGGCGGAGGATGCCTGCTTCCCGGGAGAGAAGGGCCTCGGACGGTGAGGCAAGCCCAGGATGGAGAGGATCTCTCGTTGGATCTCCCTGCGTTCGTGATTGCGCAACCTCCTGTAAATAAAACTGGAGTGCACATGGTTGTCACTTAACCCGCAATGAGCGCAGGACAGAAAGCTCAAGCAGCTCCACGCAAGTCCAAGTACAGCACGGTTCAAAGGTGTAAGCGCTGTCATCTTGACAAATAGCTCACTTTGGGGTGTGAAGATGAACTACATCGCACTCTGTAGAAAAACTAAAATAATAGCCTATATATATCTGCCAATACGGATTCATAGACTCTCCATATTAGCCAGAGACACCACAACTTTCACGGTGGTAACAGAGGAGGCTTTTTTTTTTTTTTTTTTTTTTTTTAAACCAGTCAGCCCTTCTACAAATGAGGTATCAACTTGCAGTAAAGTCGGCGCTCCTCTCCTGTGTGCGAGTGGTCCTGGTTTCTCCAGCAGTATTTACTCCTCCAGGGTCCATCCAAAGTCTCTGCTCCACCAAGTATTTATGGAGTTATGACCCCTTCCCTCACCTCACTCCTCTGTGATGAAAAAAACACGTAGGTACGCCCATTAACGTCGAGGGATAACCCGGAGTTTCCAGTCAATGCAAAGTGTTGAACTGTGTCAAAAAAGAGCAGAGAAGAGCACTCGACTCATGCCTGGGCGCGCAATTTTTCTCCTCCTCTGAGAGCGTATTGGGGCTAGTTGCCCTCTGAGTCCATCCCACACTCAAACTTTTTTTGTTTTTGCATCCACCTCTAGCGGCCGCAATAAAACTTCAGCCCGGTCCCATGATGAATGTGGCGGCTCAGGAGTGTAAAAGGAGACACTTGAAATCCGAGAGCCGGTCTTAACGAGTGAAAGAATAATGACAGAGCCTTTTAATCACCTCAAGTTATTGAAGTCTGCGTGTTTGGAGGAGAGGGCTCCAACTTCATTCACCGGCACCAAAAAGGATCCTGTTTTTGCACAGCATTGACTTAAACACGATCCACAAGGATGCTGTGAAATGATTTCATTAAATACACCAACAAACAAAGATATCTATCTGACACCATCATTTTCACATACATTGTAAAATATTCCAAGACTGATAACCACATGGCAAAGTCACTACACTTATGTATAGGCTACAATGATTTTCATCTGTTTAATTTTCTGAATTCCTTTAAGAGCATAAACTGACTTTGAGTATAGACAAGTGAATTAAAAGCAAATAGTCTTAACGCAGGAAGCTCCATTCTCAAAGGAACATTAAGTAAACAATATCTTGAAGTATGTATGCTGAGATAATTAAAAACATAAATTGTCAAAGGGTTTCCATGTGATGGATGGCTACTGTCCAAAATGTAAAAAAAGGAAGCCTCCTCCTCAGGTAAAGCAACTCCTGGACATGCTGTGATGTTACCACATAGCGCCATCTAGTGTACAATGATTAAATTGTTATATCAGAGGTCTTACTGTTCTCTCTCTCTCTCTTTATTACACACACACACACACACACACACACACACACACACACACACACACATGCACGCTCGCGCACACACACACACACACACACACACACACACACAAAGTTTGAGCAGCAGTCCATGTTAGAACGTTGTATTGACTTCCATTTATTGTGGGCAGCCTAACCCTAACCTTAAACTTAACCTAACCTCAATTCACACCTTACCCCTAACCCATTACCAGGCCCTCAGAAATGACGTTTTGCCTAATTAGGACCAGGCTCCATGAGGCCTACTGGTCCAGACAACGTTGGTGTTTACACTGGAAAAGGTCCCCAAGAGGTAAGAAAAATACTTAGCGCACACACGCACACCGCCTACAGATGCTTTTCAGCATTTTTATCCAACTTTTCTAGTGCTGTGTCTTTTGTGTGAAGACCCAAGTGGTGATCTCTTTTGTTTCGTTTCACAGCCATCAAACATCTTCCTTTTTTTGACACTTCATTCAAATTGGAAATAGAGTTCACAGCACACAAACACCACATCCAAAACTTCCAGTAGAAAGAGAAGGAGACAGATGATGTGATGGAGTCCTGGAATAAATCAGAAACTTTGAAAGTCTGAAGCACAAATAACAAAAATAACTTCAATCGATAAATCATTAAGATGTTTTAATTCTAGTAAAAAAAAAAAAAAAAAAAGAAAAAGAAAAAGATTCATACACGTCCCCTTAAGACAAAAATAATAAAATTACAAAAGCTGTTTAAAACATGTCAATGCTAAAATACACAGTTATGACTCAGTTTCATAAATAACAATAAAATACCTGCTACAGTAATGAAAGATAAGCCTTTTAGGGGGCATAAAGGACATAATTTAAAACTAAAATATCAGTGGTTTCTTGATGGTAAAACATTTTACTTACTAGCTGGAATACAATTATTTGTGAATGAATAGGTATTGTGATAGGGGGAAATAATCATTTATTTTGGGTGATACATAACATTACCTTCATAGAGTCAAACTGAATGCTTTAGGAACACAGGATTACAGCAGCTCATAATCAGCTACAGGAACTCGTACAGAATTTTGTGCTGAAACAGGCCAATTTCAGATGTAATTCAAGGTGAAATTATTCAATGAACATGGAATTTATAGATTATGGATGATGTGTTTTTACTGAACTCAATGTGCACTGAAAAATTAGAGAGCGACATGCAACGAAGCAACACCAGGGGGCAATATGGGAAAATGTACCAGCCACACTGCCCAGAGAAAGATCCAAACCACATACATGCACTGTAGTACATGAGTTCAGGGTGTTCAGATGAGAGGTATTAAATGCAACCAATGATGAATTCTCTTCACACCATTAAACACTCAGAGCTTGTTCAAAGACATTTGGATAACAATACAACATAACAACAGAGAAAATGTGATAGGATCTAGCTCTGCTGATTGTCTGAGATCACATAAAATGTGTTAGAAGAGGTCCGTTTTGTTTCCACTACAGAGAGAAATTGTAAAGATGAGATCTTCCTGAGAATGGCTGTTTGTTCCACATCAGCTCTAGACTGGTGCCTGCACTGATGTTGCTTTACGTCAATAGTTTGGCCCTTTGCTGTAAGGATCCCGCCTCATCATGCTACCATAGCACATGGATGGATCACACACCCCAGGCTGACCAGGGATGCCAGGATTACCACTTTTACCCTCTGCCCCGTTTAGACCAGAGGTTCCAGGCTGACCTGGAGGACCTGGCTTACCGTATCCCTGGGGACCCATTGGACCTGTAGAAATAAAACCCATGATCACTTCAAAAGGTGACATTGAACATGAGACATCTGTTATATCTCTCAGCCAATTAGAGTACATGTGACTTTCTTAAATTAAGAAAAACTTTGATAATACTCAAATTGCTCACCTGGAGGCCCAGGTGGCCCTTGGTCTCCAAATGTGGTTCGACCAGGGCTCCCCTTCTCACCATTGAAACCTGGATCTCCTATGAACACAAGTGCCTTTGTGAGAACATACTGCAAAATAGCTTTGATAACATATTGATAATTTGATGCTGGTTTTACCTTTAATCCCATTAATACCAGGGTGCCCCGGCAGACCAGGACGACCTGGCTGTCCTCTGGACCCAGACAGACCAGGAAGACCCCTGATGCCCTGGGGCCCAGCTGAACCTGGCACACCTGGTGATCCAGGCCGACTGTGGCATCTGGTACAGCTACTCTGCTGGTGGCTCAGCATTAGCAAAGGCAACTCAGCTAGGATGATAGACAATGAAAATATTTCAGATATGTGTTGAGAACACACATAAACATGTCAAGAGTTGGACACAAGATACTCACACTGAATAATGTCTCTGCAAATTTGACGAATGTGCACATCAGATATTTCACTCGCCTGTAATAAAAAGTGATTGATTGCATGGATTTTCACTGAATGCCAATATGTCAGTCAAAAACAGATATAACATCATAATAAAAATGCTTTAAAAAGAATAATAGTCATCTGTATGACACATACAGATCTGCCTTCAGGTCCAGGTGGGCCAGTAGGACCAGCGCCTCCCCTTAGCCCCTGGGGGCCAGATGGGCCTGTGTTACCCGGCTGTCCAGGCGGCCCCACTTGACCTTGTTGACCTCTCTGACCCGTATCCCCTGTTGTCCCTTTCTGGCAAAAATACAAGCCCAGTGTTAGCAGTATACACAATATTTCAGTTTGGCTGCAGGTCATGACCCATTCAGCTTGACATACCTCTCCTTTAAGTCCAGTTGGACCAGTTGAGCCCTGTCAATCAAAATCAGGATAAGTAATTAAAAATTAGAAAGCAAAATGTGTTATTCTGATTATATAAAAATTTCAATACAGATGTTTGAGGAATGGCAAAATACTATCAAAACTACTTGGAACATTTGAAATGAGTCAGACATAATTCACCCATCAAAAATCAAGACCTTGAGTTTTGACCATCTGTAAATATTAAACACCAGCAATAGGCTAAACAGCATACAGTGGCTAAATGTGTTGGAAAAATGATGGTAATTTGTGTCAAATAGGCCATGCCTTTGAGAACTTGGCCACAATTATGGAAAAGCGTGTGGAAGATTAATTATAAATATGTACCAAATCTGGTGAAGATTGGATTTGCACGAAGATGTTTTACAATACAATAAAAATGAAATGGCAGAAAATCATTATACATAAAAATGGCTGTACTTTATAAGAATAGATTAAACGTATTGGACCAAGGAATCCAGGAGGAAAATAGTATAATCAAGCCTCACTGTTCAAGAGTTATGTGTGAAAATTTGAAGTGCTTCAAAAATAGCCACATGGTGGCGCTAACCACATTTAAGACCAATAAGTTCTTCTTTGGCCCATGACCTGACTTCTCATGAAGTCTCATGAACTATTCTTAGCTGTGCTGATATCTAACAGACAAACAGACAGATAAGTTCAGCTAAATCTTAGCTTTGGAAAATGTTTGAACAATGTGACACCTGTGCTTTAAAATATATTTTTTCTTTTCTTTTCTTTTCTTTTCTTTTCATGAACTAGAAACTTGCATTTGATTAAAAAAATGTGCATTTTTAATTTGAATAAATAGAAATGCAACTTTTTTTATTGGCAATATCTTAGTGATTCAGTATTTATTTGCCTGTTTTTGTTTTTTTAGTATACAAATGTGTCATATTAAGCATGAGCGATATACTGTGTATTTTTACTGGTGCCGATTTGATTGTATACGTTCAACATAAAACAGAACACATTAAATTAAACTTACATGATTCCCTGGCCGACCATGCTCTCCTTTTTCACCATTCATTCCCTGGTGAGAAAATAATCAGATTAACCAAATGAAAGCAAACACAATCAGTGTTTTAGATGTGAACATGCATTCAAAGCATGACATAACTGGCATTTAAAGCAGAGTGCACTATAAAACATGATTAAATATAACATATTAACACCAATTTAATGTGATTTTATGATATAAAAACCTTTCCTGGGTTAATTCTCTGAATAACACAGTAGATTTTATTTTCATGGCATGAAATTAATGCAATTTGATGAAATGGGGCGAACAATGTTTGAAGTCAATAGAACAGCAAATATGCAGTTATACTTCCAAAAGGCTCAATAACATGCAATGATAAATTAAGTTGTATTGTCACTGGATTAAAAAATATATATAGTCAAATTACATAAAGACTATATTTCTCCACCAACAGTGGTACATTACTTACAAACTCACTACAGTGTTGAATAGCTACAATATTTAATCTTAAACAATTATTGGATAAATTCCATAAGGTGACTCACAGAATCATAATGATTAGTTTTTGTCAGTGTGTAGCTGGTTATGTTTTTCCATGTGTTCTGTTTTCATGTGTTTTCTACCTTTTCTGGTGCCAAACCAAAATATAACTCTCAGTAATGGTGATAAATTACACTCGCTGTGATTCAAATATACTCTCAGTCCATTATTATTATGTTATATTGGCATTACAGAGGTCAACATGATCATAGCATTATCTGTGTGTGACTAATTAAGTGTTTGCAGCAGTGTAATTTTGTCTCAAACCTTACCATCTCTCCTCTTTCACCTGTATGTCCTTTTTGACCCTGAAAAAGACATGGATAATACCTCAAACACAGAGTCCAAATGCTTTACTGGAAATAAGATAGCATCATAACATGTCTTGATGCTTGGGGCTACAGAGAAAACTAAACTCACCTTGTTTAAATGTCTTTTATTCAAAATGACACGCAACGATTAAATTGTCCAGAAAAACAACTACAGTTCTTGTCTTATAAACATTGAGTCATTATTGGAGGAGAGGAGTCTGAATAAATATAAGTACACATTGATTATATAATTGTTTAACCCTGACTTGTCAACAACATTTTCTTATAATCAATAATCATATATCTTTAAAGATGTCAACTGGATACAGCCGAAGAGACGAAGAGACAGTACCGGCAGAGACAATCACAGAGGAAATACCTTGCTGCCCTTCAGGCCTGTCATGCCCGGGTGCCCTGGCTGACCTGCTTGTCCTGGTTCCCCTGCTCTTCCCTGGGAAAGCATTCAGTTAAATATGAAAACAAAGGAACACACTGTAACCATTGTCGATAAACAGTTGTTGAATATTCACTTGCAGTTTTAATGATAAATGACGACAGTATTTTAAATTAGGGATAATGTCGCCAGGTTCACATTAAGATAAATTCAGTATCAACATACCGCAGGCCCTGCTGTCCCATGTGTACCTGGACTTCCACTTTCGCCTTTAGTCCCCTTGATTAGGAAATAAAACACGTCTTATATTACAGAAAACATACAATGAATCAGCATCCACATTATATCACTGACTGGATTGTAGTTGGAATTTTCACTCTCTTATTGTAATTCATTTTCACTGAAGCATGCTTTCATGAGGTTTTGGTGTATTGAAGCTTAAAGTTTGATTATGTCTAGTCGTATGCTTTCTTTTCCATCCAGTTGAACAAGCCTCAGTAATTGCAGTCTGAAGCTCAGCCATAAAATCAAAGTATTGCCTGCCTGTCCATAAACTAGGTTTTGACTTGTGTGCCATTCACCCAATACACACTGGCTTGTTAAAGGCGGATCAGCTAATGAAAAGTGATTAGGAGACAGTGCGTCCAGACCAAACAAGCACACACTGCTTACATTTCCACCAAAATTCCACTGACGAAAGCAATAAGACCGGATCATTGC
The DNA here is from genome assembly GCF_963691925.1 of Scomber scombrus. Lineage (NCBI taxonomy): Eukaryota > Metazoa > Chordata > Actinopteri > Scombriformes > Scombridae > Scomber > Scomber scombrus. The sequence goes on along the minus strand of NC_084981.1, from coordinate 13,139,916 downwards.
TTAATTTAGCACTGCTGCCAGGCCAAGAGATCGTCACTTTTGCTGAAATGTCTTTTAGAATAACAGTGACCAAACAAAACACGTAATGCTGCTGACCCAAGAGGCTTTCTTTATGTATTCTTTAGTAAGAAATGGCTTTGGAAGGGACTGTCATGTGACGTCATGCTGTCCAGGTCCGCCTGCAAATGTTGGCAGCAGGTTAACTGTATTACATTGTGCTTGTGGTCAACTTAAATTATGACATGGCTCATCCTGCAACTTGTTGGTTGCTCATGCCAGCTTTTGAGCTGATCTGTACAGTTGACTTTTCTGGGTTGCAGTTTCAAATTGTGCAGCTAAACAGAGTGGACAATCTCATGTGAGGAGTAAACTGGATAATATAAGTCACATAGCCATTCATTTTTTCTCTCACAGCCCCAGTGATGGAAAGTGTACAAATGAACACTTTTTATGTAGTGTACAGTTTGCTCATTTTGGAGGCTGTGTTGCATCTTATTTATGTCTCGTGGTAAGATGAAATTCAGCCATTGTTTCTGCAAACGGCATTGCACACAGCCATTTGAAGAAGCTGGAAGTGACTTTTCATGCAGGCATTAATGATTACCTTGAGTCCACTTGGTCCTTTTACACCAGGTACACCAGGCAAACCCATCTCACCCTGCAGGAGAGTGAGAAAATCATTTTTGTTCAATATTAACACATTGAACCTGTTAATAAATGGTCATAAGTTATCAACTCACAGGTGGTCCAGTCAATCCTTTGAAGCCCCTTAGTCCAGGCAAACCAGGCTCCCCCTTAGAGAAGAAACATATCAGTCAAACATAATCACAAAGAGTGATGCAAAAATCATTGCTCAGTTTCTCTTATACATATTAAGGAGCTTGTTACCAAAGCAGGGGCTCACCTTTTGTCCATTCACACCTTCTGTTCCTGATAAGCCAGGCATACCCTAGGACCAACAAAAGAGATTCACTGTAGTGCAGATCATCACTATATTTAAGAATGGCAACAAAAACAAAAAAAAACTTGCATGCTAAATTTAGGTACACTATATAATCAAGATCATGGAAATTGAATTGTTTGGAATGGTTTTCCCTTTTCTATTAAGAAGGTCTGTGTGATGTCTTCATATTTTGGTCTACTGTATGCATTACTCATTTACTGTCAAAGGTTAAAATGATATAACAGAAGTCGCATTTTTAATAGGGTGCTTCTGAACTGAATCTAAAAACAGTGTGAAGAACGAGACGTTCCAGTTTCATTTCTGTCATAATGACTTCACTGTGTCAGTGACAATTGAAGCCAAATGTTCTATAAAGGCAACTGATTGAACTAAGATTAGGCTAGCTGTAGACAGCAAGAGTGGAGAAACATGGTTTTCAATTTTTTGAGGCTAGATTATGTCTAATGATACATTTCTAAATATAATCACTATAAAACATAGTGTTCCATTTTATTCATTTGAACTACAAGGCTTTTTACAATAGTAGAGCACTGTTTTCATTACCATGTCAAATGGTATGCTCTTTAGATGCTGCAAAAGGGCTTTGCAAATATTTTATTTGCTGGTTCTTGCAATAAGGAAAGTAATTGATATTTAAAATACACTGAGGAAAAAAAGAAAGCAAATACAAATGTATTAAAAAAAATACTGAATACATTAGAAGTCAACACATACAGCAGAATTACCCTGGAAAGCCTCTTTAGTTTTTTTTGTTTGAGTTTATTTTCTTCTGAGATAAATGGTTGCAGATGCTTAGTGGTTGCCTCAGACTTAAGTTTTTGGTAGCACATGAGCTAAGTTTTCAGGCAGACAGACAGTTAGAGCTGCCTGAACATGTACAACCAACATATAGGTGAAGAAATCTGTGTTGCAGCCTAGCACTGAAGTGCTAAGTGCATCTTGTTTAACTTGAGGAAATGCAGTACTAATCCTGTATTTTCTTTGACACATTGCTAACTCTATTGTTCTTGTGGAGGAAAATAGCTAACAGCCTTGTGGAGCAACTGAGTCATCTTTTGTAGACCCATCACAAACTTTTGGACGACACTTACAACCATGATCATTGGGGTGGTTGCCCAGTTGAAACACTTTCTTCCTAAAACAGATTTGCCAGAGCACCACAACATTCCCTCGATGAGTTACTTTCACTGCCTTCAATTATAGCCTTAGCTTGCTTGTTACATAACAGGGTTACCCTGGGATGAACTACAGGGGAAATACCCCTACATTTCTGGCTGCCAGGGGTGCTCTCTGTCCTTGTGACAGTATGTTAACACACTGCAGTCTTAGTACAGTAAAAACATAATGCATGCAAATCTGTGTGTTCTATCAAACCAACTATTGTATTTGTCTAATTTCCCTCTTCTGTTGCTGATTATTATTGTCTGTGACAAACCTTAAACTGTTGTATTTTAAGTACCACACACACACACACACACACACACACACACACACACACACACACACACACACACACACACACACACACACACACACACACACACACACACACACACACACACACACACACACACACACAAATGTGTAGATGCTTTGCTCAAAAGTCAAAATCTTAACAAGAACTTATATTGTAGTAATTGATTGCACATTTCATTTGATATTTTGCATTGAAACCTCTTGGAGTCCAAGTAATGATTTAAGCCAATGCCTGAAGCGCAGGCAATCTACAAAATATCAAACATGTTTAATGAGTACTGTCTGTGTTATGACTTACAGGGTGGCCTTGCCTTCCATCAGCACCAGGGATACCACTGGCCCCCACTTCTCCCTTCATACATTGGAGAAAAAAATAATGGTAAAGGGACAGATGACAAGCTATAAATAGGAGAAACACACATGAGCAGGAAGACACAAGTAATAATGACCTCAAAGCAATAAAATTATACTATTCAAATACAAAAACAGCTAAACTAAAAGCACACTAAACAGAACAGCTCAGCTTTTTGATTATAAACACATTTTATTTTCATCCAGATTGATAGTTATGAGATCTGACAAGTACTCATATATTTTACATTTAATAAGGAGTTCATTAAATAGTCATCAATCTAAGAACATTGAAGAACTTTTATGTTTATGAAAGTTGTCAAATAGGGTTTGGAAAAAGACAAGGGGGACACCAGCTCCGTATGACTACATTTGCATGTTTTGCCAAACATCAACAACAGCACTTTTGGGAACAGCTAAATCTTTTAAGAATGTGCCTCTTATCCAACCTCATTCCTCTATTATTCCCCTAATCCCTGAAAGAGCTTTGTAACATACTGTTCTGTATTGTCACTACAAACAGACCTTTTGACCAGGCCGCCCCAGTAATCCATCCTTTCCATCCCTCCCAGGTAGACCCTGGAAGGAGAGAAAGAGATTTTCACACATTATCATAATCACACATGAGGTCTGGACATATTTCTAAATTGTTTGACACCTACGGGTTCTCCTGGATATCCTGATGGCCCAGGAGGTCCCACACTTCCTTTTTCTCCCTGAAAATAACATTCAACCCAATTAAAATTACTATATTTTCTTGTGTCATGATCAGTGACTCAGTCAGTTTTTCACCATTAGGATTGCCTACATCCTCACCATTTGGCCATCTTTTCCTGGCAACCCTGCCGTCCCTGGGGATCCTACTGAGCCCTGAGAACAGAAAAAAAGATTTCGAAAGATCGTGAGAAGTGATGTAAAAATAACTCTTGTATTTCATGCTATTTCGAAGCTGGCCTTGCTTAGGTCAACTTTCCAGTCACGATCACAATATATGTACAGTATTAGAATCTCATCACTCATTGAAATATCCTTGTTTCTAATATAGAGAAAATAGTTTGTTAAACTCTTAAACAAGTCTCTGTCAGTCAGATGAGGAGAGACAAGAGCACCTCACAGACACTACCCATTCTCAACTGTGCAGTCAGTGCTTGGTGTTAGTCAGCAGTGGTATTTTTTTCGAGTAGAGAAAATTAATTTAGATATTTGGACTGAAACATAAGGGAGTGACATGTTTCATTACATCATTCTGGTATTTTGAGAGTTGAACTGGATGACCTAAAACAGAACGCTTTTTAAGTACTGTATCTGCAGAATTTTGCCAAAACATGGAGGAATGATGCGTCACTGCATTTTCACATTTTTGGGAGGGAAAACAACATAGATTTGGAAACAGCTGGGACATTACTGCATCTGCTTTTCGCAGATTTTGCACTCTATCATTGAAAATTATACTAATCAACTCATGAAGGAAAAAATTACTTTACAACTTAACTAAATGACATTTATTACTGATTGGCTCAGGGACATTTGTGAATGACATTTTTACTGTGGACTTGACTGTATTTGGATGCATTCCCCCATAAAACTGTATTTAAAAAGAGAAGCAACTCAGTTCTTTAAGTTAAATACTCATGTTGGCATGCTGATGTTAAGCAGGTATATTGTCTAATATGTTCATTGTCTTAATGTAGCATGTTACAACATTTACTAATTAGCATAAACAAGTACCAACGACTCATAAAAACAGTTTTGCAGGGTCATAAAACAAAACATTGGACAAAATGAGAGCTCTACTTGAGTGTATTTAATGAAAAGTCAAAGGTGGGTGGTCGCTAAGGTTATAACAATTCATAGAGGTTGGGGCATGAGTGTCTGAACCAATGTCATGATAATCAATCCGATAGTCGTTGAGAAATTTAGGAATCATGAATAAACCATGAATTTTAACATTTTGTGCCATTCCATCTAATAGGCTGAGATGCTGAGATATCTAACAGGATATGTGGTAGCCATGATGAAAAATCAAGGATCACCAAAGTTATTTTGGGACCATAAATGTCTTTACAGGATTTTATGGCAATCCTTCTGATAGTTGTTGAGATATATCAGTCTGGACCAAAGTGGTGAACTGACCAATCCCTAGAGTCATGCAGCTAGCATGGAGCCTGTAAGAAAGGCTTGGAGTTTTCTTCACCTTCTTCTGGTCAACACTACTATTTAGTTTGCCAGAAGGGTTAAGAGCAACACCTCTGGGATTAACATGGAAGCCAAATGGACTGTACTTATATATCGCTTTTCTAGTCGTTATGACCACTCAAAGTGCTTTTACACTACATCTCATTCACCCATTCACACACATTCATACACTGATGGCAGGGGCTACCATGCAGTGCTCATCAGAGGGAAACTAACACACACCGTTACCCAAGGACATATTGACATGTGGACTGGAGAAGCTGGGAATCGTACGGCCAATTTTACAATTGGTGGACGACCGCTCTACCTCCTGAGCCACAGCCGCCCCAAACAGCTTGTGTTTGTGCTCTTCAACTTTATGAGCGACAGTGTATAAACATGTTCACCCCAAGAGCAAGAAAAAAAAATCAAAGTCACACCTGTTTGCCAGAAAGAACAATTTTCTCTGTTGATCAAAGCTAAGGAGGTAATTATATAGTAAATGAACTACATACTGTAGATCAATAGCACAGACTAGATGCGCCCACATAATTAGCGATGAAATATCCTGTCAAACATGATTAATGACTGTGGTCATGAACACCTATCACAGACTGAATACACAAACATAGCCACTTTTATTGGAAGTTGCTAACAGTCCTTCTTCCTCATGTGTCCTTGAATCATGTTCTTCTGTCTTAATACAACAGACTCATGTTTCTGTTCACCAGATCCTGTGCCAGGAAAATAAAACTACTATATGTCCATGGGTGGTCTTTCAATATTGGAAAAATTTGGAAAGTTAAATGTAAATGTGTTTTGTATGTGTGGAGAGAAGGTAGTGTGAATATCTAACTTAAAGTGAAGCTTAAGTGGCTTTCTACTGTTTTCTAATGGTTGAAGACATCTTCGTCCTTGTTTTGTTTTGCATGAAGGACCTTTGACTTTCCTTGAGAGCTAACACCTCTTGACTCAGACTTGAGGAAAATGTAATTAAGTCTAAAGTTTTGGAGTCTTTTCACTTGGCGTCAACAAGAAATCATTTAAAAGCTGAATGCCAAATGGATAAAGTTTGAATGTGAGCAAAAGGCAACTGAGCCCTTTACTGTTTCACATAAAAGTGGTGCTTTACATACCGTTTTAGAAATGTAGGGGGTCATTTTATTGATCCATTTATTGCCGTTATTCAAGTTGTTTTTGGATCAGATGTGCTGGTTTAATGGCACAGTGATGTGTAAAAAGTGACTCATTTTAGTAGATGTTGAGATCAAACACTTTTTCAGTGTATTGTGAGTGTCTGTGTGTGACATGTCTCGCCTGACTGTAAAAGTATTTTACTGATTGACGTAATGTCTTGAAACCGCTCTTGTTTGGTTGGCACAAGAGGGAACATGGCCTCTAGAGGATGATGGTTTTATAGGTAGATATAGTTAGATTACAGGTAATTTTGAGCTCAACTTGACCACATTTAACTAGTTTCAGGAAAATATTGAGCACTTAATGTACCCAGATCACATCAAATGGGATCCACAAATAGCTAAATGAACTTTTTTGTGTTACTAAGTTTATGCACAAGTGCTGTATAACTGGAAATTAGATAGATACAGTAAATCCTCTTGATCATTAACAGGACAGGCGCCAATAATACTTGGCTCTTCGTGTTTTTGCCTGGCCAAAACCCAAAGTATTTGACTTAATCAAAGAAAGTTAAAAAGACAGTCCAAGCACTAGTAAAAACTTAATTTGATACATCCTGGACTTGTGAGTAAAACAATTGGGCAGATGTTATAGCAGACCTTTCTCCAGGTGCAGACGTGTCTGTGTCCAGCTGAGAAAATTTTCAAAATGACAATAACTGCTTGAATTGTTCTCTACTTCAGCCAACTGGCCAAGCATGATGATTGCAACGTAGGATGATATGACAGACGTGATGTAGTTTAGAGAAGATGCATTATGTCACTGTACTTCAAAATAACGCTGATAGCAAAAAGTTGTTTAGATGAACATCAAAGTGATCAGAGAAAAAAAAAAATTCTAGACAAAGCTGTAGGACTGTCAGGCTTTTGCTTGTGTGCCGTGCCTGTGGTTGATGTCTTTCTACTACTGCTGGATCACTTAGGCACTGCTTACTTTTATTTGACACTGCATTTTTCCGAGGAATACTGGCAGATTCCCTTAAAGAGTCTCCATTTTGTGTGGGTTATTGTATCAGTTTGACCTGATGTGAGCAGCCGACACGTTTCAGCTCACAGGTGCTTTCTCTTTTTGGCTCGCATGTGTTTGGCTTCTTCAGCATTGTTAAATATCCTGACAGCTAATACTAACATGCGGCACCAACTGTATTGAGTCTAATCACATATGTAAATTTTCTAGTCTGTGTGACTGCACAGTGGAAGAGGCAATCATCCACCCAGAGTAAGGCAACACATACTGTGGGCTGGCCGGCCTTCAGATCGTGTACTGATTTCAGAACATCTGGATACTTTGAATCAGTTTTGCTGTCACTGAAGGCTTCTGTGTAGAGATTTTTGTCCTACTATTGTGAGGCTGAGTTGACAGGTTTTATATGGTAAAAGAAAATTAATCCAAGATGTATTTATGTGCCTGCTATATAAAAGAATATTGCAGCAGGTGGTGTACACTGCATCCAGGTTGGTCTCACTGAATGAGATTTTATTTCAATTTGATGGCCTCTAGTGTTGGATATTATATGATCCTCACTGTGATAACTAATTTATATGTATCTGAGGTTATTAAAATGCAGTGGCGACTAAAAAGTGATGTGTACATGTTGCTTTGATTCCTGTACCTTCACATCTTTTCTTTGGACCTGCAACTCATATTTGAACTGGGAAGCCAAGGAGCAGGGGTGGATGCAAGTGAGGGTTAAAGCACAACCAACAGTGAAAAGACATACCATAACTCTGGCTCCTTAAAAATAAAGACTGTTTGAGCTTTTTAAGGAAAGGGCAGAACTAAAGTCAGGAACTATGAACACTTTTTAAAAGTCTCTGATGGCCCTCATGCTCTCTTTGCAAAGTGCTCTTGTCCTGCAGCATAGAAAGTTGTATTTTTTACCCTCTCGAGGGAACTGGCTTTATATTCATAACATATGGTTACCAGAGTGATTGATGCAACAATGTTCAAACGGTTCAAGTTGATGTGTCTAGCAGGGATTTCCTGTTAATCCTACACTTTATCTCATAAAAAGAAGATTTACTCTCAGTAATTCAATGTGGGTTTTGTATTTTTTGACTATCACACGTTTGTTCTACAGAAATCATTCTGTTTCATGCATTCTCATTTTGACTCATCTTCCATGCCTTAACTGAAGTTACAGAGGATCATGAAAAAGCATCTAAAATATGAACATTTTGACAAATACATTGTTTTATCTAGCAAAAACACAAGTGCCGTTGTTGAATAATCAATATCCTCACCTTCTCTCCTGGTTGTCCAGGTGAGCCTGGTAATCCAGGTATACCTCTCTCACCCTGAATGAAAAAAAATGCATTAAAAAAATAGGCTTTATAATGGTCACAATTTAGTACTGCACCATGATGATAAACCAATTGTGCCACAAATGTGCTTTTTGACCATCCTACCGAAACACCAGGCCTCCCTTGCTCTCCCTTGTACCCATCTGGCCCACGTGGACCCTGACAGAAGGAAGATGGGGGAAAATGTCCACACTTGATGCTTATTAGTGATTTAATGATACAGTAGATGAAATGATAATGATTTTACCTCTACTCCTGGAGGACCTGTCAGGCCTGGACTTCCTCTAATGCCAGGGATACCCTTAAATTGATTTTTTTTTTAACAAGAAAAAAAGATGGGAGATACATAAACCTGGTTAAACAGCTGCATCCTGCAACTGTGTGCATGTTCTCCGGATGAGTCTAGACTCTTAGAAAAATGAGTAAACAAGTATATTTAGCACTGTGTTTGAGCATTCGGAAGCAATCCGTTACCATACACAATTAACAAGCATAAATGTTCTGACTTAATGGATACATTAACTGAAGTGTGTTTTGGCATTTTCTGAGCTGCTGTTGTGAATATGCTGTAACAGTGTAGTGGTTATGTTCTGTATGTTTGTATATTGAACTATGTAGTACTCACAGGCTTACCATCAGCACCAGCAGGTCCAGGTTGACCAGGTTTGCCTGTGTTTCCTTGTTCCCCCTAAAGACAACAAAATGAGGTAATTTAATCATGTGTGTCAAGCAAGTTGTTTTACGTCTTTGTCAGTCGTACGCAGGCGCCAACCTCAGAGCAGCATAAATGAATAAATCAAAAACATGGTAACAATATGCCTTCTCAGGGGTAGAGTGTTGATTTAATTTATCTATAAACTGTGCCGAGTATGCTAGTTTCAGTAATCTTAGAGCACTATGTGGGGTTACAAGGACCATCTGCAAGCCAGCAACAGTCCCAGCATTTTGGATCTATTAGTAAATGTAGTAAAAGCGTACTGGTGACCTTATAAACACAAACATGCCCGAAACCATGTAGGTTTTATTAACAAAGAGTTTTGTTGCTAAGGTAATATCTCTCTGAGGTACTTGTGGAAAGGCTTTTATGACCGGCATTGTTTAATACCCTGTGATCAATAAAGACGGACATGTAGGTTTTATTCCTTATTTCAGTAAATTTCCATTTTACCCATTATTTATCTCAGACAGCGGTCTGGTTTGCTTTAGCAAACAGTGTAGTCCAACGGGATCTAACAGGACTAACCACAACTTACGCACTATGGCAAGCCTCAATTTGACTTACTGGAGAAAAGAGCCTATTTGGTGCATCCGTAATTCGTTAAACAGTAAGCAGAGATCAGCAGGTACGTGTGTATATTTGGATTGGAAAAGAGATAAAAGTGCTAAAACTTCCCACACAGCTCAGTTTCTTGCACAAAGGAAATCTTTGTTTATAGGCTGTAATGACTGCACTTGGTTTTGACCTATTGTTAAAGTGCAACCTCATGCGCTCATCACATAATTATGCAACGTGGAGAACAATATTCAGACACCACCTGGGAATTCAGCACATATTTCTTCAAGGCTATGCCATAAGAGGGAGAAAGTTTGTTCTCTGTCCCCCAACAGAAGCTGATTAGTGTCTTTGTCATTTCTATGTTTACACATAGTTAGTTATCTCCTTATACTTAATCTCCATCACTGTTTAAAGTAAATATTTAAACAACTGTCTGAACACTGGGGAGCTGGACAACACAGACTCGATTGTCAGTACATAGTGTGTTTTTGTGTGTGTATTTCTATTAATCACAGCGTGGGGACAATAATCACCTTATAGGGCATTCCATCTTATTTGGGCACAACAGGGTGGCCCCCATAGTTAATCATTCAATTTTACAGTTAAGCAGGAATGTAGTAGTTACTATTTAAGGTTAGGTAAGTCTCTAGGTAACACTTGAACATCAATTTGCCAAAGTGTGGGCGGAAAACTTTGCTCGTGACATTGTTTTTCGATTAAAAGAAAAAGAAAAAAAGAGAAGAAAAAATATTTGGAGTAACTGACCTTCATGCCTTGAAGTCCGGGAGCTCCAGGAGGACAAACACAAGGTTCTTGAGTTGGTTCAGTGTAATCAGGACTGTTTGAGCACTGTATAAACAAAACAAGACTCTTACTCAATAGGCAAGACATTAATTGCACATACAGAATTATGCATAGTGTACAGAATTATATACTTATCCAACACTAGTTGTAAATCATGTCTCTCCTTTCATAATATTGTTATTTGTATCAGTATAATGTTTGTTCATTTCACAAAATCCAATAAGAAATCTGAAACCCTGTTAATAGATTAAAAAAATAAATATAATGACCAATTTAATGTTATTTAATCTGTCTTTAGCTCTGAATATGATCAGATCTTTTTGGTGAAATATAACCTGTAAACTGGATTTCCTTTTTCTTTGAAATAAACTGGATTGAGATTATTATCATCTGATTCTCCATTAAAAAGGAGATTGATAACTGAACTTGGTTATTTGATCATAAATGAAGGCAGACAGGAGAGAGAGAGAGAGAGAGAGAGAGAGAGAGAGAGAGAGAGAGAGAGAGAGAGAGAGAGAGAGAGAGAGAGAGAGAGAGAGAGAGAGAGAGAGAGAGAGTTGGTACTTGGCAGACGTTTATGCTTCTCATCTTGTCTCTTTTGATATTTTTATCCAACAGCTTTGCATTAAAAACAGTAATTTGGCACTGGCTTTGTAGTTACAGCATTTTCCAAGCCAACATAACAATGGGCCACTGCTTCACAAACACAGTTAGAGCCAGCAGATAATAAAAAAAATACACTGAGTGCAAAATGTTTGAAGCAGAGCCATGGGTCCTCCTCCAACATATTATTTTATTCATAAACAGATGTGATTTCAAGTGAATTTCTGCTGAGTTTACACTCCTACAACAAAATACCACAGTTCACTTTACTGATGAAGTATACGACAAAAAAATTATTTAATGCCATGTAGTATAAGGCATGGAGTTAACTAGTGATGACATAGTGCGGTGTGTTTCAAAGTGAAAACAGATGTGGTTGGACAAGGTGAGAAGAAGTTATCTATGTTGCCTTTTGACTTAAAAACATCAAAAAACCATCCAGAGCCAAGAAGAATCTTGTACTTACGACTCCAGGTATTTCACATGCTGTCTCTCTGGTATTCTGCTCAGGGTCACAGTAGATGCGAAGTTTCTGAATTTCAAACTGAACAAAATGTAAAAAATGATCAAATTCATGTTAAAGAGAAAACTTCCACTGTTGTCTATTCCAAGCAAGCTAACAAAACAAACAAATGGTAATATGGGGGTAATTTGTAACATTTAGTTCAGTTTTATCAGTACTTTGCCACTTATTTATTGAAACTGCTATTGTATTACTGCCAAACTAAAAGAAAAGATAAGTGCCCAATTGGGCATGGAGCTACATGTTGCCAGACCTCCCTCAGTATTTGGAAATGTTCTGAAGCGACATGGCACTATTCTTCCATTAGAAAGCCTTTATTTGGTGTTTTGTTGATGTTGCTGTTAAAATGGCTCCAGAATGTCCCAAAGACTGTTTTTCTTCAGTTACCATGCGAGCAGAAAAATGACATGATTTATATTATTTCCAGCCTCGTGAAAAAATTTGTGCATCTGCGTGACTGGGGGCACTGATCAACCTACAGCAATATCGTCTACATTTTGTTAATCATTACAGTGACTTGTATTTAGGTTTAAACATGATAAAGTCTGACGGTTCATGCTAATGATTGTAATGTTATTCAAAATTATATTACACCCCATTCTGCTGTGGCTTTAAGGGTATAACAAATTGCTTCCACTTGTAAGTTTTTATACAGAGATGATACTTACAAGTATTATTCACTTTGTTCTTGGAACAATGGCTCAGTAAACACCATAACATTCACTTCAATTAAAGGATTATCTGCACTGCACAGACCTTCTCATATTGTTTCTCATTGCATGTAATGCTGTTTGTGAATAAATTATACTTTTCTTCCTTTATCATGCACAACTTGTTATACTTTATTTAAAATAAATGTTATTCCATTGGTCATACTTATGGCCAGAAATGTAACAATGCCCAACCTGCCCTAATTGCTGACATATGTGTCTAACACATTTTAAATGGTTGATTTGTGCTATTGTTTCATAAGAAAATGTGATACATCAAATTTGCAATTAGTATAAAAGAATGTATTGTGCAGAAAGCAGTTATTTTTCTTTTCCATAACTTTATTGCATTAAAATCTTTAATTAAGTTTGCATGGGTGCATTTGCATCAATGTTCAAGAAACAGCACGCTATATTATCTTCTGCAAAGAAAATTCCAACGTAGCACAATTATAATTTATTACAAATACAGCATTTTTGGCACAGATAGTGCCAACTGAGACAAATAAAACAAAGATTAATAAGACCTTGTGGATGAAAATACTCATTTTTCCCAAAGATTTATTATCCTCAGAGTTAAGCATGTCTCTGAGGAGGCAGCAATAAACTACATTTTGCTGTGTGATGCTGTTAAAGAAATACAGTATATCAGTAATGAATTTGCTCAGCTGCTCATTAAACAAATTGTTCCCTGTGTCTATAGCTAAGTTATCTTACTTTTGTATTTTTCCTCCCTCGACTCTGACTAAATGACGTAACCAAAAAACGTGTGCTTTCTGACAATAGAGTCGTTGATTTTGAACTTACTGGAGCTGTTGTTTCTTTACTGACATATTTTCCAACTTGGGTTTTTCCATTGATGAAAATGCCGACAGGGGGCTCCAAGGACAGAGTTTCAATTGCCAGGTCATCAACATAAAGAGTAACATCCTCTTCAGTGACCAGCAGTCGCAGCTGGTGCCATTTCTCATCAAATAGCTTATTTTGCCATAAAAAAAGAAGAACAGGAAATAGTCATTAAAACAATGGTACATCCTGGCAGTGTGCTGATAAAAGACAAAGAGAACAAGAAAAGAGTTAATGTGTATAGTAAATCTGGTTATATCTGGTTCCACAGCAGGAAGCAGGATGGACACTATGGATGTAACTGGGGCAATCTGATGAGTTTGAACCTGGGCAATACAAACGAATCAGAAGCATTTATTCAAATATTATGAACTTCCTAATGTAAACCACCAATGTGTGTGTGTGTGTGTGTGTGTGTGTGTGTGTGTGTGTGTGTGTGTGTGTGTGTGTGTGTGTGTGTGTGTGTGTGTGTGTGTGTGTGTGTGTGTGTGTGTGTGTGTGTGTGTGTGTGTGTGTGTGTGTGTGTGTGTACAGTCATCTGAGATACTTGGCTTGGGATGGTCAGGAAACAGTGATAGAAAAACTACCACGGGAGCCAACAGTAAATAACCTCAAATGATGTCTGTAAAAGTAAATCTTGATGTTGTAATAACATGCAATCCCACTTTGATTCATTTTTCACCTGTTTTTGGGATATCTATATACTATTTATACTATTTATACTACTATCTATATTTCTGGTAGGGCTGGGGTTCGATAGCATTTAGTCAAAATCCAATCCAGTATCAAATCTGAATTCTTTTTAATCTTTTATTGAATCGTATTATGTTTACCTTTCAACAACTGCAATTAACCATAGGCTAAAATAAAACTTATAGATGCTACGTCACCTTTTGTTGGCTGAGAATGAGGAAATACAACAATTTGGCAGCATATTTAATGTTCACAATCTGTACCTATAACCTGAAAATGAGATGAAAATCATATAAAATGTTAATCATGTGCATACCACATGTTCAAGAGCTGGAGACAACTGTACTTAATGAGGTACTTACAAGTTACTGACTTAGAACTATTGAGATGATAAAGTTAAAATGTTAATATGAATAAAGGTTTAATTCCGTTCTTAAATTGATGTGAGGCAATAAGGGAGTTCATTTCTCTGGTGCCACCAATCTATTGGTCCCTGTTGAAATACAAAAACACATCATCTATAGTACTTGTGGTCACACATTGGTCTCACAGTGTGATGTATCTTTTCATTCACAAACAATGCTCAGCTGAATACAGACACCAGAGAATAGTCAAACTCTCCACTGAAAAGGAGGCGAGATAAAAGTTTTGATATGACATTTGTTGGTAATGGAGATTAGCGAAATGTCCCTACTCGAAGTGACCTAATGTTGAGAGATATGGTCACCATAGGCTTACAAATAATAAATTCCATTAAGGGGAATATATACCTAGCATGTTGCAAATTACATTCAGGGGAGCAAACTTTTGCATCATTGCAAATTTTACTGACGTAAATGAGTCCAGTCGCAATTCATCTGATTTGCAAAAAAGTGCCACAAAGTAAGAGCTGATGCTGGACTGTTTTGAAGTGCATTGCGCATGTCGGGAAAGGAATGGTGCTTGAATGAAAGTTTTCCACCTGCTTTTCCCAGACGAATTTCCATTCTCTCTTCCCACAGTTTGTGCCTTAAAATAAATATAGTATTAAATCCAAATACAGCACCTTTAGTTAATGAGGAGAAACACAATTTGCTTTTAAGCGCCTAAAAGGGGGCTACAAAAGTCAAAGTATTTTATTTCCTACGAACAACCTTTTATGTACCTGCTGCAGCTATTAAGCTTCACTGCAGATAGACTATGTAGTCTGTCTTAAACCATTCAATTATATGGTAGTGCTGCCTTTCAAGGGCAGGGATATAACCTGTTATTTGCTCCTACTTGTACTTGCAAAGGTTACTGCAGGCTTACACATGCTATGTGAGAATAAGAGGATTATAGCTGATTGGTTATATGACAAGTATTGTGTGTGTGTTGCTGAAGAAAAATGCTTAAACCTTGAAGGTGCATTGGTTTAAAACATTTTGTTATCTCTAGTTACTTATCTAGTCTAATCTAGTCTAGAATCCTGGATCTGACATTTCCCACAAAGCAAGTAACCCAAACTGTGTTCAGTTCCTGTTGGAAATGTAAAGAAATCATTATGCAAATGTTATCGTAGGTTGTGTAGTATTCCTTACAATGCAAATACAATACTAATACAACATTTCCCTTGAAGTCTTTCTCAAACTAATAATAAAGGGTATTAACGTACCCTCGCTGTCTGTTGTGAAAATGTGACAGTTTGAGTTCCACTTGGTGAATCACTGGTTGTGGTGAACATGACGGTGCGGTCCACTCCATTTAAAGTCACTGCCATCTGAGGTCTTCCATCAACTGTCTGTATTCTCCACAAGTCCCAGTTCTCAATTGCCACTGATCCCTTATACCTCAGCGTGGACACAAACACATACGATGGAGGCAGGCCATCAGGAAAAAGTGTCCTGGATGTTCATATATGAAAGTTAGTCAACTCTGAATACACTGATGAAGAAGAAGAATGAAAGCATTGATTACCTTGTAGCTTCACTCAAGTCAACACGAGGTGTCACTTCATAGGCCTTAGTGCCATGATATGTCCCCTGTGTTTTCTTTGCTTTTTTGGCCAAATTTAAATGTAAGAGAATATCAAAGCCCTTCTCATCACGGGAATCTACAGGAATTCTTGTGGGACAGACAGTCTCTGCAGAAGACAAACATAGAACAAGTTATATTTGACGTCATAACATTTGAGTTCACTTCAACAGTTGGGATCAGCAGTTGCTTACCTTCACAAAGTTTCTGTCGTATGACCTGTATGATCCTGGAAATAGCTTTGTAGTCCTCAACAGAGAAGACATAAGTTGAAAATGGCCTGTTCGCAATGTCATTCAACTCAGCCGCTTCCGTTTCTGACCCAACACCAATCGCAAACAGAATTACTCCTTTTTTCCTTGCTGCCTCTGCTGCTTTCAAAACCTCATCTTGAGACTTCCCATCTGTAAGGACTACAGCTATTCTGGAAATGCCTGCTGGGCCGCGCTCAGAGAGGCCAAACAGTTTGTCTGTAGCAAACTTAATGGCGGTCCCTGTCCTTGTGTTTCCCCCCATGTACTCAATGGATTCCATGGCTTTGATGAGGTCTTTGTTAGAGAAGTGCTTCCCCAGAGGTATTTCTACTCTAGGGTCATCGCTGTATTGGACAACTCCAACCTGGGTAAACTTCTGTCCGATATTGAAGCTTGTGGTTATGTTGACTAGCCATCGCTTTACTATTTCAAAATTGACATCCTCGACACTCCATGAGCCATCTAGAATAAAGACCAAATCACATTGTGCAGTCCTACAACCTGAAGCAGACAAAAAATACAATATTAGCAGTGTAAAATAAATGATTCAATGTTTCAATAAATGATATCTACTTTGGTGGAAGATATTTACAGTGCATGAATTCACCTTTGCCACCTGTGACAGTTTAATGTATGGACAACATGCATAACAAAGTGTGAGAAAAATGAAGACAGAAGCACTCTTACTTCTTATTTCTTCATCTTGTGCTGCACTAAACAAATGGAGAAGCATGAAGCACAGGCATCTTAAGACAAAATGCATGGATGTCGCTTTGTAACCCATTATGCAGCAGTACCAAGTTCCAAATGTACACCTACAGGGAAAGGAAAAAACATGCTTTGTATTTCAGTAAAAAAAGAAAAGGACAATGCAAGCATTTGTGACATGTAGACCCCATGTTATTCTTGCCTTGACAGAAGTTAATACCTCAGACTTTATTTTCCATATTTGCTTGCCATTCTAATTCCTTCCACTTTGAAATAAAAAAACATCACAAATCTATCCTGCTACTGATCATTTTGAAATGTTACCTTGAGCAACATGTATTTTCTACGTCTACTGTCTGTGACCATGCTCTTAATCAGACTCTTCAACCTATACATTAGTTCAAACAACAATTCGAGTATGATTCTGTAGAAATCTCAGACCCTGGTCAAGCTGTCTCTTTAAATGATGCATCAAAGATGAACAAAGTGTGAGATGAAGCTGATCTGATGAAACTTTGTTAATGACTCATGGCATGACAGCAGGAAGTCCATACATGCATGCACAAAGTAAGATTGATTTATTTTAACTTTGTGACCTTTTCAGCATTCAGGTTAGTTATTCGATTTTGTTGGTTACATTTTACCACTGAACAAAGTATGTCCAGATTGAGGTATTTGATACTGATTTCAATTAATTATTTAGTGGAGATTAGTTGTTTTACAGTGGGAATGGATAGAAGTGTCTTAGAAATACTTGTTGCTGGGGGACATTCACCTTCAAATGTCATTTTTTTAGATGGCAGAAAGTATCTATAAGTTTGGAATCAATGCAGAGAAGTGTGCACATACAAACTGATTTGGTACATCATTGTAAATCAATGCACTTGGCAAGCCAAGCACAAGACATACAGGACAGTACATTGATTATTTGCGACCATAGTAACTGATGTGAATATTAAAGATAAAAGACAATCCTGAAAAAGGCCTCCAAGTACCAAAAAATGGAGAAAGATATAATACAGTTTTCCTTCTTTCTTTTTTTTTAAGACAATTTGGATATAAAATGTGAATTTCTTCCTTGAATTCCAATTTTCAAATACAAGCATACACATAGTGCAGTATATACTATATTATCTGTGCAAACCTTACATTGATATTGGTTGATTGCGAGTGTGGGTATGTCACTGGAGTTATCCAGTGCAATTCCCAGTAACAGCCACCATCTACCTCCCACTGCTGCCTCAGATGTCACTCCCTACAAATCCATAATTTACTTACTTGCACCACTAAGTACGCCCATCTTCCATCTTTCCAGTCCTGCTGCTCAGCTTCTACCGCCTTAGTACACCAAAGCATTTTCCTTTTAAGCCTCATCTACCACATCCTCACATGGCACTGTCAGCTTTACTAAGTAAACAATTCACTGGACCTCTGACCACAACTACACTTAAACTAGTGCTCACTATTTCCTGTGGGATTATCAACTGTTTCCTCAAATCTGTTGCAATTTGCCAATCTCTGGCCACCTCTGGCCTAGCAACAAAATGGCTGCCCAGGAAAGATTCACTCCCACACTTTTCCCTCTCATGGATAAAACCAATTGTAATATCTTCCTTCCCATCAACAGATGAAGTAATTTTAACCAGTTTCAAATGCTGCTACATCATTTACTGTAGTTATGTCACAAGTGGTGTCATTGGAGTAGGATTATTTTACACCAGAGTGTAGGCATGCCTGAACATACACGATAGGAAAGTGACATTTTGGAAAAATGCTGGCTAAACACTTGGCTTGTATCCATATTCCCTCCAGCTCTTCTTTTATATTTTTCTAAGTCATCCACCGTGTCAGCTCTGCTAAGACAACCTCCATTGTACTGATGTTTTGCCCTACAGCCATCTTTCCTTTACCTTACTGATTGACTCAATCCCTAGTGATTTCAAGCCTAAGGCTCCCAATCAGCTACAACAACATCACTACTGTATGGCTGAGTGCTGCATTTTGAAATATTTCTCGATGGGTTGAGTTTTAGGAGGCTAATACAGAAGGCACTATTCCTCTTTTTAGACTGCCAGTGTCATCTCAAATATTATTATTTTTTACATTTGAATGGGGAAGCAATTTCAGATTTACCTGTGGGTCCAAAATGACTTTCCTGTACAAAGCTATACTTCTGGGATTCAACTCAAAACAAACAGATTTCCAAATATATGAGTTTGTGTCCCAATCTAACCTTTACTTAAGGTGGTTGCCAGATTTGAATGATAGAATTCCCACATGTAGCCTAAATGATCTATCTGATCTAGATCTTACAACAAGTTCACACACAGAAACAACACAGCAGGTCTTTTGTACACTCCAAAACAACCCACATATTCCTGACCTAGTACTCCACTAGTGGGGTGAAGTGAAGGCAAACTTTATTTTTGTAAATTTAGACTCTGAAACAAGTTGGTATAGTTTCAAAGTCAGATACATTTCATGTTCCTCTTTTCATAGTGTTTTGAAAAAGTCATGCGTTGCATGGATTTGAGAAAATTACAAATGTCCTTAGTTTTAGCCACATTAGCAGTGTAGCTAAATGTCAATGCTGGTTAATTAATCACTTGGTCCAGACTGAAATATTTTAACTATAATAACATCAGAATTTAATAACACAATTTGACTTTCTACAGTACTTTGGTTTATGACCACATTTTTTGTGTCAGTTTGCAAACTTTAGCACGTTAACACATTAAACTGGGATGGTGAGCATGGCATTACCTCCTGAACACTATCATCGTGACCATGTTAGCATATGGCTGTTAGCATTTAGCTCTGTTGTACCTATGTTTAGCCACATGGTGTTGCTAGTGTGGCTGCAGCCTCTTAAGTCCTGTTCGGAAGATTTTTTGTATTACCAATACATCACTTATCAGCAAAACAAAAAAGTCATGGGTCATTTTAATCAATGAATGCTGCTGTTTTTCTGGTGAAGACTCAGATACTCTTGGTTATCAAGATGTTAAATTTTCCACCCACTCAGAAATGGCAAACAAATCCCAATGAAGCAATGTCAAGGCAAGTGCAACACATGACACAATGCTGGATTTGTCCTTTAACATCAACTAATGTCAAGTAAAAAAAATAAAAAGGCATGTTACATAAATGCATGCGGTATCATCAAATTAAGTTCTGAAAATTTTTAACTAATATTATTGCAAGTGCTGCAAACAACATGTAGCAGTATAGTGCAGTTTAATAATGGTTGCATGTCCATGCTCATGAAATTAGAGATGAAATGGGATTTTAAGTAGTGGCTTAAACAATGAGAGTCATATTTACACTTGGTGATAATGAGCTAGAGCTCCATTTGAGCCGACGGCAGACATTTGATTGTATGTTGTTTCTGTGGCTGCTCTATTAAATTATTTTTTACAGTGGTTTCAAGCACGTGAAAGAAACTGCTGACGTCCTGAAAGGAAGCAGTTGCAAATGAGGACCAGATATTACTCATATACTGTAAGAAGCAGGACTTGTGGAAGGAATTTGACCATACACCTTATTCTTAGCTCTTTCAGGACACGTAAAGGTCAACAAAACAGTGGCCAGGATGTAACCCTTGGCCCCCCCCCCAAATGCCTTTATTCTTGTGCAGCCAAAGAGGGGTCACGACTTTAACATGACAGCATTTTTCCACCATGTTAACACTGCATTGAAGTAATACAGTTGAACGAGGCATTAAGCTGCTGCAGTTGTGCAAGCCATTTTCTTCAGAATTTTCCCCACTAGAGAGCTGGAGGAGGTTGTTGGAAAACCCCCTCACTGGAAGGGTCCAGCCAGGATGACTTTCCCCTCGACTGACTTTCCCCAAACTGAGTATTTCTACACCTCTGCTTGAGCCACATGGAATTCATTTACACCATCAGACAGTGAAATTCCGGCTATGGACAGTGACCAAACACATGTAGTCATGATGAAGGGAAGCAACCTTCATCCAGGAATAAAAACGCAACATTACACATGCTGTGCTATAATGCCTAGAGACGAACTGCATGCATAATGTAGCAAAACTAACAGGTGCGCTTGTCTTGCATGTTAGTACTAGACCCCACTAATCTCAGATGTTCTTAGGCAAACACTGTGTAGCTACAAGTTGGTCATGGTGATGGAATGGAAGATCTGCAATGTCCAAATGCAAACTATTAAAGAATACCTACTTCAGAAGTTTAAAAAAAGACATCCTTGCCCTGAATACTAACTAACTAAACTAAAACTAACTAAAACATGACATGAACTCTGTGTTGAGTATTGTAAAGCCTGTACTCAACTTTTTGCTGCAATACTTTGCAAACTTAAGATTTATGTGAGTTATGGTTTAGTAGCAGTTTGGTTCCAGCTGAATATGATGTTCAGGAAGCTGCTGAACAAATGATTATGTTTCAGTTTTCGAGGGTGGGCGACTGAGTTATTACACAGATTGTGTCCACAGTATCCGACCACAGATTCAAATTTGACATTTTTTTATTTGCAGAAACTGTAATATCGTGTTTGAATTATTGGACTTAGTAAAGTAAAACATAAAATGTTCTTATGTTTAGATTCTGTAGTTTGTGTTATGTAACTGCAGGTTTCAACTCCACTTGCACTGTTGAAGTTATAGTTATCTGCTGTAAATTTGGCAAAAGGAAGTTGCTCCATTCCAGAAACAACAACTGCTGTTCAGCATGAACAGCACTTGCCAAGATCAGGGGAATTTATTGCTGCCAAATTCTTCAAGCAACAAGGGAAAGCCAAGCCCTATCAGTTGTTCCCCCGTAGAAAATTGTTCAACTAATCCCAAATGGTTAAATAATGTCTTGTAAACCACCAGATCGAAGGGGTCTTGTTTTAGACACTTTTAGATTCTTAAATATTTTTTGCACTAGTCACAAAAATGATTGTTCTTCATATGCTGTACATATAATGTTGACATCTGTCAAAATTGTATGACTACAATACATGTACTGTGGTGCACTAGACAAATGCCTGCACAGAGTCAAAAAATACGAAAGAAAAATCCATTTACGAGAAGTGAAATGGCCAGGAAAAAATGTTGAGATGATTCCATTCATTCTTTGCATGACAGTAGCGCAAACAAGGGACTGATAACTGAACTTAATGTCTTCAATATGCAACTGCTGCAGCACAGAGTAAAGGACACTAAAGTAAATGTTGACGCAGTGCTGGATTATTACAAACCTCAACAGTGTTACCGCATCATAACAAACTGCACATTGAAAAATAAATGATATGCACTAAAATCTGTCAATAGCTTCTGCAACTGAATGTGCAAAATCATCTTCCATAGAATCTGACAATCTAAAATTTGCTGTCTGATGATAAACGACATATGACACATGTATCTTCATGCATATAAATACCAAACATCTGTGTCTGCAAAACAGCATGTGTTAATGTCAGAAATACAGTAAACTCACAAAAATGACACAAATTAAGCAAAAAGTTACCGGTAAGTGTCCAAGCCCTTGAGTGAATTTCCGTTAATCCTCTCATTGAGAGCCAGTAATCAATACTGTTCACAGCCCTGGGTTTACAGAAACTGAATTTGTGGAGAAGTGCACATGTTTCTCTGGTGAATGAAAGCCTGCCCTTTCCAGCAGCTCCCTCTCCTCTGTTTCTGTCCTTCTTCTTCCTCTCCACCCCCCTCGCTCCGGACTTTTACTGGCCTACAGCCACCCTCAATTACCATGGATGGAAAGAGAAGCAGATAAGGAGAGCATGAAATAGTGAAACAGACAGCCCATCTCTGACAGTCCAAAAGGAAAATAATAGTAATGAGAGCAACCTCCTTCCAAATGTTAAGTTTTGGATCGTGTATGGGTTGCTAGTGGCATAACCAGAGAACATGGAGTTTTCTGGATGCAGGACAAGCACTGGGTCAGTATACTGAGACACACATAATGTACACTGTACCTTCAACAGAACCTGAAGTGCTTTTTGGATTTCTCCACTATGCCACATTTAAAATCTCATTCAACTTCATCACCCAAATGGACAGCAGATCATGTTCTACAAGTCAGCAATGAACAAGGTATGAAAAGGCTACTGCAGTCCTTTCTCTGCAGGAACAGCTGGAAGTTGTTAGAAATGCAGAAACTGTTATCTGTAGAGTGGGCAGATCTCAGTTTTATCCACTGTAACACGTTTTATCATGTTTGTACTCGGTGGTAGGCTGCTTCGCATCAACTGACAACAGCCTGATTGTTTGCAGACTCTCTTCAAGGATCTAGGAGGCATGACAGTGTTCTGTACATTGTACTGTGAAATTATTTTAACAAGGTTATATAGTCCTAATTATGTAGCAGGCTGTGAGTCATGTTGCTACGTTATTGTAGAGTATAGGAGATTAATGCTGTAATGTTGTTGTAAAGTCAGCTAAAACATTGCAAAAGAAGCAGTGGGGATTGCCAGTTTTGACAAATCACTGAACAGGTGTCACTGAACAGGTGCTGATGTCATCAGCTGTCATCCTATGCTGAGATGGAGCAGCAGTCCTTTCCTGATCACGGCCTGGTTGACCCTGAGCCTCAGCACACTCTGCTGGATCACACATGAAAATACTGAGCTGGTGTTTGGAGCATGGGAGTGGCCAACCTGCTGATGAGACTAGAGTTTCCAATGCTGAGTAATCCTCAGTCTCTAGACTGGTGTCTGGTTTATAACCAACAGGAGGTGCACAGCGATCAAAAGCCTGGGGCAGAAAATCTGTGTCCTTATTGAGTTTCCTTCAAGACGCAACAGTAATTTAGTGAATTCTGTCATCTTGTGAGGATTATTGTAATATTTATCAATAATCCTCACAATATGGTGGTGGCCATATTTGGAAATGTGATATTCATTACATTTAGTACTGAGTTGATTAGGGTTACACAATAATCCTGTTTGGGGTAGATCTAAGAAGGGTAACAGGGCACGCTGTTTTCATTGAAATGTATCAAACTGCACCGAAAGCAACTGCAGCAAATCTGATGTACTTAAAATAAATTGCCACAGTAGAAGTAAATGAAACTGTCTGCCAAGTGGGTAAATTCAGTGAGAAACAAAACACTGGGCACAGTTTATTACATCAAATTATGGGAATAGGTGAAGTAAGGTAAGCCTGTGTACATAAATTATGTAATTGTGAGTATAAAATAATAAAAATGAGGGCACTATTCACATCCAAACAAGATCATGAGGTCTATTTAATGTGCACACAACATCTCATGAGCAGAGAGTCATGAGTTGCTCCTGGACTCTACCCACAGCCATGCTCCCAGACCTCTCATGCTGATGACCCCTTAATAGAAAGCATTGCATGCTTTACACTCTTTGTTACAAGTTGCAGATCTATGAGGTGTGTGTAGTGGACTTGAAAAGCATTTTTTCCTTTTCAGACTGTTTATTTGTAAAAGTATTTCACTTGAAAAAAAGCCAAAGGTTAATGAAAAGTCAGAATATAGCTGCGTTTTTTGTGTAGCAAAAATTACATTTTCTCATTTCCTACCCAGATAATCATCTCACCACCCTAAAGGTTTATCCTGGTACTCATCATATCATGACATCATATTAGTTTATGCATACCACATGCTTTTGTGTGTGATGTATAAACTGTATACTCAAATAATTATGTTCAGAGAAAAGGTGTTAAAGAGTTTTAAGCGTTGCCAAAAATCCAGGCAACTGATCTACAAACTCCTGATTCTCTTATCGATAATGAATTAACCTCAGGCAATCATATGGGGAAATGAAAGATCAAAGACGATCTAATATCAGTTAAAAGCCTCCTCTCTATTTGGTTATTTATAACTGCAAGTTAATAACTGCTCCCATGATATCGCCCTACAGTCTGGGACAAAAGGAATAAAGGCCTTTAAACAGATTCTTGCATTGCCCTCTCACTCTGTTCCCCTCATGACCATCAAAGGACCTTTTTTGTGCCAGAATCTTTAACATTTGGGGGGGGGGGGGGGGGGGACAGCAAATATGAATTCCTGTCTAATGTCACTTTTGCAAAACAGTGAAATCAGTTGATAAGCTGGGGTTTTAAAACAAACATGCAGTTGGTTTGCAGCAGCATCTTATTGTGTCAATTATGTTACAATGTGCGAATGTGGTAAAGAGTTTTGTTGGTAAAGTCAACAGAAATCTAGAACTGAACCAAACAGTGTCAATTTTCTTTCACTTTTAAATAACACAATAACACATTCAGCTTATGGACTATCAACTACAATTTGGTGTCTGGCAATTCTCTGAAACCTTTTAAATAACTGCCTTAGGACAACATAAAACCTCTCTCTGTAATAACCACTGATTCTGCGCCATCACTTTGAAGCTAAACTGTACTGGGTTGTTTTAATCAACTCACATGCATTAAAACGTATTTATCATGATCACATGTATGGTTTGCCACAGAGATAAATAGTGAGCTTGTCTGAGGCAAGTGGTTAAACCCAGAAAGAACATTTAGGAGGATAATCGTGGATTAGTAATAGTTTCCATGACAGAGGTGGCCATAGCATCCTTTGATGGAACAAAACAGAGCGGCATGGCACACATGATGCTGCAGTCGCAGACGAGGTGGAGGATGACGATCTACAGTCGATGGGCTTCTGAGAGGAAACAAACGTGAGCCAGGAAAGACACAAGAAGGACTACACACTGAGCTCCTCCTGTGTTTCTCCATTAGATCTTAGTTGTGGAAAACATTTATTATATTTTTCACCTCATTAAGTCCTCTGTGGGCTGCAGGGTGGGTGGAACCCTCCCCAGAGTACATTGATCACAAAGCAGGGAAATCCCCCAAACTCCCAGTTGTCCCATTGCAGGGCTAATACATATAGATAAACATGGCACCACAATTTGGAATCTCCACTCCACTTGACCAGCAGATTTCCGGCCTGGAAAGTCCACACAGGAAAGCTCAGGCCATCTCTTTGTTGCTGTGAAGCAACAGTGCCACAACAATATCTGAAGAATCATCATATTGGAAATGTTGCTATTTGTGACATTGTTTGTTCTCATCGCTACAACAACCCCTCGTCATCCTGGGGAGTGGTGCAAGTCATTAACTTTTCTGTTAACAGCCAACTCATGTTGCAATCACTGAAGTCAAATGAAACACAATTAAGATTTGCAAAAACTTAGATACTAATCAAGAATGAGTAGAGGTAGGATTTCTAAACATTTCACCTGGATACCAGATAATTCTAGCAATGTGAAATGTATATCACCTTTAAATCTCCAAAATTGTGGAACATTGGGAAAGACATCTTCACAGCACTACAGTACTCCTAAAATCTGGAAAGATATTAAAGCCACTGTGTAAAATTTCAATGTGATTACGGCATCTTTAACATTTGGATTGCATTAGTTTTGGTTCATAGAAAATTGAGACCATGTATAAACTGGTGCCACCATGTTTCATTCTCAGTGTACCCATGTCAGATTTTGTAGGGGGGAAGCAGAAAACATTAAAAGTGCTGCCAAAGTGTCTTTTCGGATATAACCACTGGGACGCACCAAGGTTGTGGTGCGTCCCAGTGGTTATATAGGGGCTTTAAGGAATGTATGAATTTGTAAATATGTATGTACTGTGTGACATCCAGGTTATGATAAACGTTTAATTTTTTTTTAAATGCTCAGGTTTCTTATACAATCCGTACTTCTTACAGTATGACTACAGACTAACAAAAATAACTGAGCTGTACTGTTATTGATACTTTTGAATATTTTGCAATTTTATCCTCACCTGAAAAAACTATGAATATACGGTAAACAAACATATCACCTGCCTTTACTTTATTAATTACACTGACTCTCAAACTATGTGACAGATATTGCTGTGATCATGAATGTGAATTAGGCTTTAAAGAAAAAACAAAAAAAACATTACTCTGATTACAAAAGTCAATACCATTTTGGGTTTTATTATAAAGAACAAATGTTTAAAGTAAAGTCAGAGAAGTGAAATCATTTTAAATAAAACTATTACATAAAGATGGTACTTTTATACAAATATGTTCTGTTCCTGCTTTCTGTGGGTGTTGTCTGTAATTGCCTGCTTTGTTGATCCTAGAAATTCAAGCTCAGTATTTGTATCTCATCAGTTTTCAGTTGGAATGCATATTTACATAAAATGTTCAATTTATTTGGCCAAACATATATTAACAAAACAAATAATCCAGCACCTTTTACCCCTTTCAAATCAATATTCAACCGTCCACATAGACTTTCTTTCCTCTATGGGCGATTCCTCAACCTGCTGGGTGCTGGCTGAGGTGTCCCACCAGTGGCATTGAGTTGAGCACACCCAGAGGTGAGGCAGACACCTGGTGGTCCTCTGAGACCTGCGTGGCCCCTGAGTCCTGGCCGACCTACATGTCCCCTCTCACCCTGTTTCCCTGGCTGGCCGTTAAAGGGCCTGCCAGGACGTCCACGCTGACCTGTGATTAAAGCAAAAATGTTGTTTAGTCTTCGTCCCTCCCAGTGTGCTCACAGATTCCAAGAACAGTGCATTTACAGAGAGAAATTATTTCTTTTTTGGCAAATAACACACCCTTCTTACAGTAAGGTAACACCATCCCCCTTTTCCTGGTATTTAAAGCACAGACTCAGCTGAATACAATTTTTACACACTGGCACAGATGTGGACACTAATTTAATGCCTCAAAGGCATCTAAAAAAGCATCTAATATGAACCAAGTCACCAAAGAACATTAAAGTTTTGAAAGATTAACTTACCCTTTTGACCCTGGTCTCCAGTGTAGCCAGGTAGGCCATGACCCTTGGCTCCTTTATCACCTTGTTCTCCGCTGTCACCTGGACACCAGACACATGTTTGCACACACACACACACACACACACACACACACACACACACACACACACACACACACACACACACGCACACACACATTTTTCTCTTAGCAGGAATGACAGCAGACAGACCAAAATACTATTCCCCCAGGACAGAGCTCTATTCAAGGATACGTCGTTTATGTTGATTAAAGACCATATGTTTGACTGAGATCATTGTTAAACAAATGTTTAAAACACCTAGTAAATATTCTTCAATTTCATTGGCTTGGCACGGGAATGTACCATCAGTGTGACATCATGCAAGGGCCTCTAACCATAAATTAGAGCTGAGAACATACATCTTAGCCTACAAGTTTTACAACATTGTATTGTACTTGATTCAGCAGTTTTACATAGAGTGGTTACTAATGAATGGTGGTCAAGTGTGTTTTACCAGCAGTGGAAAGTATCAAGGTATATTTATTCATCTAATGTACTTAAAGGACCAGTGTGTAAGATTTAGTGGCATCTAGTGGTGAGGTTGCAGATTGCAACCAACTGAATACCCCTTCCCCTCTGCCTCCAAGCATGTATGAGAACCTACAGTGGTCATGAAACTCGCAAAAAATGCAAAGGCTCTCTCTAGAGTCGCTGCTTGCTTTGTCCATTCAGGGCTACTGAAACATGGCGGTGCAACGTGGCAGGCTCCGTGGAAGAGGACCTGCTATCTATGTATAAAGGGTTAATTTACAAAACAACAAAGCATAACAATTCTTTTCATGGCATGATACACTACTTAAAACATAATTATGAATATTATATTCCAATTCTGCAAAGTTGCACTAAATTACACTAAATTCTACACATTGGTCCTTTAAGTCCAACGGTGGGGCACACTTGAGTATTTCCATTTTATGCTACTTTATATTTCCCCTCTAACACAGTTCAGCAGGAAATATGTACTCTTACTCCAATACATTTATTTGAATATCATTTACTAATAATACTTACTAGTTTATTTGTTAGCATTTTACACACAAAATATGATGAGCTGTATTATACCAATTTAATATTCAACTTACGTAAAGTTGGGGGAGTTGTGAGAAACAGATTT
Organism: Scomber scombrus; assembly: GCF_963691925.1. Taxonomy (NCBI): domain Eukaryota; kingdom Metazoa; phylum Chordata; class Actinopteri; order Scombriformes; family Scombridae; genus Scomber; species Scomber scombrus. Next base: position 13,111,106 of record NC_084981.1, on the reverse strand, counting down.
TAAAAAACAAAAGTCAAAATTGATGAAGCAAAGGCTAACATGCCCTGACTGTTAGTCTCTACTATTAATCCAGCTCAAAAAAAAAAAACTACGCTGCCCATAATGCAACCTGAAAGTATTTTCCATGAAGACCTCCCTGCCTCATACATTCCTACATCTTCACACCCCAGTTTTTAGCACAGGATTTCTGTTAAAAATGTTAAACGTCAAAGCCCAAGAGGATATAATGCTGATGACATCACCAGGGTTATTTTACCCTTGACAAAGTTTCTCCTGAGCCACGAAAGAGATTTTAATAGGCACTTTCTTTGAAAAGTAACCTTAACAATTGGATCATTTTGAATGAACATGCTTTTACTTGTAGTGTAGTATTTGTACTTGGTGCTATTCGTTATAGTTAAACACATAGTTAAATACATCCCACAACTTTCTAAATCCTGGTCCTCAGGCGTATGTGGCACCGCCTTTTTCCAACAAAGCCCCACCTACTTCAAACCAGTGACATAACCAAAATGTAATAACAAACGTTTTGTGTTCATATTGGACGCCATCGCTCATAAACAGATGAAATGATAGGAAATTAGGTTCTCAATTTATTTTAAAAAGGATCTGGTTCTTTCTAAAACAAGCACAGGTGAATTATAGTTTTGATGATAATCACGTTCATAAATATAATCCATCAAGTTTGTTTTTCCACACCTGTTTCTCCTTGTCCGCCTGCATCGCCAGGTTCTCCATAGAATCCCGGCTGGCCCACTTCTCCATCAACACCATTATTACCAGGGTCACCCTGACAACATCATCAACACGAAAAATATATCGTTAATCTTTTATGTTTTCAGTGAAAACCTTGTAAACCATGTGAACCTCGTAATTCCGTTGTGTTGTTGTCTAGCACAGCAGTACACTGAAAATAAAGCTTTCTTATCTTCCTCTTAGGTTCCATTATCCTCAGACCACCTCTCTGTACAAAAACTGAAAATATTTATTTGGCTGATCACTACTACTCACAAATATGGTACAGTACTGGTACATCACTATTCATGGTTTGGCATTAAGAACCACAACATGAGGCTTACTAGCCATAATCTAATATAGTGGAATATTTTGATATAGTGATGGCTTCAAGATTGTTTATCAGCATGAGAGTCATTGTGATTAAAGAAGTTGTGGAACATGAATCGCTTCTACACTGCATAATAATGTGGAAAAGGCTTTCCAATCCAAGGCCAGACTAGATACTCTCCAAAAACTATTCAACACAGACCAAGTGTCTAGTCTGTGACTCCTTATTTGTCCTCATGGAGACGTGGAAAATCGTAATGTTTTCATTCCAAGCTGTTCTGCCAAATACTTCAGCTCTCTTAGTCCAGTCCAGACCCTTGCAATGTGTTTGCATTTTACTCAGCCAGAGGGACTGAAACAAACAATGTATGGAGAAAAGACTGTGCTCCAGCTGTACCACTATCTAAAGGTCTGCAAGAGGTGAGATCAAACTGATAATACTGTAAAAACAAAAAAACTAAAACAAAAACTGGTTTCTAGACTGGTGGTGATTGACTATGATCAATTGAAAACCCAAACTTAAACTCACAGGAGGTCCTGATGGTCCTGTCTGTCCAGGTGGACCTGGAGAACCCATAGGCACATCCCCATAGAGAGGACAAACAGCAGCACACGTCCTCTTCACTGAGTTGGCAAAGGTGGACATCTGCTCCAGGACCACTTTCTTACAAACCTCAATCACGTGTTGAGCGGGGAGGGTCGGGCCCTGTGTAACAAATCAGTACCACATCCATCACTGGAAGAGACCCAACTCTGGGACATGTTATGTGGAATATTGCAGGACAGGACATGCTGAAGCAATGGCAGACTCTCAGAGGAAATGCAGCGAACAAATGAAGCCAAAAATATTTCCTTAGGCTCATTATGGATTTATAGCCACACTAAACGAAACCCTTGCTGTGACTCACAACTAGCTACAGACTAATGAGAAACTGTTTAAATGTGTTCTTCACACCAAAGTTGTTACCAAACTGTGTGTGCCAGTAAGTCAAACTACTTGTACAAATGATTACTTTGTTGTTATTGTACCATCATTCATATAGATGAAGTGCTAGTTATAGTAGAGACTGAAGAGCCATCATGAGTACAGTGTTGATTACATCAAATATTGTACTGTAGCACTATAAAGTTTGTGGTATGAGCCAAAAGACAAAACATTCAGAGGCTTGTATTTTACTTACTGGTGGGCCTGGGGGCCCCTGAAACCCATCTGGTCCTCCTTCACCTCGAACCCCTTTGACTCCGACGGGACCTGACCGTCCAGGTGGGCCAGCTGGGCCGCGCTTCCCCCGTCCTCCCTGAGGACCCTGCTCACCCTCGTCTCCAACCTACAGAAGGGATTAACAACATTGGTCAGATTCAGCACGTCCATCAGAAAAAAAGGAGAAATAAGTTGTGTGCGCATGGGCACAAACTTTATGGCTAGCAGTAACAACTCAAAAAGCTTATTATGTCATAGTAACTAACAAGTAACCAAATGTCAGTGGTAAAAGTAAATATTTGTAGACATGCAAAATGTTTTTAATTGGAATTTAATTTGGAATTTAACAAAAAATACTATACAAGTATAATATATTAATTAATACGCACTGTGTAGAGTTTCATTTAGGTGTCAGAATGAGATTAAAACATGCTCAAGAGATATGTTTGATGTTGAAACATCAAACATATCTCTCCATATCTTGTACTTTAGTACAACTGTCGATGTTACCACTCTTCTTGTCTTTTAAAGGTGCAGTGTGTAGAATTTAGTGGCATCTAGCAAAATAGACTTTGAAGAAATGGAATATCATATTCATAAGTATGTTTTAATTGGTGTGTATCACCTGAAAATAAGAATAATTGTGTTTACATAAGCTTAGAATGAGCCCTTTACATCTACATAGGGAGCAAGAGCACACCATGTTACATTGCCGTGTTTCTACAGTAGCCCAGAATGGACAAACCAAACAATGGATCTAGAGAGGTCCTTTCGCATATTTTCTGTGAGTTTCACAGCCACCAAAGGTTCTCTTACATGCTTGGAGGGGGGGCAAGAAGGTTCACCACTAGATGCCACCAAATCTTACACACTAGTCATTTAATATATTGGTAATTTTTGGAATGTTATTCGACGGACTGATATCAGACTTTTCAGACTATTTGAAAAAATATATATGATGGATGTATCCTGTTCTCAAAGAAGCCAGAATAAATGTTGTAATCTGTCAGCAACACCAAATTAATTAGGGTGTTCTCATCATAGCAAAGTGGTCATGCTGTCTGGAACTGTGGTGCATATGGGGTATACCAACACATTTGAGTGGTAGTTAAATGCTTTTTTTCAACTATTAGTAATATAAGTCAATGTTAACATCTTTTAAATGTAGGCACATTTTCTGTAAATTAAGCTCTAACAACAAAGTCACACCTCACCTTTCCTTTTGGGCCCTTAATTCCGCTATCTCCCTGTAAAAGATAACAAATTAATGTTATGAATGAAAACATATAGAAGGGTGTAATAATGAGCAGATAGGATAAATATTTAAGACAGTACCTCTCCACCTTTACCTCCTTGGATTCCCTGTATTCCTGTGTCACCCTATACAAGGCAAATGAACAGTACAACATTTTTAGAGGCTTGCAAATATTTGATATATGTACATTTTTAAACTGACCAGTTAACAAGAGCATCTGTTAAATTGCTACAGTGATGATTAAAGTAATATGATTAAAAGTATAGTTTTCAATTGTCTGCTTGCTTTTTCTAGTTTGTTGTATATGTTGTGGTTTATGACGTTGATTTTAGCATGCATTGATGTCTGTCCAAGAGACTTTTTTTTTGACATCACCAAATCCTACACATAGGGGCTTTAACATTGTTAATTTGTGAGTCAAGTTAATGTTTTTTTTTAGATTTTAGTCTCTCTAGTTTGCATATTAACTCCTTGGGATGTATTTTGAATTCATATGTTAATTCATGTTTTGGAGAAGTGGATTGTGCTGCAGGAGTGATTAAGATATTGCTTTGGACGTTGTGATGCTTTGTTTCTCAGTGACTTTGGTTCATTGTTGAAATCTATTGTAGCCACTGTTAATCCAAGCTCATTATAGCTGCTGTTCTCCACAAAAAGTTACAACAATTCTTGGAGCCTCTTTTCAAGTATTTAAGGAGTAAGTGCTTGTTACTGATACTGTAGGTTTTCAGTGAAGAACTCCTTTGGGTCCTGTGTGTAATTCTTAGAGCAAACCTGATGATGTGCAATGTCCTAAGTAATTGACACAACATACGGACGTAAGACAAGGTGACATTATTGTCTGTGTTCAGCAAATTACTTGTTTCTCCTACATCAACCCGGTTTAATTAATTGTCACTCATAAGTTCCAACCATGATCTCAGAAAGCTCCGTCTACATGTACCACGAGACACGGGCCTTCCGTTTCACACTGATCTTCATCAAATATCAGCTGTAGGTGAACAACTTGGTGTTGATGAGGTATGAGGCATAAAAGCTAATAAGGGTCTTATTAGCTCACTGTACTGTAACTCAAACATGATTTCCTGCCTTCTTTCATTTCTGATTTCTTTTTTTATTTCCCTCCCTGGACAATAACCCTGAGAACTGTCATATTTAACTTTTCTACCAATTTAAATGCATCTGAACTTTATGAACATTTGCTTTATGGCATGCCAGGAAAACATAAACAACTGAAAAGCAGTTTCTGCAGAAATATCTGTCTGGCATGGAACATTCAGTAAACACTTAGACCAGATCTTGAGGGGGAGTTTAGCACTGGTCGTGACCTCCTGTCCAGATGGGGAGAATACAACTCACTATGCCAATATCCTACAAGAGAAAGCTGTGTGGAGATCTGACTGAATTACTTGCTGAATTGCTGGTTCTGAGTTTTGTGATTGATATGGCAATCAAGCCTTTCCAACAAATCTGCCCTAAAAGTGAGCAGAGATTTGAGGAATTAATTTGTAATACAAAATATCCACAAATTGTTTAAACCAGTAAACACTTCCCAAATGGCTAATGGTGGCATTAAACAGTAATTTTGCTCTCATTTTATATTTCTAATGGGAAATGGATGAGGATGTATTACCTTGGTCCCTGGTTTTCCAGGCACACCCACGTGTCCCTGTGAAGATATGCCATGGTTTAATGACTCGGAGAAAATGAACTAGTATTTGGAGGAGTTTAGAAAATTCATCTGGAGCACTTACAGTAGGTCCCGGTGGGCCAATAAATCCAGGTCTTCCTGGCTTCCCTGCAGAACCCTTGTAACCTCTTGGGCCCTCGAGAATAAAACATTTATTAAACCAACCTAAGGGACTGCTTTATTCTTTGTCGTTTTCCTTTAAGATGGTAAACTACTTTACCGACAAAACGTATTATGTGCTTGTCTTCAGTGATTGAAATGCCTGAAAAAGTGACTTACAGTTCGGCCTTGGGGACCCATATCTCCTTCTGCCCCCAGGGTGCCTTTCTCTCCCTATAAAAGACACAGACCGCAACAAATAAATCTTCTGAAAACAACACAATTATTTACATTTATTTACCAACCCAAACAAGATTAGCAAGTTACCTGTTCTCCACTTAGTCCAAAATTTCCACTGAGGCCTTGTGGTCCTTGATAAGCCTGTGCAGAAACAATGACACTTAAAAATACAAGTGGTTTGCTTCCATCCATTATTAAGATATCAATGTCAGCAGCATACAATACCTCTATTCCCGGGTCACCCTCTCTGCCTGAAAACCCTGGATCTCCAATAATGCCCTGGGGAAACCGTATCATTATTATAAAACCGTATCGATATTGTTATTATTTGGGAGTGTACAGTAGATGAGTGCTCAGGTGTGAGGCTGTGGGTGTGACAGCAGTGAATTACCTTTACTCCAATAGTTCCAGCTCTGCCCACAGGTCCTGGGATCCCCTAATTTTCACAAGTTCAGACAAAAACATATCCATCAAGTTTTGTATGCAAATAATTCACTTTCAGATATTTGTGATGTTTGAATAATGGTGGGAAACAAAGCAAACAAAAGGCAAACATTATTATCATGGCATTCTAATCAATTTCAGATACATACAGGCTGCCCCTTCTCTCCAGGAGTTCCCATCTCTCCAGGATCCCCCACAATACCCTGTCAAACATCATTTGAAACAAACGTTACATTTATGCACTACATTTCATCCTGGAAGCAGCATAGTGTACCAAAGAGCCCTCCTTCATATACAGTAGAATAGGTTATCATTGCGGCTGTGGCTCCTATTTCAGTAACTCACCAGTTTATGTTGATATAGTTCAGACCCTCAGATCTCAGCCAGAATCCATCCACATGGACTAATGTTGTTTATGGAGACGGCACATAAACCCAAAACATAGCTCTATTCCAGTGTGTTACCACATTAAAAATGATTTACTGGGTCTCCGCACACGCATGAGGGGATTTTGAAGGTAGACAAAGAATTAAGAGTATCCTATTACGGATTATGGAACAGGGAATCCCACAACTCACCTGCTTTCCTTGGGGTCCAGAGCGCCCAGCTGCACCCGTGGTCCCTTTTTCTCCCTACAAATGAAATAAAACCATGATGTCAAAAAATCATAATATCTAAATCACAAAAAACTGACAAATAGGAAGGAAAGATGAATACCTTAACTCCTTGAAAACCGGCAATTCCTTCGTATCCTGTTTCACCTTCAGCACCCTTCAAGGACGCCATAATGTTAATTATACAGTAATTACATATTCACTTTGCCAAAGAGTTCACTACTGTGTCTGAAAGGTTAACATACAACTTCTCCTGGTTCCCCGGTCTCTCCAATGTCTCCAGGTGGTCCCCGAACTCCCTTTAATTAAAGGCAGAATGTTAACCCTCTGATTTATCTATAAAGTTGTACATCTGCAACAACAAACTGTGCAGAAATCCAATGAAAAGTCTGTAACTTCATTAGCTGGCTGCAGATTGCTTCATTAAAGTCATCCGATTAAAACTTAAAACCCAGCAGAAGAGTTTACCTTGAAGCCTGCTGCCCCTGTTAATCCTTTCAGTCCCTTGGGACCCCTGTCTCCCTGTTAACACAACACCTCGTTAATACAGATTTTCAATATTTCAGGGTAAATAAATAATAATCCGAGAGTGATGAATTACCACTTGGCCCCAGAGTCCTCTCATTCCTTTCTCGCCTTTGATTCCCTCTTCACCCTGAGGATGTGTTTGTGAGGTTTCATTAATAAATCTTGAGAATAAGCCAAATGGAAGCATAACCCTGATGGGAGCATATAAAGACATATCTTACCTTTGGGCCCGGCTCACCAACGTTGCCGTAGTCCCCTGTGTTTCCCATGATCCCCTGCAACACAAGCTTGACTTAATCACAAGTGAGACTTGTTGCACTGCAGCGATTAGTTTGTGAATCGACTACAGTAGCTTGAGAAATAGAGTGTTAAATGTGAATATGAGTAAGTTTTTCCACTGAGAGACAGTCACTAATAAGTTATGGAAAATTAAGCTTTGGACCCATCAGCAACACAAACTGTTTAAGCAGCATTTGCTCCTTAATTAAACACTTGGAAAATAGCAGCTGACTTTTCTAGGAAACTATCCCTGTGTTTCACCTGTGCTGTGCTGTGCCATATTTGTTTGTTTCTGGTTTAGTGTCTGTTTTGTTTAAAGTATGAAAATATGGCTTATCAAACTGTCATGTCTAAACTTCAAGCTGACACTTTGGGCAAGTTAGTGTCACCCCAAATGTGTAGTCTATAGTCTTTCATACCAAATGCAATTAAGATACTGGATTCAAGGTTAATTTGAATTTAACTTCTCCTATTTTGTATTATTGTAATGTTGTCTACTACATTTATGTATTGTAATGTTTCTTGATGCAGGGCTCCTGTCACTTGTCCTTATCATTGTCCCATATTGTCAGTTACATTATGTTGTTTTTTAATGCTATGTGGTAAAGCCAAAGTGTGGACATTAAAAGTCCTATCTAACTAATAGTTTTGGGAAATACCCATTCACTTTGTTGCTGAGAGTATCAACACCATTTTTATTTCTCATATCTCATCTAACTCTGGACAAGAAGGGGAGTAGGCATATTGCTCAATATATGACAAAATGAAGATTAATGTAAGGGCATTACAAACTAAGTATTACATCTGACACATTTCAGTCAAATTCAAATTAGTCGCATTAGTGGAAAATATACACAAGCATATTCAGCTTCATTCAGCGTATGTTCAGGAAACATTACTCATGAAAATAACAAAATGGACAAATATTGTTTGCACAGATGCTGACTTCCTTGGTAGTAGGAGGAAAAGTGTTTTCCATTTGGCTCTGTTTCACTGAGTCAACAAACATGTTAAACAGGGCCAGGATGCCTTTGTGTTGTGGGTTTATTTGATCATCTCACCTAAGACTGTTTTTAAGCAAAGTCAGCTGGGCTGGGAGGTTAACCTCAGAGATGGCCGACAGTACGGCTAGAGGCATGAGCGTGAACTTTACGACATTTTAAGGCGGTATAGCTCTGACGAACGCAGGACCACACATGAGACGGACAGTTCATATATCTGTGCCAGGAAATGCCCTCCTCAGATGCCAGCAGGGGGAGAGATAAACATGTTGGAGCTCTGTGATTCACAAGCTGGCAAGAGGTCAAAACTCTAAGGAGTCACACAAGACAGATGTTTACTCCCAGATGAGCTGCAGCTGCAATGCAGGACATGAATATGTAGCATGAAAAGCTCTGGAATTGTGCTCTGTGTGTACGTGTGTCTACGGGCAGACATATGTTTGCGCAGGCGGCATGGGGGATTTCCTTGAGTGCAAAGGGCATGTTAAACGCCAAACCATCACATAAGTATAAAAAAAAAAATCTCTTTCTTTGAACACATGTTTTCTGGACTTTGTTTAACAGACACTCAGATCTGCTCCAACACAACAGTGACTGCTAAGCATCAAAGAGATTAACAAATCGTAAATTTAAAGTGGAAATAATCACGTCTGCGGCTCCCAGAAGGATATGAATAGGAGTGTATTTGTTCATTCACTGATCCATGTGTGACTGGCTCCTGCAGCAAAATACTTTTCTTCTCCTTCATTATCATTTTCTACCCTCTTCCTCTCTTTCCCAATTTGGTCTTCCCGTGGTGAACCGGATTAGCCTTATCCACAAAACTAAAGCATTTACAAAAGAAAACATTTGACAAATTTCACACAACAGTTAAGCAGACTAATGCCACTCATTACACACACTTGGAGGGTGGTTATTGCTCAACTGCCTGTTTTTCTTGTGTGTGGGATTCATTATATTTGGCTCCGTTTCCTCCAAATGGAAAAGCAAAACCATTAGGACTTCTCCTGTGATCTTTTGCCAGTTTGAGTTAAATCCTATATTCTAAACCAGGAGGTCCAGTGTTCTAAGATGCAAATGGCTATTTCAGAATGCCGAAAACAAATTTATTGTCACATCCATATTGGTTCGTGCTTATCTTGGCTTCCTCCTAAATCTTTTGCAAAGCAGACATCAGTTTTGAAACTTTGAAAGGAGCCCCTGTGTTTACTATCGCTAAGTGCTTCTGCTTCCAGATCTGTTTCCATCCTGTCGTGTCTCAGTTGTGCTTCTATTGCCATTTTCCACAGCTTTGCTGCTGTCTCACGAATGAGTTTTACAATGTCATTTACCCACAATTCAGTTTAACTCTTTCTTGTGCAGCCAGAGGAAGTGGGTACTGCTCACGCTAAGAACACAGTGACTAAACACACCAGAGTGCTCATGTATCCAGTGTGACATTACTTTTTATCACTGAGAGACATATTGTACATTTTTTTACCCAGTTTCCTTGTCTTCCCCGGTCTCCGGGTTCTCCTGGAAGACCGCTGTGACCCTGCAGAAGAATTTTTAAAATGTCAACATGTCTCAGCTTGCCTTATTAATATGTTCAGCCAATTTTAACTGCATATGCACGCTCACCTTAGGCCCTGGAGGTCCCTGAATCCCAGGTTGTCCATGCATACATTTGCAAGATGCTCTTCCAGCTGTCAGGCCTATCTCTGCGTACCCGCCACACTGTAACAGTGGGAAAGGTGAAAGTATCATTTTAAAACTAGAAAAACATCTTTAACAGAGGGAGTGAAAACCTGCCAAAATGGGAGTTGACTCACCACGTTGGAGAGTTCACAGCAGCCCTCTGAATAGGCCTGCTCTGGGTCACATGACACCTCCATCTGCTGGAGGTCCACCTGGAATGAGGCAGGACAAAATATGAGAAATTAAAGTTGTATCCTAAGTTACAATATAAATATAAAAATAGAGAAACCCAAGCTGTGAACGTACAGACACTGAGCGATCTCCTGCAGCCCGCTTGACGATGGAGGTGTACCCTTGGCGGATGACAGGCCTTGGCTCATCAATAGACTCTACGCTGACCTCTTCACAGTCTATCAGCAGCTTCACCTGGCTGCCCTTCACACTCAGCGCCAACTTGTGCCACTCGCCATCAAACAGCTTTTCCACACCATGGAAGGTCCTCAGCATCTGGCTCCCATGGGGGCTGGTGTAGAAGAAGTCCAAGGAGCGTGTGTCACCCTGGAAACGTAGGCCAACTTGCTCTCGTCCCTCAGGGTCGCTGACCTGCCACAGGTTCCAGGATTTCTTGGCTGTGTCCTTGGTCACCTTAAACGTTGCGATGACAGAGTAGTCGGAGGGAAGACCATCTGGGTACACATCGCTGTGACATGAGAGTGAGGTTTAAAGAGCTGGATAACATCAAACAGAGACTACTTTCTTCACAAAACAACTAAAGTATCTTTGTGGGAACATAAGGGTTTATTTATAGTAAGTAGAAACAGCTTCTTTAAACTTTATGCTTTATGCTTTTAACTTTATGCCTACATCAGTTTCAACACCCACATTTCTGTGACAATTTTTTTATGATGCACTGCTTAGAAAACCCGTTTTTGTGTATTTAATTTGGCCAAAGTACATTGTTACTGAAATCAAACGGCAAAGCTGCCTTCATAAAGGTTAAAAAACACAAGACTTAGAGTCTACAGCCATGCTAGCAGCTCTCTGAGGCTGAACTTAGGCACAGCTTTGCTTTGAGGTAATGCAAATGCCACTATGCAAACATGCATACAATGCTAGCAAGCAAACATGCATACAATGCTAGCATACTGGTGTACATCAGGGTGCCGTGAGATCACTGTTGCATGAACACTACAGTGTGGGGTCAACAGAGTCAGCCAGAGAGGGCAGTGAGACACTCCCTACTTTCCATTACGATGTTAAGTTAAGTTACTAATAGTGTTATCCTGATCAACTTCAATAAAATAACCTGGCTCATTGAGTCCAGTACTGTACCTCATGGTCCTGCGTAGATGGATGGAGGGGTTGACGCGGTAGGCCACCGCCTCAGGTTGTGAGCCATCCACTTGCTTTACTCCTTTCGACTCAGGCACACGAAATTCCTCCAGGAGATCAAAACCTCACATCGCACACACACGCACACGCACACGCACACACACACACACACACACACACACACACACACACACACACACACACACACAGTTTAGTCTGACGTGACACTGATTCAGCATCAAAGGCGCTGGACTACTTCTTAATTTCACGTCAGCGCTGATATCACTGATTTTTTAAATAGTTGCATTACTCATTTTCATTAATGACACTATCTCTTCACAGGTAGCATGAGATCATTTATTAAACCATTAACATGAGGAGGCATATGGGTGGATTTGGCACTGAATTCTAAACACTGGAAGTTCTGTGCTGCAATGAGGTCAGCATGGAGGTGCGTTTTTTGTTAAAATGTGTTGATGAAAGTTGGTGAAAGATTCTGAATACAAGTAATGTCTCCAGTAGAAAAAAAAGTAAAGATTTGCATAAAACGAGATACTGTGGCATCATAAGATGATGTCTTTAGTTGAAACCTGCGGACTCCTGGTGCATGGCAGCAAAGGTAGACTGGTGTGTGTAGATCTTGTGTTTTAATCATGTAGCAATGATAATAAAAATCAGAGCACCAGTAGCTTCCAGTTCCATCCCTTGTTTGTTTTGGCACATAGAATACATTTGCACTGTCATGTGTAACAGTCAGTCGGCCTACAGAAATGTATTATATTCAGCATAAGAATGATTGACTTATTATTTGAGTGCTTTCTACTGCCATTGGAATTACTATTTATTTCACATATTTAGGACTTTAGGTTTCTGCTTACACATGGAGGAAACGTGTCAAATCAGTTTCACATTTGACATAAAACATTATGTGAACTGGTATAGCAAAGAGACTCAATCGCAGAATTTCAGAGGTTCATGTACACAACTTAACCCCAGCGTGACCTCTTGACCTGTGAGTGTCCACATAAGCATTGAGAGCTCATCCACTGCTATGAAGGTAAATAGACTATGAACAAACACTGACATCTGCTGGCAAAGGTGTGGTAGGACAGCGTTCAACTCAGAAAACCATAGTAAGAGCAGGTGAATAAAATGAATGAATGAGATGAATATATATTCTTCTCTTCAACCAGAAAATTCCTTGCTAGGATTAAAAACTTCTTTTTACAAGAATGCATCGGCTAAGATAACATGTCCACCACAGGAAAACTATACAGAACCAGCATATCATATTAGTAATGATTTGTTAGTGTTCATTTTTATGCAGTGGTATATTCCAGTCATCATATAAACATCCAAAAAGTAAAACTTACTTGGCAGCTTTTGAGTGTGGGTGAGTCCTGAGATGGCAAAGAGCACTGCAAACACCAGCATATCTTTGTAGGCTGGCATTTTCAATTTTTGAATGTTGAAGGCTATAAGTGCCTGTGGTACAGCAATCAGATAAATGGATGAGTATAGGTTATTAATTAGAAGTCAGTCCTCTTGTATTTATTTAATTCTAAAGCTATCAACCTCTACACATAATTGATAAAGATTAAACAGTGAGTAGTGGTAATATAGTATTACAGCCTTATCTATAACTATAAAATTCAAAATTGGTTAACAAATTTCCTTTATATGCCTCATAAATATAAAGTATTTGTATTTATTTTAATGTACTAAAATTCAAAAATGTAATGGGATTATCTTTCTTCTTTATTACTTTTTCCATGAAAAACATTTTAAGATTTTAAAATCTGGAGAAAACAATTAACACTCAATACTGAATCAGATTAAGTACTGGTCAAACAACATAGTGCTCTGTTTGATAAGCATTCTGAATCAACAGCAACCTCAGTTTATTTTCCACCTCCATAAAAACTATTTTTAATAACAGATCAAACCAGAGAATATTGTAGTTACTTACATATTCCTGAAAAACAAGGTGCCAGGGCTCCTGTAGATGGATCTATTCCAGTTCTTGCTGTGAGGATATATCCCACTCTAACGTGCCATGCCCAGGCCAGACTTTGAGATGAACAGGAGGACCATTCAAACTAGAAGCTCTGGGTCTCAAAGGAGCCTGACCCCCGTGCTCCACTCCACCTTTGGTCCCCAGGGGATCTGCCTTCTCTCATAGGCCAGTTAGATGTCCAGTCACTACGAGGTAACACCATCCAGCAAACAGCATCACATAAAGGAAATGTAGGTGAACATACCAGGAGCCTTCATGTAGGTTAAAGCTACTATCAAAGGGGACAATGACAGGAGTATTGAAGAATATACCTGTACTGTTTAGGTAGGCAATGTTTTGTTCATCATAGCTCCCCAAAACTTTGTAGTTTTTGTGTAAATCTGAAAAACATGTTTATCTTTCTATTACAAATCCATGCACTGACACAGTTAGAAAGCAGACTTCTTTAGAAACAGCCTATAATTACTTTAGAAAACAGTCCCAGGGGTTTACTGTGTGTTCACTCAAGACAGTGTTTCACCATCTTCAGCCTCTCTGAGATACAGATGTAGTATGTCGCAGATAAACACAAGATGCTCTGCAAACATTCCACCAAGAGACTGCACCTTCAATCTATACCGCCACACTGAATCCAACAACCAGGCTGTAGGGAGAGACTGATAAACACAAATGCACAGTCAATAAATATGAGGAATATTATTATAAATATTATTATAAGAGGGAAAAATTACAAAATATTCAAAGTAAAGTGTTATAATTCACACCAATAATGCCACTGCAGTTTATTTTATTTGGTTTTTAAGCAAAAAGATCACCTGGCTCTGTTCATCCAGTAACTGCTTTAGGGCCGCAATCATTATATTATTGTTTCATCTGCTGATTACTTCTTGATTAATAATTTAGTATATAAATAAAAAAAACAACAGTAAATAGTGATACTGGAAAATCATATTTTTCTAAAGCCCAAGGTGATGTCCTCAAATTGCTCAATTTGTCCATCAAAAGTACAAAACTGTAAGAGATCAAGTTTATTATCACAAAAGACAAAGAAAAGTAAAACTAAACCTTTAATGACCATTAAACTGCTTTAGTTGGGCAAGATGAAAGAGAGAAGAAGTCATGGGAGAGTAATGAAGAGAGAAAGCGAGCAGAGACACGTTTGTGGTCCTCACCAGTCTCTGGTGGCTTTCTGCAAGCAGGTTTATTACAAAGTAATGTTACAGTAACAATTTCAGCTCTACCGAAATTAACCATACATTGACATGGATGCACGAGAGAATGTCTACATGAAGTGGCACCTCTTCAAGGCCAACGCACACACCGCTGTGAGGTGTTCAAACAAAACAAGGACTGCAGCTGCTGACATACAAACAGGACTTGAAAGCTTCATTATCACGAGGTTTCTGCTACTTGTTTTAAATAGTGTTTTCAAAGGTTTCTGCAGTGCTTACTGGGGTTTATTGTAGTTATATTGCATTGCCCTTTAAATGCATGTTGACAGTATATCGTAGCACTTAAATAGATAATTGCAGTGCCTCAAAAATGGTGCCAGAATGCACCATGTACTCCAAACATCAGCATACATAAATTACAGTACATTCAGTAACTCTCAGAGCGCAATCCTGCGTGTTGCCCTTCATTAGTGTGTAGAAATGTTAGTTCGGCGTACAACATAGTCATTCCCGGGATTTCTAGTGTTCATCAAACCTCTACAGGTTTTGCCTCAATAAAATTAAATACAATAAAAACAATTTGACATTTTTCACAAAAAATAAAATACATTAAAAACAAATACACAAGGCCATTAACAATCCATTCACACATAATATTAAACCATATTGCCTCTTAACAGAATATTTTACATCTTGCAACAATTTAAATAACACTCAAAACATTTGCAGTCTTTAAAGTTAGATATCTTCAGTGTCCGTTACTTGTTCGGGGTGCAACTAGCTTCTGGGTTTTTTTTTGTGTGTGTTTGTTTTCAAGGCAACTGACTATCGCTTGGATCCCTTGGCCACTTTGCTCGTGGGAGTGCTTCTTCTCTGAGGAGTGGGGATCTTGGAGGGTTTTCCTCTTTGTTGGCGGGATGCGGAGCGCGGCGTGGCTCGGCTGGAGTCACCGACCGTTTCGGACATGTCTGAGCACACAGACTGGATGTCTGAGATGTCGAAGTCAGAGGCGTCGCTTCCCCTGCGGCTACTCCCTCGGCTGCCAGCTTTACTTCCAGGTCGGCTTGAGTTTCTCCTCGATTCTAGAGCAATGCAATTAAGGACAATAATTAATTAACCACTGAGAAAAAGCCAAACCCTGCTGGAACAGTTGCAACAACCATTTTCTCAGATATGTGACCAAATAAATATTGACAGCCATCTTTTTGCTACCTCTCAAGTACCCATTCTCTACCATCACCTGTATAAACTCATGTTATTTTCATTTTGTGATTGCTGTTTGTAATTTGCGGAAGGGAAAATGTTACTAAATATTACTATTATTTGAATCTAGTTTTTTTTGTGGCTATACAAACTTCTTTGAAAATATACCTTTTATATTTATGATATCTTTCTTCTGATTTGTAATCACTGCACCATGGTATTTAAGTTTTGCTTTATATAAGGCTATTATTAACGTTTTACAATTGCTTCCAGTAACAACTACAAAGGCTAACTGCCATCTTCAATATTTATTAGATATTGCATTCTTCTGCGTACAGCAGAAGAATCAGAATCACTAAAAGAGAGAACTGCCTTTGCCTTTATACCACATTAGCTTCACTCAGTTTCACAGATCTGGACTTATTTATTTCAGTAACTGTACCAATAGCAGCAATCAGTAAACACAACTCCTGACTTTAAACAGCCCTTCACTGACCTCTATGTGTCATCTTAAACACTACACCAATAACACTCTACAGACTAGCCTTTGATCTTTAAAAGATCCCCTTCACACATGTTTTAACATATAAAAATACTGTGCCTGATGTGTTTTGAAATAAAAATCCATAAAAACTAACTAATTAAACATCTATGGATGGGAGTTTATTACAATCTTATCTTGTTTTCTATTCAAACGTATTGCTCTTCAACAGCAGTGAAGCTATTTTCATTCCTTTAAGTCAGTCTGATTCAGACTTGAGAGGAAACAACAGACAAACAGTCCTCTTCAAAACATACAGAAAAGCAGGTTGCTCTCCACTCACCACCTATTGTCTGTCCTCGAGCCTTGAGCACGGCAGCGCTGATCAACGTTCCCTCCTCACCCGACTGAAAGCCTTTTCCTGACAAATATCCAGGAAGACGCAATTTGCTGCCTTGAACTGGAGTACCCTGTTATAGAAAGAACTTGAATTACTTTCATTTGTTATCAATGGTTGTTAACTGCATATTAATACAGTCGTAATCATGTTATACGTTAGTTGCACCAAACTTCATTATTTATAACATTGAGTTAGTTTTCATTTTTTAATATTAAAATCCTTATTTCCACACACAGCAACTTTGGCACTCTGCTATTAGCAGTTAGTGTTTGGATTATATGTTTAAACCTGTGCTGTTATAGAAATTCACACTGTTTGTTCTACAATTGGAGTTGATCACATGTAGTGACATTAATCAAGCAACAATGAACTGTTCAGTGTATTAGTACATAAAGAAGCTTACAGACCCAACTGAAATCTATCTAATCAAGTTTCAGGTTTCTCATCACAGAATAAATGCAGTACAATAACAAATAATATGATGATAGTAAATATATAATTTAATTAAACTTGGCGCTTTATTTAGGCCTACTGGTAATACATTTGCATTGTCTCTGTTATCATGAATATGTAGTAGATTTCAGTTGGGTCAGATGTCTGAGGCGTTCCACATCATGTTTGTGACTATACCTCTGAGGATGAACCTTGGCTCCCAAAGGAGTCGGATGATTTAAGAGGAGTGGAGGGTTTGCTGTTTGTAAGCCATGGCTTATCATAATTGCGGGTTATGTGTTGGGTTGTCTGGGGAACAATGGCAAATGAAAAACACAAACGTGGATTCACAAATCAAAAAAAAAACTACAAGGAACACTAAATGGAAGAGGAGAAGGAAATGATCAAATAATGCAAAACAAATAAACAACAGAAGAAAATCAAGATGGGGAGTGAACAAACTACAGCATGATAGATGACTACTGAATGTGTGTTAGGGCTCTCACCTTGGGGGTGCTGGTCACCGCTGGGGCTGATGGGATGGCACAGCTCTGACTGGAGGTGGATCTGTTGGGAGACGCTCCTCTAGACGACGGCCGAGATCTGCGGCCTCTGTAGCGGAAGCTGGCCATCACCTGAGTGGTGCCTTCTGGGAGGATGAACTTCTCTCGCAGCTCCATGTTGGTCCTGCCTTTAGCTAAAATCAACACACTCCCAATGAGTCACTCCACATAGATCCATTCATGAATTGTTATTGTGCTGATGAACATGATTATGCTTTTAAATATTTGAAATGAATGAACTGAAGTCGGGATTCAAATACTGAATGAAAATAAAGCACAATGACAACATAAAATATCATGCGGTTTCACATCTCCTCCATCCTGTCCAACAGAAGTCCAAACACTGCTGCAGCAGTAATGGAATTAACTGTTTTTTAACTAAACAAGCAGTACTTCTTTGTTTGGTTGGATACTAAACAAATGCTGAAAAAAAATGTATATAGACATTTTAGCGCAAATTAGAAGAATTACAAAACCGAGAAAACAAACTAAACCGAATAAACCAAACAGTGCTTGCACCAGATGTGTTAAAACAAACATACATGCAGTTTTAATGGCTAAACCACATTGTAAAACAAAGAAAACAGTGCAACAAACTGTGTTTCAGCTTTGATCAGTTTTTGTTTCAAAAGGCGTACAGAGACGTGTTGCTCTCCTCAATGACTTAGTTAGACAGTTTTATATTTAATCTCTTGAAGCCTTCACATGGTTTTCAAAAATACTCATTTGTTTGATTGTCAAGCAAACCTGAAAACTGCAAAAGAAGCTCGGCTCAACACTGCTTTGCTACACGCTGAGAAAGACAAAGAGCTACTTTAGAGCCTCAGGGAAAGTAACAGCCGGTGATGTGACTCACACCAACGATTGCATGCATGAAAAACCAACCCAGCTGAGTTGTGAGTGGGAGCTGGTTTATGAGAATGCCATTCATGATGAGTGCTCAACACAGCTAGTACACACGCCAGGACCAACACACAGCGGCACACACTCGGATGTGCAGACACACATACCACTGGTGGGTTCATGGAGCAAGGTGAGAAAGTGTGAGATTTGCCAACCTATAGGAGACTGAGTAATCGAAGAGTTTGATTCCGAGCGTAACATTTTGCTCCCGTGGTGATGAACTAGAAGAAATGATATCATGTTCAGCAGGAAGAAAGAAACTCATAATTAATACAGAAGACAGAGGAAACAAGCAGGGCACATGAAGCTTTAGCACCAGATGTGGGCAAAGATAGAAAGTTTTCATGCTAAGAAATGTATGTAGGTTTGTTTATTTTTGCTGTGTTATTTCACTGAATTCTTCCTGGAGATTTTTTACCATATCTGTAATATTTCTCAGAACTCTGTTGAGATGACAAACACAAGCTTTAACTAGAAAGTAAATATCCATTGACAATTTAAAAAAATGCTGATATTCAGCTAATTTTACAATAAATTCAGAGGATAACAGAGGATTAGACTTTTAAACTCAGCAAAGCCTTCAAAAGATCTGGAACTTATTCTGAATTATCATATTCGCTCACATTTGTTAAAAAAAAAAAAAAAATGTCACTCAGAAGTGGGTCGGATGCCAGTAATGTATGTTCTTATTGCTAATCAGTTCACATTAAATAGTAACTGGACAATTTATTTACTGCAGTGAGGCCTGTAATGGCCTGAATACATTATTTTCACTGTCTCACAGTTAAAAAATATAATGATACTAAAATAATATTCATCAGGAGTCAATATAACTACATGTACATGTTGTGCATGGCAATAGAAATGTTTTGTTAATCAACTGGACAAACATAACAGGATTTTTGGACGCCTCGCTGAAACTCATGAAGATGTGTTAATGATTGTAACTTTACACATTCCAATCAATTTATCCTCTTTTAGTACCGAAATATTTCACCACACTTTAACAAACAAAACTATTTAATACTAATGTAGACATTTAACAGTATTGGATGTCTTAAAAATTGGATTTGCAACTTCTTTTAGTATTTTCAAGCTGACTTGTTGTGATAAACCTTTAAACTCACCTCGACAGGGGTCGTTCTTCACCAGGAACTCATCCAGAGCCATCCAGCCTCCTCCTACCCGCACCATCACGGTGCTGCGTAAAATGCGTACAAGGCGAAGCTGTTGAGAGTCCCCAAACTATGACGGGCAGAGGTGAGAAGGAAAACAGAGAAAATGTGTGAAAACACTGAATCTGGTATGTATCTTCACTTTCTCACTGCAGGCTTTAACCTGAGCAACACTGGAAACCAGACTGGTCAGTAGAACCAGACTTATTCCAAAGAACTGATTTATTTTTGTGTGAATTTATATTGTTTCAGTCTTTTTTTCAATTTAAGTGCAAAATTGAAGCAACAATTAAAAGTTGCTTTTTATCTACTCCAGGGCTGATTTTCCTTATCATGTTGCACAGGTTCACTCAAACACAATTTTGACACACTGACATCGATTTTCAGCAAAGACTCAAATTACACAGAGGTCAATCCAACTGGTCTTCTTCCATTAGTGTGTGCTGGTGTGTGTGATTTAATTTCATTATTTGTGAATTACTATGAGGTAATTTAAAGTGATTAACCTTTAATGCCGAGCCTGATCGATTTATTGTAGGCTTTATGCAGATTTATTACTATTTATTTTAAGCTGAAATCCAACAAGGAAAACATTTATTTGAGATTGTTGAGATAATTTTGAAGTATCATCATTGTGTACTATAGTTTGATGCATCTCTCATACTTAGATAACTCTTTGCAACATTTTAGTGCCCAAATGAATAATCAGCTGATATTTCATCATCTAATATCATACAGTCTACAGTGTCAGCCAAACAAGTAATGTGTCAGTCAGGCTTTACATTAATGTTTGTTATATTAAAATAATGAATTAATTTATATTAATTACTGTACTATAATATAAAGCAGCAGCACAAATGTGTTTCCTGCAGAGATGACTATCAGTTTCATAAACTTTACTGTCTGGTAAACTGCAGTGATTATATTCTATCGTTGTCCGGCATCGGTTTGCTGCCATTACTGCAGGTTGAGCCTGTAAAAAAGACATCAACTGAAGGCACATAATTACACCACCAGGAGGCACTGCTGCATAATAATTTGCCTTCATCGGACCGACCACACATACCAAACATCAAAACACTGAAAATCAAGCTTTGTGATGAGCCTGACATGGAGGTGGATGGATCAAGCTTTATGGTGTGATGCAAGCCAGAAGTCAGCCAGTTGGATGTGACTGTGACAGCATTAGCACAATAATTCACACGGGACAATCACAGCTGCATGCTTCTTGATAAAAAACAATTCTACATCATAATCAGGCGGACAGACAGCAATCTCCTGCAATCGAGCACTTTGTTGCACTTTCTACAGCTACACGTACAACTCAGGATGCATTGACACTGATGCAGATCCAATGCAGCTATCTCCAACGACACACTGAGAACAACATGAGGAATGGTTCAATTCATTTCTGTCTAATCCACCAAGGTGTAACACGCAGACATGACCAAACACTGATGACCCTCCACTAAGTGCCTGTCACATCATAATATCTCTCAAACTGGTACAAATCTTGCAGTCTGTATGATAATCAGAATGATTCAATGCCACTGGTGATTTTAGTGATCAGATACATTAAAGGTGATGGAGTTTGAATAATGATCTGGAGGAAAAGAGGCACAAACAACACTTTAAAAATAACCATTTACCAGAATACAGCTTTCCAAAACAGCAACGTGTAGGTGAGGGGTAAGATTTTGATTTTCCCTGTTTGCTATTGTCTCATCGCCGATTAAGGAGTCATGTAAGCAGTGAACCAGACCAAACTGTCAAAAGAATTATTTCAATTCATTGTTGTGTGATACATCAATGCAAACTGTAAACAACCACTATCCCATCTCACTCGCACCTCCCATTATTCATCTTAATGCTTCAGAAAGCATGTGGCGTATGAACCCATATCAGTAATGACGTTTACATTGCAACATGCACTTTTAAAATAAACAAAAAAAACAAACATATTAACTCAGGAGGCAAAATGAAATGCCAAGAATTAATTGAAACCACCAAGCTTGCCCAGCTATGAAAATAAATTAATAAACAGTGTCAGTTACACACAAAAAAATCAGCCAATGTTGAGGTAAATCATTCCCATGATATTGAAGCTTCAAAGGCAAGCACACATAAAGCATTATTCTCCAAACTGCCCCGCAGATGAATTTATGCCCATGGACCAATATAAAATATGGGCTGGAATGGTATTGGCACATTAATATTGTATTTTCTGAAACTCAAAAGCAGACATATAGACAAAGTTTAGGTTTTTCTATGAACAAAAACTTAATAATTAATAATTATAATAACATTTAATAATAATTAAAAAAATACTCATATCACATAAAATGTCTAATGTACACACTAACACTCATTTTAATTGATCATCTACTATTGATTTTACTGAAACATATTCTTTTGTAACTAAAGCACATTAATGTTGATTTCAATAAGAGAAGGCCACAGATCGTTATTTCTTTCTACTTCTGAGTTCCAGTCTGTAAACATCAGCCAGGAATCTGGGCAGAGCGTTTATTAGAAAGCAAACATGGGAAACGGGACATAAGGCTTGGTAAGGCACAGAGACAGAAGAATAGAAAGAGTTCTTTCATATGTACCTGGTTTCCAAGGTAGAACTGGTGATGTGAAGAACAATAAAAAATATATAAAGGTTAGAGCGTTTGGCAGCGATGGAATGTGACACTTTTTGTAGCACATTCAAAAACTTACCTCCAACAAGATCTGCACATACATTTAAACTTCAGTGTTTAAAAGATTTCATATTTATGGTATTTGTTTTAAACATATGAGGTGTCTCTTTTTTCTTAATAAAAGGTTCAAATCTGCTTACCCGGTATTTGTTGGCACCTATTTGCTCCACTTGGAATCGTTTTGGACATTTGCATTTTGCCACTTGACGTGTTACCTACAAACACATTTTATTTAACCATAATTATATAAACTTCATTTTACACATTGAGAACTGGAAATTCAGGGCATGTTCATATTACCTCATCTTCAATTTTGTCTGCATCTGTTAATGGTTTGTAAGCGTCCTTGTTGGGATGAAGAGCTGCAACAAACTCATAGTAATCGATGTAGCCATCACCGTCCCTGTCAAATATGTCTGCCACAGCACTCATCTCCAGACGACTGGTTGGGAATTCTAGGGAAGAATCCATTAAGTGTTAAATATGAGCGTTTTTCCAGCTGCAGTACATTCTGTTCAGTTGTGTTTTTGCACGCTGGACACTTACTGGAAGAGAGAATGCCCTCTATGAACTCTTGTCGGGTCACCTTGCCATCCTGATCTTTGTCGATGCGGCGGAAGAAGTCCATGACACGAGACTTTTTATGGTTCATCCAGCGCATGTAGCGCTTCCGCCACACATCAAAGTCAAAGTTGGCAAATTCTTTCAGCTGGACAGATACATAAAGATGTTATAGTCAGCCAGAGAAGCAGAAGTTTGTGGAGTAAATGCGTGAAAGCCTTTGAACAGTGTTGAGTTAAATAT
This sequence comes from Scomber scombrus, assembly GCF_963691925.1. Lineage (NCBI taxonomy): Eukaryota > Metazoa > Chordata > Actinopteri > Scombriformes > Scombridae > Scomber > Scomber scombrus. The sequence continues at coordinate 13,087,826 of NC_084981.1, read as the reverse complement.
GAGAGCTGCATTACCTCCTCCAATCTGTCCAAAGCATCATTGAGTTTCCTCCTTCTGTCCAGAGCCAGCAGCCACACGTGCTGCCACTTAGTGACAAGCAGGTTGACCCGGGGGTTCTTGGTTTCAATGGGAGGTTGTGTTGCTGACGCGTACATTGTTTGTGTGGGAGAACGTTTTCCTGTAAGTGAAAGACAAACACTTTTAAAGTGACTTTAAAGTGTTTCGTTTTTTTCTTTAACAATGTAACCTAGAGGAACAGATAGGCAATGACATCATTCCAGGTGCTAAAATGCACAAGATGAGGATGTCGCGTCACCCTGCAGTGACTCAACACTTGGCCAGATGGCTTGGGTCACGCTCTGCAAGGGGGTGTTTGTGGGATACATACTTCCAGCTCTTCCTTTGTCGAGCACAGGGATCTGAGACTGGATTTGGGGTTCCAATGCAGCCTTCCTTTTGTGTGTCTTTGTGATTTTGTCAACATCTGGTTGCTTCCTGGTCATTTCCTCCATGAATGCCTGCAGAGTAAAGCAACAATTGTGGAATTACTATTGCGGTATAGTTTGTTATTCTAAAATTAAAAACCAAATAGCTCCCATTATTGTAAAAAAAAACTATGCTATAATTATGTTCAGCTGTAAATTTATTTACCTGGTGCTCAGCTATGAGGCTTTTGACCTCCTCAATCTCCTGCGGAATTATCTCCTTGTCCTTATCATTGAGGTTGGACTCGGCCCACTGTAGCCAGGTCAGCAGATTCTCCAGCAGTTCCTGAGTGGCTAACAGCTCACCTAGGGCCGTTGCCAGTCGCTGCTGGTGCTGCCTGGCCCAGGCTTGCACCTGCAACCACAACATTAGACACATTATTATTCATATTCAATAGAGACAGAATCATTCCTTTTGTGTGATCAGACTAAAGCTAAAGCTACAGCAGGCCACTAACCACACCACCACCCTACATGGTAACAAAACATCTTCAAAGTGTCTATCTAGGTATGTTTGCTTAAATACAATTATAGTAGTGCTGCTGTTTAGGTAGCGATCTGTACTAATAGAAACCCATAAATTATGATTTGTCACTTCTTTTGTTGTAATAATCCTGATGCAGCTCTAATTTAGTGATTCTGGCTAAAGGGAAAGAGAAGAAGAGAAATTATTGTATGGTTTGCAGATTAACATAATAATAATGAATTTGTGCTCTGTCATAACTGCAGGTATGATAGAGCAGACAGATATGCAGCTGCTGACTGACCTCTTCAAACCGGGCTTTAATGATGGTGTTCCAGTGTTTGATGGTTGTGATAGAGTCTGGATGGCAGATGGTCAGAATAGCCTCCCCCAAACTGGTCGCTTTATTAAGAGCCACTCGCTTTTCCTCCAGTTTCTTAATGAACTCCTTTAAATAGCACACAGAAAAGAGTTTAGATTTAGACAACAAAAAGTGTCTCATGGGGCAGTTTTAATATTGACGCTATAGAGCTGTTTCAATCAGATGAAATCATTCTTATGTTTGACAAGTAAGATAACACAGGATTAAACTGCCTGCAGACATGCCACACTTACGGAATTAGGATCTACGGAAGTGGATCTTTATTGTTTATTCAATCAGGAGACTTATTTAGAAAAGAATGTAAGCATGTTTCATTCCTACATTAAAACAACCTAAACTGCCAAAATATTCTCTTTAGGTATAAACTAATATTTGATCTTGATAAGAAATATAAATATCTGCATTGCTTGCCTTATGTTGGTCGATAAGTGCTCGCAGAGCCTCCTCATCATCAGGCAGGCTGCCATGGAAACGCAAAATCTGCTCTGCCTCAGCCAGCCACTCCAGCAGGATGTGAACTGTAGAGTGAAACTCTTCAGCCTGAAGCCAGAGGACACACATCAGTCAGACTCATTGACTCATTTACCGTTAAGTTATGATGACTGTAGGGGTAACCCAGTACCTGACACAGGGCCTGCTCGAGCCGAGCCTGCTTGGAAACTGAAAGGTTGCACACCGTCTCCCAGCGAGTGCTCAGCTCCTGCATCTGGACTTTGACCCAGGAGGAGTCATCATGACTGCTCTCAATCAGCTCCTTGGCTGAGCGTTTTAGAGCTTGAACGCTGACTGTCCTCTTTCCCAGCTCCTTCTGGAAAACCTGCAGAGCACAGTCAGTGAAGGACATGGTCAAAAACATATATCCACATACAGTCCATCATACTGAACTGAGTTCGATATTACTTAGTAAGAAGTACAACAGTTCAGATGTGAAATGCAGAAACAGAACCCATTCAGTACAGAAAAGTAGCAACGTTGCAATTAAGTAACAAACTGTCGGTATGTACAGTATATAACAGTATAAACAGTATACAACAGTATAAATAGTGTCTGGCAGTATTAAATAGTGCAAACAGCTCAGGAGTACAATGCAGCTCCATAGCCAAAACAGAATGGAAATGTAGATATAGTCTTCCTGAAAACTCAATGTGGGAAAACGAGGAGTCCTTGTACACTGAGGTTATGAATTACAGCGGCTGTCCCTGTGTTGTAGATACGGATATTGGACACAATATCCAGACAGTAACACAGATTGGATGAGAGTTGAGTTGAGTTATGTACCATGTAGCTTAATTGGTGGCACAGTGCAGTATGTGTGTGTATGTGAAGTCAGTTGTGCCAGGAAATTATGGGGGCAATCAAACAGCTTATGGGGGATATTTACTGGACTAACTCATGATCTATTTGCACGGTGATGAGCTGAGGCCTAGTTGGTAGAGTTTGCAGGTGAGCTTTCCTCATATATGTGCCCTGTTTCTCCAGTTCAGTCAGGACAGAGTGAAAAAGCCAGAGAGATAGTGTCCTCTGTGGATCAGCTCTGTAAGTGAGTTGGTGCGAGTCAAGTGAGGCAGGGCTGATGGCCTGGATGTGGGAGAAGATGAACCTTTCAAAGTACTTCATTATTGTTGGTGTGAGGGCAAACAAACGATAGTCTTTCAGACTGCTTTTTGGTTTTTTTCAGCCGCAGCACTATGATGGCTGACTTCAAGCACTTAGGGGCTGATGTCAGAGAGACAGGCTGAAGATTCTTGTCTCTTAAACTTAAAGTTACTTTGTGCAGTTTTGATACATTTTATAGAAAATTTAAAATGATAAAATAAAAACGAATCAACAATGTTTATTGTATTTCACTTCATGTCATAGATGTTTTTGTATGTAGCCTCCATAAAATCCTAGCATATATGTATATATATATATTCATTTCTACTATTCATAATTTCAATGTCCAAACGGAAATTTAAAAAACACATTCAACTTTAACAGACTTACAGCTGCAAAAAAAAAAAAAAAAGTGATGCTGTTGTGATGTTATGCTGGTTTTGTGCTGTTATAAATAAAATACTACTACTACTAATAATAATAATAATATTGGAAATGACAGCATCAGTTTTCTAGTCTAGCTGGACAGATAATTTCAAAGACACAGGGACTCTCAGTAGAAAAGTACTACAATGCATTGTGTCGCTTTATTTCTAATCTAACCCTGAGGTATTTAAGTGAATTGAATCTTGAAGTCGGCAGATTTAAAAACATTCTTGAAGATGAAAGGTTATGTGAATTATGTGAATTCAACGAAGTTGAAAATGAATCACATTTTGTTTTATATTGTCCCTTGTATGATGAACTGAGAACTCCAATATTTACTGAAATGTCTGTTAAAAACCCAGAAATGTTCTGGTGATCTGATGATGATAGAATGGACTGGTTGTTTAACTTTAATGTCTTTAAATTTGCTAAATATGTACTTGAAGCCTGGAAAAGGCGTCAGGATGGTTTATATGTTTAATTGCTCTAATGTTATCTGGTTTACATTTGCTATTATTTGTTCCTTTTTTTTTGGTGTCTTGTAAGCCCACTTGGGCTGGGCATTTCTGGTGCATGACACGTTAATAAAAAAATAAATAAAATAAAAAATTAAGTGGCCTTTGTTTTCTACTATGATTAAACAGTTAGTGATGAAAGAAAAAGGTGATATAAAATATATTATATTAAAAGATATTAGTAGTTCTGAGAGGACCAGGGATTCACTGACAGATAAAACAAGTGGGACATTTTGTGTGTGTGTGTGTGTCTTCTACCTTGTGGTTGTCTATGAGGTTGAGAACCAGGTCTATGTCTCCATGTACCGGCTGGTCCTCAGCAAGCTGAGGTTCCACTCTGTAAAGCCAGTCAATGAGAGCCTGGAGAGCATCTGTAAACTGGCCGGAGAACAGCAGGGCCTCCTCAAGCTTATTTTGCCTGCAGAGGAGCAAATATCATTGACACTGAATGAAGAGGTCCTCAGAGATTTGAAAACAGGAACAAACATGGGAATATGTATCCTTACCTCTCTATTGACTTGCCACAGACAGTGTCCCACTTGTCCCTCAGTTCGCTCAGCATGTCGTCCAGCTTCTGCTTATCATCCTGAAGAGAGGTCTTGTCTTTCAGGGCCCTCCCTGTTCGAACGGTGGTGTCATACACTGAGTGTTTGCTTCCCAGAGCTTTTTGGAACTCCTGCATATGAGAAATATTGTTATCAGAAATCTCCTCATATTTACCGACCATCTGCAAGAAGAAAACTACCATATTTTCTTAATATAAGTTTAGTAGACTGCTGTAAGTTTATATCATTGGATGTACAGGGTTACAGTGAACCTTCTGGAGGGATTTTATTCCTACTGTTGGCATGTCAGATAGTATCCTTATCTGCGTGTGTTTAGTGATCAAGAAGACAATTCTATGAGGGAAACAAACACACCACAAATAAAATTTTTTTAAAATAAATTAAAAAACAGGTAAAAAACTCAAGAGCCACTACTTTACAGAGATTAAAAGTATCCAAAAGCAAGGTCACCCCTAATACATTTGGCCCATCTAAGGATTATGATAGGATTAGTACAATCTCTCCACACAACACTGCAGAGACAACAAGAGGGGAGTGGATAGCCTGTGATGCAAGCAAAAGCACAACTAATGCATTCTGCATACTGTAATTCTTAATAGGTTTCACTTTTGCCTGCTTCCACCCTCTATTCATTACAAGTAAAGGCACAAATATGGTCCATTAAATGGCTGTTTCACAGTCCACATTTCTGAAAAATGGTCTGGATGCAGCCATTGTTGAACTCTGCTGTACATAGTTTAAACTTTTATTCTCTCTCCAGTAAGCTGTGATAAGTCAATGCACCATCACCTTGTGCTGAGAGAGCTGCGTCTTGATCTTGTCTGGATCGTTGGCAATTTCCACCTCCGAGTCCAGACTCTTCTCAGACTCTTCCAACCATTCCATCAGTTTACTCCAAGATTCATGGAACTAATGAAGGATAAAGAAATAAACACAGTGTAGAGTGTTTTAAAAAAAGGTATGATTTCACTTGATTTATCACCCGTTCCTGTTTAACATTCATATGATTAAGTTTAGAGGCTCACAGGAATGAAAATGCGCTAATAGGCTGCAAACAGAACATGAAACAGGCTTAATATATTTCCAGAGCTCTCCAGTGATAACAGTGGTGAAAAATGCATGCTTAACTGACTTACTAAAATATGGACACATGCAGTACCTGTTTTGCCCTCTTCCTGGCATCATCCAGCAGACGACCTCGCTCAACGGACCGCTGCACCAGCTTCTCCCAGCGGCTTTGCACGCTGAGCAGCAGGTTCTTGATCAGCACCACATCCTGTTTCTGGCTGAAATACTTCAAATGTGTGCCAGTCTTGTCCAGTTCAATGATGTGATCCCTGTGGGAGTTCACCTCCGTCACGAACATCTGCATGCACGAACAGGAGAGGTGTGAGTCAGATCAAAAGGCAACATCAGCGATCATCAGCAGAGGTAATGTAATTCATGTGATTAATGTGCTAATGAGCTTTTGAATGACAAACAGTTGGATGCATTAAGTTGTTGTTGGCCTGATGGCAAGCTGGATGGTGAGATATTAAACCACCATGTGTACATGATATGTATATTTATAATTTTTCACTTAATGAAGAAATTAGACACAGTCGTAGCAGCTGAATACAAGAAAACGCTGAATGAACTTAAACTGCTTTTTTCTAATCATGCACAAAAATATAAATAAAAAGGCACATTTCTTGTCATGAGCACTGTCTGCCCTCCTTTCGGTACAAACATTACCTTATGCTCATCAATCTGAAACATGATGGTCTCCAGTATGAGGGAAGCAGGGGAAACCATGTTGAGCGTCTGCTCCGCTTGGGTTAACCAGTTAATGAAGTCCTGCAGAGAGTTGTGGAAATCTGTGGCCAGTGTCAAGGCTTCTTCTAGTTTCCCCTGTGGACACGAAACATCATCAAGTTCAATGTTTAGTGGTGAAAATAATCCTGATTTCTTTTTCTCTCTGCACTATATGACTGTACTGTTTCTACACTTTAATTGGAAAAAGAAAACAGAGTGCTATTATAACCTGTATCATATGATGAAAACAAACCACTCGGTTGCTACAACACGAGATAAAGAAGGAAAAAAAACAATTACACTTCTCTTGTGCCAAACATGACCTCTGTTTAAACAGAGGAAGTTAACATCTCTGGAGAGGCTGATGGTGAAGCAGAAATGGAATGATGAGCTTTTAATTGAATGAAAGAAACAGCCATGGTAGCTCCATCGCTGAAAAACATCCGTTTGTCAAAGCCAGTGATTGAGGCTCATCACGACATTACTAATATAATGAGAGTTATGGTTTATAATATGTTTCCATTCATATATTATTGGGATCCTTGCAATTATAATTATTATAATTGAAATTATAATATAATTGTGAATACTTTCTATTATTAGAATACTGCTTTCTACTTGAAAGACTAGAGAAGTGTCACATTGCAGAGTGTTTGACCAGCAGCTGCAACTGTGCAGCTTTAAGATTCACCAGACATTGAAATTCTGGGAACAGAACCAAAGTAAATAGGAAGCAAAATGTTACAGCAAACCTCCAAGCAACAAGAATGAGGAGCTCCATATCTGGAGTGAAAATGGCAAGGAATAGAGGAGGTATCTTTCCATCATGTTAAAATGATGTTTATTTATTGTAAGTGACAAAAGTGAGAACATATTGTTCTTAAGGACAGTAAATAGATTTTAAAGTGGCTTAGATTTATGATTAGTTCTGTTATGTATTTTATGGACAAGCCAACTGTTCACAATTGCAACCTAAGAGACAAGTTTTCCCTGCTGACTCAGACAGCAACTGGCCTACTGTGATCTACAGTGTAACCACATCCTGTGTGTCCATGCCAGCACTCTGTCTTTACACCATTCATTATCAGCACTGGGATTAGAGGCTTACACGTATGGAGTCATGGCTCAAGTGTATGTCAGCGACCTCTCACAGGCACCTAAGACTGAGTCATGAACCCTAGAGCAGTGAAAGCCATTCAGTGTACGTTTACCAACTCCATACCTTTCTTTCAGCGACCTTCGCCTGTACTGTTTCCCATTTCTCCTTCAGGTTGGTAAGGTCCTGCTCTGTGTTGCTGTCAGGACCCTCAGGCATCAAGATGAGCACCTGCTGACCCTTGTTCATCAGCTCCTGATACAGCTCCTCCTTCACCTCGAAGGCAGAACACAACTCCTGCAAGAAAACAGACACAGTGATGTTGAGGAGAGTGATGCTCCTGTCAGAAAGTTAAAACAACTCGACTTTAGTTTTTCTGTAACATTTTTCAGTGTCTGCAGTAGAATTTGTCATTGGATGGTCCAAATCCGGTCCAAAAATGGAGAAAGAATGATGGTAGTGACGCAGGCTAAGACTTAAGACATGTTCCAACAAACGTTTAAACAGTATAATGTTGCTAAAAACTAAATGGTAAAAGTTATTGCTTTTAAGTAATCCCTCTGTTTTTGGTTCCATAAAAATGTCACTACCGGTGCTGCTTCAAGGAAAGCCTGCTGTGAAAGTGCCTTCACTTTCTCCATTAGAGAAAGGGAAAACAAAAGAGAAAAACATTCCTAAATTCATTATAGTCAGACATGGCTGAATCAATTTGAAAGACTTTCAAGGCTTTTTGTCATCTTCTGCAGGGGGATGCAAGTAGTGTATTTTGCAGTGTCATTTAATTTTCATGCTTGAGATAAAACACAGAAAAGACATAGTGGTCTCCTTACAAGGCTGCCATCTGTATGCAGCCTTTCATATTGTTAAACACGTACCAGATGGGCGTTAAGCTGCTCCCGGGCCGTGTCTGGTAAGCCTCCCACAGCCTTTGATGCCAACAGCTGACGTTCTGTGTCTTTCAGCCATTGCTGCATATCTTCTATCTCACCATGGAAACCTTGGGCCTACAACACAATACAACCTGAGTCAGGACAAAAGGTGTCACACATACTCATTGTTAAGAACCTATGGCTCAGAGAGAGGATGTCTGAGTTATTAATTCCTTGGATGTATTTAGCTACCAAAACTGGCTATCTGAGATATTCAATGGTATACATTAAAATGCCAGAAATGTAATAAATGATTTATTGAATTTATTGTTTATTTTCTTTTCGTGTCACCATTTGAATTTATCATTACATTTACTGGGTACCACGAATGAATAATTATCTTGTGTAGGATTGTAGGATTGGATTATTTGGCACCCAGCAATCAAACAAAACAAAAAAAAATGGCACTGTTCTTTACTTAAAAAAATTCCTGACTCTCATACATTCAACTGCGACAGTTAATGTGTTTGAAGAAACTTTTTTGAATAAAAATCTAAATCCAGGAGATGATTTTTATGCTCCTTAAATCCCCCTAACATCAAAGGACCCCCTTAAATGTCAAAGTTATGAACAGAAAACTCCACAAGATGCAAAAGGAATGAGGAGGGGAGAGAGAAAGAACTTCATTACTGACATAACATACCTGAATCAGAGCGCTTTCCAGCTGTTGCTTCCTCTGCGCTGCCTTCTCCTGGATGGCTTTCCACCGCTGGTTCAGGTTTTCCAGTTTGCTCTGCAGAGCTGAGGCTTCCTCTCCAGCGCTGGATTCCACCAGTTCATTACCTGCTTTGTTCACAGTCTCAACTGTCGTTTTATGAGCCAGCACATCAATTTGGAGAACCTGAAGAGATGATAACGACAGAAAAGTTGAAATGGGTGGATAGATCTAAATCATAAAAGACAAAACCAATTCTGTGTATATGTTCTAGAAAACTAATAAAACAGAAAACATTCCTAACTGTTTTAAATTGTTATACACTGATCAATACTTAAAATTGACTAATTATATTATTGTATAGTATTATTGTATTGTTGATATTATATTGTAATAAAGGATACAACAAGGGAGGATAAATCTGCTCTGTGTTTGTTTTATTTTCATGGATTAAAATTAAATGTAAAATGTGGTCAACTGCTTGTTTGGAATTAGCATGAAAGGAAACAACAACACTGTGGTGAGTAAAGGTTTGTCGTACATTGTGTTTGGCGAGTTCTATCTCGATGGCTTTAGGGTCTCCTCCAGTCTTCCTCTGCTCATTGAGCAGCTCCTCAGTGTGGCTCATCCATGCCAGCAGTTCATCCAATGCGTGCTGGAACTGGCCCAGAGCCAGGAGGCCTCCCTCCAGTTTGTGCTGGATTAATGGCAGATTAAACCATTAGAAACTGCAGAGAATGAAATCACTTGACATGCACACAGCACAACATGTCCACCAGCCTTTTTGAGTCTCTGTTGATGTATTTGTTTTACTTTTTTTTTTCCCCCTTCAAATTAGAAATTAACTACAGTGGTGGGTTTCAAGTGGCATTCAATTATAATGAATTATAACAATGTCTATAATGCATTATAAAATGATAATATAATGTATTACAACTATATAAAATAATACGCTATGATCCTCGCAAAATAAAGTCAGTGAGTGACCAGCATTTATGAGGTATTAAGATACATGACCTTATAAGTTATTAAAAAACAAGCTTTATAATCTATTATGCTTATTATTAGAAAAAATTATGCATATTTATGTATTTAGAGCTTGTAACTATAATTATACAGTGTCATAAGCTGATTATAATGCATTTAAAATATGTTTAGAATGCATTATAGATAATGGGTGTCATAAAAAGTGTTACTGGGTTATTATCATAGACTGTATATAAGATTATTAGGTTATTATATATTGTATTTAAATAGCATGTGATGTATGTGTGTGAATATTTGTGAATATATTTTTTCCAAATGTAAATGAGTCTAAAGCAACTTAAAAAAAAAAGGACATTGGCATCCATGGAGGAAAGTGCTATTAAGTTGAACTTCATAACAAACTATCAGTATATTCTTATTGTGAATACTTTCTAATTTTTGGGTAAAACTTTCCCTCTTTGTGTCTTCCCTGTCTGACCTGTCGGCTGATGATCTTTTCATCCAGGTTGTTCCACAGCATCTTGAGCTCAGACATGGGCTCCTGAATGGCGCAACGATCGGCATCCTCCGTCACCTTCTTCAGCAGGAGGCCTGCCTGGTGGTTCAGACGCTCCATCTCGATCTGGAGCTGGTATGACTCTCCTTTGTACTCCTAACACACCAGTACATACAGTAATACACCCCATCAGTCACTACAAATACAAAGTCATACAGACAATATATTCCACCCTACAAGCTATGTCTTTTCAGCACAATATTTGTCTTGTTGTACATCAAAGCAACTTTGACTACTCTGTGAAGCTATTTTTATAGAGCTTTTGTATGCCTAGGGCAGTTTCTCCACTAAGTACTCATTGTAAACACAGCTGTTATTTGACACTGTAGATACAGCAGGAAAAGCAGATGAATAATTCAGAGCAGAAGTTAATTCTCATGTTTTCAGTGTTTGGCCTAATAACATTCTGCTGCTGTGTGTAAGATGTGTTACGTTTATACAGAAATAAAAACAAGACAGTACCTTGAGTTCGACAATCTGCTGCTTGACAGTTTCCAGGTCTGTACCTACAGGTGACATTGAATCCAGTTTGCCCTCCAGAATATCCACCCAGTCAAACATACCCTGCATACAAGGTGGGGGAAACCATTGTTACTGGGACAAAACCAGGTATAGTGAACAGGGAGTCATGTTTCACATTTCACTGTCACGTTATGAGCTAAATCTTCCAAGTGGTCTGTAGTAAATCCAAGGATTATCAAAAGTGATTTTTAAAATTCAAACCGCTATTTAGATTAGCTTTACACACATGATTAAAAGTTGGATCTAAATAAAGCAAAGTACTGTGGCTGGTGTTTATTGTTTCAAAATGAAATGGGCTCTCGTAAAATGTTGCATCACTTCAGTCACTGCAAAAAAAGGCACTCTAATCTGTGTTTAATTGCAGGGCCTTAAAAATGTGCCTGTCTCAGTTAACAAGTGTATTGTCCTATAACTCATACGTTAAAACAAGTAAATGAACAACTATAATTTTAAGCTTCATCATGATATGATATATCTATATCTATAATACTATAATAGCATCTTATTGTGTCTTTGTTTTTAGATGATTATTTCACCTGCAGGCCGTCTTGGAACTGCACAGCAGCCTGCATGGCTTCTTCCAGTCTCTCTACCCTCTCCTTCCACGTCTTATTGAGATTTTCCCACGCTGAGTTCACCTGGAAAGGTAACAGGAGTCCCTCTCAATGAGTCACATGCAGCATAAACACTCAGAAGTATTCAACTAGTAAAATCTTTGCAAAGGACCACATGAAGAAGAGTCTTCATGAGGATGATTTTTAATATAATCTGTTACCTCATCAAGGCTTTTCTTTATCACAGGTTTATCAGGTTCTCCACAGGCAGTCATGAGCTCCTCTCCTTGGTTTCGAACTGTGTCAAGCTCCTCCTGAAGCCCATCAATCTCCTCTTTAAAACTCTGCAGAGATAAAAAGCAGTTTTAAACATGCAAAACGCTCACAGTCAGGCTCATTTCTCCATTAGCTGGATGATCGCTTCGTCTTTGGCATCTATCGGACCTCCACAAACTCTTGCTGCTGTTTGACCACTGAAGGATCGACTCCAGGCTCCTCCAGCTCCCTCAGCAGATCCTGGCTGTCTTTGATGGTGGCGATCAGAGCGCAGTGGTCGCACCAGAACTTGTCGGCCAGGTCCATCACATCCAGCAGCTTGGCCTCCCGCTCCTCCAGCAAGGCCTGGATGTCGTTCCAGAGGAAAACCATCTGGTCCATTTTGTCTTGGACAGCTTGTGGGGAAAAGAGGAGTGACAGTTATTATGAATACACAATAAGTCAAACACACCTGTCACACACTAACATTGATGGGTTTAATGGGAAGACATTTGTTCTATTTCTTTTGATTCTTACTTTATTATATAACAAAGGAAAGGAAATGAAATGACATTAAACAAATAAGACGATACAATATGTACTATACCTTTGGCAGATATGTCCTTGTCTGCACCTTCAGATCGTGCAATCATCTCTTCGCCTCGCTGCCTCAGCATCTCGTAAGAAGGTTGCAGCTTTTCTAAGTCCACAGTAACGGATTTATTTTCAGTAATCTGCTCCTTGATCTTGTCCACTTCAACTGAGATGGAAGGAGGCTGGTGAAGGCGCTCGGCAATCCGCTCCAGTGATTCCAGCATCGGGTCAATTTTATCATGGAACTGGTGGGAAATGAGAAAAGGAAATATATCTTTGTATTTATATATATTAATATGTTTGCAGAAAGCTGGAAAATATTTGGCTCAACTCAAAGAATCCCAGATAGGACACAATCCTATCAAATAAATCTGTGAAATACAATCTGAGGGATAACCTCTCTTAAACAGATTTCTGTATGCAAAACAGAGCTGAAACCATTTGTTGAATAATCTATTAGTTGATCGACTGAAAATCATCTTAGCATTTGCAAGTCAGTTAGTAACTAACTTACTAACTAAATAACTATGTTAGTTATTTCTAGCCTCTTCAATGTGAAGATTTGCTGCGTTTCTCCAATTTATATCATACTAAATTTTATAGGAAAAAACAATTAATTGATAATAACAATTCTCATTAGTTGCCTTAGTTATCCTGAATTAATTAAGTTAAATTTTTTTTAAAGATGCAGAAATGTTTAATTTTATTGGACAAGTTTAGTTTATAGGAAATGTTGTTTTTTTTTTAAAATGTAAAACTAAACTAAAATATTATCCTGGATGGACAAGGCACTGTCAACAAAAACTGTTAAAAATTGTCAAGATAAACAAAATCTTTTTTTGGTAAAACAACTGTTGGTCACCTGAGTGGATTTGGAGATGGCTTCATCCAGTGTTGCAGCTCTCTCCTTGACATCAGCCTTCAGTTGGGTGTAAAGCTGGTCAGCAACTGTGTACTTCTCTCTGATGGGCACTCCCTCCACTGGGCTCAGTTCCAGTAACTGAGGCCCGGTCTTATTCATCTTGTCAATGTGTGGCTTGTGCTCAGCAATCAGCTCTCGCATTTGCTGTAAAGGACAGGACATATTCAGTTTTTCATGAGTTGCTGCCAAAGCTTTTGAATAAAGGTGTCGAACCGAGCGTCTGCTCCTGTTGGCTTCTTACCCGTAGCTCCTCCTGCTGCTGTCTGAGTGTCTCATACTCAATGGCAGGTGGGGGCAGCTGGCTGAAGGTGTTTAAGATTTCTTGAAGCCATGGTGACAACTCTTCATAGGTCTCCCAGAACTGGCTTGCCAGAGACTGGGCGCGCTCCAGCTGCAGACAGCGTTCTGAGTTCAGTTGACTGACGACACCATACTTCTCCAAGAGAGTCTGGGTCTTGGCCTGATAGAAAACCAAGAAGATATTTTTACTTAAGGGATGACAACCAAATACGGCCAACCCTTAAATCTGAAATCCATCTTTTTTCACCTTCACAACTTCTTTTTCTTCTGGGTTTTTGATGTTCATGATGGCCTTTCCTGTTTTCACGATTTCGTCCACAGCATCTTTGTGCCTCATGATGTCCATAGAGAAGATCTGGAAAATCAGTAGTGAGATTGGCTGGATGTTACAAAACAAAGCACTGTATTTACTGTACTATGGGCCTGATTTTCTAAGATCCCAAATAAAGGGTACTAAATTGTGTGTGCAGTGCAATAGATTGCGGGTGATCTACTAAGAATAACTGCTCAAATGACAACAGGTGCAGACAGCAGTATTTAAATGAGGATTTTGTGTGTGTCTTAATGGAGAGTTTGGACAAGCAGAAAGCCCACAAGCGCGAAATGAAATTTGATCCCATGGAATTAAAGATTCTAGTGGAAGAGGTTAACAAACATATTGAGTAAGAGCAGAAAAAATATTACCAGAAAAAAACGCTATATGGGAGAGTATTTGTGACAACGTCAATGCTGTTAGTGAAACCAGAAATATTCCACTCCAAAAATATTAACATGGGTGGAAAAAATACGTCCTGTGCGTATTCAGTCATTGTGCCTCCTTCTCCTCCCCTCCACAGTAACAGAAGTCATATGTGCGCAGTGCACAGCCAGTTAATACCTGCCCTTTGTATTATTATATTGTCAGCAAAATGACCTTCAAATTTGGTAAATCTCAATGCGTGTGCTACATTAACATATTTGTATTGTCTCCTCCCTGTATTTTTGCACACTGGGGTTAAAACGCCCCATATTGCATATTCATTATGTCAAACTTACTAAATGGACAGCAGTTATTATCGTGCACATTTGAAAGACGCAAGCCTCAGTCCGCCGCATTAGTAGATCAGCTTGCACATTTTTTTGCGGGTGATGTCAAGTTTGCACATGTTTTTACACACGCAAACCTTTAGTAAATATGGCCCCTTGTGTTTAGATGGAAGCCTGTGTGTATATATACACATACTGTACTGTATGACGAGCTAACCTTCTGTGCTTGGAGTTGGGCTGTGGTTTGATCCTGCTCCAGCCTGATCTCGCCCACCGACAGCAACTTCCTCTCAGCATCAGTCAGCCAAGCCAGTTCAGTATCTGCAGCTTGTTCAAACTGGAAACAGACAAAAACACTCAGTCACTGATGTTTTCCATTCTTGAAAACCTAGTTTAGTTTAGTTTGATTCATGCAGAATAATTTCTAATTAGAAAATACTTCCATTTAAGTAGAGAAAGGGATACATAACAAAACAGAGAAAAGCCAAATGAAAAAAAGCTGTTTATTCATTTCTAGCTCACCTGCTGTGACTTGAGTATGTTGGCGTTGATCTGGTCGACCTGCTGGGTGATAGAGTCACAGACGGCTCTGTACCGCTCATTATCCTCTGTCACTAGCTTGTCCAGACCCTCACGAGCATGCCAGGGGATCAGATCAAGGAGAGAACTGCTGACCTCATTCAGCTTGTCAATCGCAGGTTTTTGATCTTTGGTCTCCTTCAACAAGGCCTGGACAAGATTGGTATGACACACAAAAAGCACACATTTCAGCATGATGGATGTGGATCACTGTATGTTACATGTAGGACTGGTGAGGCAACACATATAGTACTCGTACCTTCTGCTTGTTTTGTGCATGAATGAGCTGGTCCCCGAGTGGCTCCTGATCAGCAAATGCATGAATCTCAGCTTCTGCTTTCTCTAGCCAGGATCTCAAGTCCTCGTGGGAATGCTGTAGCTTTGAGGAGAGACTCAAAACCTGCTCCAGTGTCTTCAAAACGTTGTTACTCATAGAATTGATCTCAGCATACTTTGTTTTTATTCCATCCAGTTTGCCTTGGATAACAACCACCTCATCACCTACAAACAGAGAAAGAATGTTGATATTTTAAATATAGGTAGTCTTATTTCTGCTTTAGAATAGCAAGTATAGCATGTTGCTAACATGGCTGTAAATACAGACCAAGAACACGTGTAATAAACAGATAAGCTAGCATCTTGTATATATCTGCCAGTGATGAGACATGTTTCATCTTCAGAAGACAAAAACTGTGTTTGAGATTGTACATTTTTGCACAATATAAACTTGGAACATGCCAAATGAGAGAAAATGCAAGTTTCTAAACTGATTTTAACAAATGCCACATTTTTGTGCCCAATTATGAATCCTTTGACAAGGAAATAGTTTGCCGCATTCTGAAAATTAGATTTCAGCAAATTTTGTCATTTGCCTACTTTTAAACTGCTCACTAAATAAGAGCTGGACATCTTATGATGTGTATTACAGAGCCAGAATTGTTTGCTGAGAATCTACTTTGTGCTTTGATAAGAAGGTCATAAAGTCAGACGTGCCTGTTGTTTGCTTCAGTAGCTCCATCCCGTTAGCGATGGCTTGGTCAACATTCTTCTTCCTCAGCTCAATATCACTTTGTAGAGTCTGTAAAGGAAAAACACCACCTTAGAAAGTCACAGAAAAAAACTTTCCACTGTAGACAAAGCATGGCACATACAGTATATCACTAAAACCAACTGAAACATGATTGATGCAACTTAAATGGAAGGACAACATAATGATGGGCCTGAGGAGGAGTGTGTACCCGTTGTTCTGCCAGCTGATTTTCAAGAACGTCTATTTTGTAGTCCTCCACGGACACTTCATCCAGCTGCGTGTGCGCCTCGTTGAGCCAGTTCATGAGAGCCACTTCATCCTCTCCAAACAGCTGGGCATTCACACGAGCTTGCTGCAGCATCTCAGCTTTCCTCCTGCAGCGCTCCTGGAGCTCAATGTAACTGGCCTGGGTGGCATCCAGCTTGGACTGGACAAAGTCCTTATTGTCCACTGAGCTCACAGTTTTGAGCATCTGACCCAAACTGACAACCTGAAGCAGGTCTTTACTGTGATTCATAATCTCCTCCTCTAAGGCCTGACCACGGGGGATGGAAAACGAACCAAGGAAAAATGACAAACAGAAAACACAAACATAAAACAAAAGTATGAAAATGAAACTTAATGAAAAACGGAATGGGAAATAATGAAAAGCAAAAACTGAAAATCACAAACAGGATGAATAAAACTGAACTCAGCTGAATGTAACTCATGAAAAGATCTGAACGCATATGGTAATGATGTAAGACGATGGATTTTACCTTATGTTGAGAGATCTGATCTTCCAGCTTACATATCTCTGTGCCGATTGGTTCGGAGTGGGACAGGTGTTTCTCTGTGGCGGTGAGCCACTCGCTTAGGGGCTCCAGGGTCTCATGGAACTGCTGAGTGACCACTAAAATGCTCTCTAGTTGCTTGTGCCTGACACATTTATGAAAATAACAGAGACATAAGAGATGTGGGTTAGGAATACAGTATAGTCATCCCCTTTTAATCAACAGACTGATAAGCAAGTTTAATTCAGAATATATTTCAAAATATCTCTGTTATTTTGCAACATGTATTGGATACAAAGACAGCTTTACAGCTCCAGTACTGCTATATTTTCATCATGAAGTGTCATAACTTTGCAGTAGGAGAATCTCCAACTGTCCAATCAGTTAGACTTTCATCTCCTCGCTGTGCACGATGGACTGAGCAACTTTGAACGAATAGTTTGACATTTTAGGAAATGTGCTTATTTACTTTCTTGCCAATAGTTAGATGATAATTTTGACATCCTTCTCATATATGTATGAAGTCAGCTGGCAGCAGACTGGAAACAAAGTTAACATAATCTGCCTATCCAACACCTCTAAAACTCACAAATTAACAAATGATACTGTATCTGAGTCATTTAATCCAGTGCTTTCACATCAAGGACCCCTAAACTGGCACACATTAGACCACACACCCCTGTTGGATAAGATTTTGTCCCAGGGTCCCACATCTGATCAGATTTTTGCTTTTAGATATTTTATTACAGAAATTGTATGAAACTCATAACCAAAATAGTCTGCATTCTGTTATTGTGTTACTTGTAGATGGAAATATAGTGGAAAATAAAACTACTTTTTTTACTGGGGGCTCCTTGGAAAGTTCACAAGGACCTCCCCTGACCCCACTTTGAGAACCACTGGTGTTTGTGGTAAGCTAAGCAAACCAGCTGCTGGCTTTAGCTTTACATTTATTGTACAGATGTTAGAGTGGCATCAATCTTTTTATCTCCGTATGAATAAGTGCAATCCCAAAATGTCAAAGTATTCCTTTAAGCTTAAGTAGGTGGAAAGTAGTGAAATTGAAATATTAATTAGGTACTTTAGATCTTTGGCAAACTTTTCAATAGCAACATTAACACACACTAAAGCATTGCATTTAGAAGGGTGTTTAACATTACAGTGTTTATACAGACCTGTTTTCAGCCTTCTTGAGCAGAGTGTCCCACCTCTGCCCCAGGCATTCGATCTCTTTTGCAACCTTCTCCTTATCCACAGACTCTGCCAGTTCTGCAACCTTTCCTCCCTCTTTTTTTATCAGCTCCACCGTCGGCTTACGGTCATCCAGCAGTCTCTGTAAGAGCTGTCAGAGGCAAACAACTTATTAGGCGCCTTTAAAGTGCTCTCACTGCAAGCACTGCTTGGTGGTGAAAAACAGTAAATCTAACAGCCACAAATTAAATACCCATTAAACTCAAAGCTTTGTGTACCACATTCATGTTTAACAATGGGTGTCAATTAAATAAGATGAATGGCAGAGTTATAAGGTCGTGTGGAGTTAGTAGTGTTGAAGTGGAAAGACAAAAATAGAATTGCTGGTGTGTTTTACGCATGTGTTTATGTCTTTGTACCACATGATAAGGCATACTTTCTGCTCTTGTATCTGCGCCTTGACAACTTTGAACTCTGCAGAGGGGGGTTTTTGATTGGCCATGAGCTCCTCCGTGTCAGTCAACCAGCTGAGCAGTGACTCCAGAGCATCCTGGAACCTCCCACAATGCAACAGGGCTTCGTGCAGCTGGGCTGAACGCTCAGCAATCTGCAAACCACATGGTAAATATAGATGTCACCTGTTTTAAAGCCAACTTCAAACTCAACTCAAATGATAATATAGCAAACAGTAAGAACGAATGACTCATCTTACTGCTACTCACTCTTTGTATTTTTACTAATGAGCTCTATTCAAAAGTAAACATCAACCAGTTGGACCAGTCGTATATGACAAATAACCTTTTTATTGAGGGTATTCCACTTTGTGTTGACGTTCTCCAGGTCATCCTCCAGCTTCTTAGTGTTGGTACCTTTGGCAGCATTTTGGATCAGGCCCTGGCCTAGGGAGCTGATGTCCTGAAGCTGCGTCTGCAATGGATCAATCTCCTCTTTCTGGAAAGCCTACAATCAACAAATCAAAACAAATATTTTATAAGTGCTCAAATTACAATATCTTCAGTCTTATTTGAATTCTGCAAGTTGTAAATGATGGTTAAGATAAATCTAAATTTAAGGGTTATTGTTCCTACTGTAAAAGAAATTCATGATTTGTTTACAATTAGTTGAATTACAACAACTCTCCCTGTCATGATTGTGTAATCTAAAAATAATTTTTTCCATAGATCTATATTTCAAAAATGATGCCAGGAAGTTACGCTTTCTGAGAATTAATTGTCACGACATCACCTCAGGTTTAGTGTTTATATACAGCTGACATAAATACCTCGCTAACCTGTCAGCATCTTTTTTCTAAGAGCAAAGCACATCTAACAATTAAACACAGCTGTACATCTTCACACAGGCAAACTTCCAACCAGGCTAGTGAGTAAAACCTAATTCATTCATGTAATAAGATATTTAAAGAAAACACTAAGCCGGCAGTCAGGAAAAACTTTTTCCAAAAAAGCGTATCATCTAGTGAAACATGTGCTCCAACAACTAATGAGTAAAAATGTAGAAATAAAGGAAGAGGCTATTTTTGGGCACCTGTGGGGAGAAATAACCCAAAGGGTCCATTTCAGGACATGTAGTGATAGCGTTCAGAAAGGCCTCTATCTCTCCTGCATGCTGGAATGCCTGTAAATTTTTAGGTAGACAGGCCTCCACCGACTGCAGAAACTCCTCCAGCTCCTCCATGTTGTATTTGGACGCTCCTTGTTGCACAGTACATGGTTTTGTGTGCTGGCGGCACTCTATGGGTAGAGTTACAGAGTTTCCGTATGTCTCAGGCTGTGTCACCACCACACTAACCAACTCACAGTCCTCCTGAGATGACACATCCTCTAACAGCTCAGCAGTGGACAGCTCATCATAGTCTGTTAAAGTCCTAGAACGCCATCCAGAGCTCTCGTTTTGAGTCCTCGTGGCTGACCCTGAAGATGACCTGCCTGTGGAGTATTTGTATTCTCCGTTGCTCAGGGTATCCTTTCCATTTAGATCCACCACACCAGACTGTGCCTGTCTCCGCTCCTGGACTAGGCTGCTACTGTGGTAAAGAGACCGGTTATCCCGAGCAGGTGAGAAAGGAAACTCCTCCTGCCCTGAGCTAAGAGATCGCCCTGTTTTCAGGTCTCCAGACATATGCATTGCCTCTGAAGATGAGAGACTTCTTGTACCGGGGCCTCCTCTCTTGTGGGATCGATGAGCGTGACGCTCCCTCTCCACAGTGGGGCTGTACAGACCTGAATCCTCCTCAGACGTCAGTGAGCTGGTCATACTCTGTCCTCTCCTGCCATTGATCAACCCTGGCCTGTCCGTGCTGCCGGAGCACAAAGTTCCACTGCGGCTGGCATACTCGCCAAGATTTGTGGGGGCAAAAGTCCGCCATGAGCGTCGATGATGAGGATGCTCCCTCTTCTCTCCTCCCTGCAGACGTGACTTAGGCAGCACTGCATCGGTCGCTCTGATAATGTTTCCATTGAGTTTCAGTCCATCAAAGACCGCACGCTCATCCCGCATGGCAGGTTTCCGGGTTTGGAACTCAAATGAACTGGAAGCAGAGAGAACCCCGTTTCCACATAGGCTGCTGAAGTCTAATGTGCGGTGTGTGTAGGGAAGGGTGCCTGTGAAGTGCCGGGAAGAAAGGCTGCCTTTAGAGCCCGAGTCTATCTGCTCGTTGAGCCTGACGGTGTCATAAATGGATCTCTGGGGCACATAGCAGTCATCAATGTTCAGGTCCTCCTCCTCCCCCTTCCCTACACAGGAAGGGTTTTGTCTGAGGCAATCTGGTCTGCTCAGCGGTTTCCCCATGCTAAAACAATTGTCTCTACTTACTACAAAGAAAAGACTACGATTGTAGTGAAATGCTTTGAGGTATATGTTGCTTTAGTGCATGCTAATTACTGAAAATTTTTAAAAAAAAATTGTGAGCCATTTATACAAAGAGCAACTGTGTGCAAAATAACAGCTTTTCTCTTCCTTTTATATGAGAAGATAAACAAATACTGAAAATGTTTCACTTACGCAAAAATTAAATCTCTAAAAGCTCCTGAAGATTTTCTCTTATATATATTATAGTGCACAATTATCAACTTACATAAAAAATGTAAGGCTTAAGAAATTCAAATATGTCAAACAATATTAAAAAAATCCTAAAGAAATTTTAGGACTGTCTAGCAGCTTCAAAGTCAGAATCAGGAATGACAATCCAGTCTTTCAATACACCTATCCCAACAATATTCCTCCAGGCTCTTCTCCGTGCATTTCCAAAACTTAATCACATTTCCTCTGGTCCAAAGTGCTTCTTTTTCCCTGAAATCCTTGCAGCATCCATGCGAGCTAAAGGACAATGTTCAGTGCAAAGTAGTGAGATATCCACAGACAAATCCGGCAGGCTCCGCAAAAACTGTGGGCAGCTCAGAAGAGAGCTGGTACTCCTGGATAAACAAAATAGCCTACCCTTTCTCTCTCATTGCTTCCCTCGCAATGACAGACACCCTCCTGGCAGAAGGTTTCATGCCCCGCCCCCGCTCATTATTCAGACAACATCTGCCACAACTCCATTTGTGCTTAGAGCCGCTCCGGCACATGTTGATTGGTAGACACATGACCCCCCCCTCCACCTCCCCGCCTTCTTATTCCCCCCTATGTCTGCATGGCCCATATGACTTCACTTCTAAGCCATCTTCTGCATCCTGACACGATCACTCACTTTTCCTCTTTTTTCTTTCTTTCAGTGACTGAGGGAACAGGGAGGAGAAGTAGTATGTACTACTTTACAAAAAAAAACCTAGACCAGCAGGCAGCAGCAGCTCCCACTCTGATGACATCACACTGTGCAGAAATAGATACATATTTCTCTTTTTTTTCCCTTTTTGTCCTCCGTTTTCTTCCTGTGGATGGTTGCTGTGGACCCTGCAGATATTCTTAATTACTGTGGAATGCTGCGGGAGGCATAGGTCGCAGGTAATTTAACACCGACAGCTCTGCCAAGTGCATGAAGGGGCTTTTTATGTCTAGTGACCGGAGTAGGAGAAGAAAGACGAATAGAGGAGATAATGAAAGGAATTTATTTTTGTTTCCTAGATTTTCTACACCGCAGTAGTTCTGTAAGGAGCTGCACAATCCCAACTTCTTTGTACAGTTTTGCATGCATGAGAGGAGACGGAAAGAGGATGTTGGCAGAGATAAATAAGCAGTTAAGATCTGGTTGGATTTAAATAAAGGATGTTCAGCCACTGAAACCCATATACTTTTTAAATATTCTGGCTTTTGAATGAATTTCCAGGTCCTTTTGCCTGCACTGTCCCATTTCTGATTCTTTTTCAATTTAAACTAAAAATCAAACTCAAATCAGACAGAGGGAAGAACTTCTTCCTGAATCTTCACCAGTGATTAATAATATTTTTTTATTTTCTTTTACATTTTGCTACAATTTACATTTCTGATTTTGTGACTTTTAATAAAATGAAGCAAAAACTTCAAAATATCCCAAAGCCCTATTCAACATATTTAGGTTGCTTGCTTTGTCTTAGCAACAGTCCAAAATGCAAAAAACAAGATAAAAAAAAAAAGCTAAAACCAGAGAATTTGGGGCTTTTTTGCTTAAATTATTAATTGATTATGATATTTTCTACAGATCCACAAATTGTTATTATTACATTTTTCATTACATTTTTAATAGATAATATTTGTTAAAATTTTAACAACACAAAAGGCTGACTCTATTGTATTTACTATAAACAATGTGAAGTCACATAATTAACTGTTCTGAAACAGCATTCAACTGCTATTTAATGGGGCTTTTATATCACTGCCAGAAGTATAGTGTGAGAAGAGTCTTAAGTATCATTTGCAAACTGGTCTTCTGGTATTAAGGCTCATTTGAGGACTGCTTTAACATTTAAGATGTAAGCCTACATTGGACACAAAGACTAAAAAACCTTTGATGAATTAAACACTCAACATAATCGCCTTACAGCAAAACAATGTGAACTCCTTTACCTGCAATAGCAAAAAGCTTACAGGAGTTTCATGTTTCACTTTAAGACGAGCATATTTTTGTTATATGGCAGTGAGTAAGGAACACTATGTGGTCAAAGTGACACTATTTTACCAACCAGCAGGTTAAGTTTGGTATGATTCATAAGGTAGAAATTCCATTTTGACTTGCAAAGAGGCACTGATGTAATGTCTGAACAGAGAAAAGACACCCACGCCAACCCCCAGTGGTGCTGAGTCATTGAGCTGGCCTTTAAGGTACACGTAAAAATATATATGCACAAAGACTTACTTCCTCAGTCAAGCTTCCACAAATCTCATGTGAAAAACAAGTGCAAACGCACAAAGTCAGGCGTGTCTCTTTCAAAACTTGACCTAAAATGGTAACAGCACATGAAAGAGACGAACCCAAGCGCTTGTCTTTTTCTGTTTATTTCTTTCTCACCGGCTGCCAATAAAGTCCACTTACCTACAGTCAAGTATGACACAATCATGTAATGTTTCCTTGGCATTAAAACTGCTGCAACTAAATAAAGAAACAACTCAAGTTCCAACACCACTTTGCTGTTTTTGACTATCCTTCCCATGATGAAGTATTGGCTCGCATTAATACAAAGGGGATTTTCCACCAGCAGCTGAGGCCGTGTATGCCCTCTAAACCCAGAGTGGTGACAAGACAAAGAAGGGGGGGGGGGGGGGGGGGGGGGGCATGCGCCATGACAACGCTGCTCAGCAACAATTTCAATCAATCCCTTTTTACTTTAATAGTAACCCTTCAAGGTCTTTAGACTAAACTCCAAACAAAATACTAACACCCCCTAATCACGCCACACCAGATATATTAAACCATGTAACTCAACTGGAGGTTTGAGTTGAGGTTCACATGAGTGCAACACCCCCTTAATTGAAAAAAAATAAATAAATCCCTTGACCTACATCTTCAGACAGATCTGTGTCGCCTGCCTATACACATCTGTTTACATTGTGTTACTGTGATACTGTCTAATACCATAGATGAAGAAGTGTTTCAGAATTTCACCTCTTAATATGGGTTAATCCTCTTTTGGAAAAACTCTAAAAGAAGCTTTTAAAATATTTTGAATCTGTCTGTAAATCTTGCTAATGGCTATCTCTTATTTTATCTCTCACTGATACCAGTAAAGTCCTCTATGATTTTATAGACAGTATGGAGAAGCAGATGAATTGAAAGCAGACCCTTTGGACAATTAGGAAGCTGTTCAGCATGTAAATAGTACTACAAATGTGGTTACCTGCACGAAATCTGCATGTTTAGCTGATATATTCTTAATACAATGAAGGAATCATAGTTTTCAGAATTACTATCAATCAATTATAAGCAATATAATGTACTACTAGTGCTATAACATTATAAAATGCATAAAGAAGCTATATAGGCAGTGTTATTTAAACCATCAGGCTGCATTTTGCGTGTTTAATGATATATAATCACCATGAACGAATAAAAAAAGAAATGGTAGGCTAAATAATGCAGTATACAACATTTGAATCCTTCTCACACTGCATTTAGCATTGCCTGACTTCATCTTTGAAAAAGCCATACAGTAATTTACCAAATACTGCAGGGTTTGAGGCCATTTGAGAGCTCACAAACCATCACTTCACTAACTGGTATCTGAGTCAGAAAAGGCAAATTAACACTGACCTACTCTAAGCATAGAGTTAAAGATAATGCCAGGCTTTGAAGGTTCAAAAGTGCCCAAATGTTAATGTTAAGACATCAGGATGCAGGCCCAGCTCCATCGTTGGAAGCATTGAATCAAGCAACGCCCTGCTGGCGACCACCTGGCTATGACGGTCCTTCCCTCTTGCACCATCACTGCATATGGGCCGCAGCTCTTTTGTTAACACCAGATGCCCGAATGAACCGGCAGTCCCCAGAGGATTACCACGTTTGTTGCAAGTGTGTTCAGTGAAGAGCCTGCTGGTAATCTCTCCTCTACTGCAAGATTTTTGTGGAAATGATTTGTGATATTTTAGAAACATTTTGGAGACCTTAAATAAAACCTAGGATAGATTACAGCTTTTAGGTTGTTCATAATAACAAAAAGATGAAAAAGACTTAAAGATCAAATGTATGTGTATGTTGCACATGTTCGACTATCTAATCTTAGCCATTTGTTTCAATTGTGCTATGCTGTACTGTATATGAACAAACTGAAGAGGAAAGTGGTAAATACTGCATCTGTGCACATTCTGCCAAAGCAGACATTATTGTGAAGAAATATTAAACAAATATCTGAGAATTCTACAGTCCTAACTACAATCATCTGCTAATTATTTTAAATTTGTTTTGTCTGTAACGTTTCACAATTTAGCATTTATAGAAAGCATACAAGCATTTCATTAATTGTTTATACATACTACATTGTAGTTGCTAGCAGAAATAAATGTTCACTGATGTATTTATCGACATCTTCAACTTCACCTGTGGTTACCCAGAAGTGGAGGCTGGTGTAAAACCAGATAATAAATGAGAACATAGTAAAACAAAGTTGTAATAATATAAAATATGCCCACTTCAAATCATAGGACAAATTATAATTGTGAGAAATATTACACATTAATTAATACTTAAAATTTGATTTTGATTTTGTTCTTATATCTGCTTATAACTAAATTATTTATTAAAACAATTTATAAACCTTTTAATAATGTACTGCTTACTAAAAGTCAAGTGTTACCATTGTCTCAGTTTAAAAAGGGACAACAGTATCACGAAGTTAAATGAAAATATAATTCAGGCAAAAGCTGGAAAAACAAGGTTAGCATAGCGAATCTACACACTACCCTAGTACAAAAGACAAACATCAAATATTCACCTTATTTCCAAAGATATGATGCGTGCTGCAGCTTCAAAAAATGTGGTTTAAATGAGTTTAAGAACTAAAATTGTGCCAAAGAGATCCTGATCACAGTTTCATTACTGATGTAGCAGAGAAATTAAACAAGACTCACTGTTTGAAGAAGACACAGTCCATTTGGAACAACAGCATTAGTTTCACCACTGTAGCAATGCAAACTGATCCCCTCAGAGCACAAAACAAACGTGCAATACCACATATAGCAAGCCAGCAACTTAGGACTAATGTTCAATGTCTTCTACAGTGATTTCAAATATACTCAATCATTAATCTTAATCACTTTCTCATTGTTTAACCTGATGAATGAAAATACAGTTATATGAAGTTCTGTATTTGGGCCTATAAAACAAAATAAATGTTACCTTAAAGGCCTCCAGTTGTTGATTGATGACGTCTGTCTCCATGCCGACGGCCTCCTGGGATGCCTCCTTTTCCACAGCTCCGCTAAGTTTATCTTCCACTTGGTGAAGTTTACCATACAGCTCCTCTAGTTTGGTGAGAGTGCTCTGCACCTGCGTCTCCTTGCCTTTAGCTCTGTCCATCAATTTGCCACACTGCTTACTGAGAGTATCCAGATCTCTCTTCAGGCCTAGCAGGTCAGGTGAAGATTCAGTCTCTAGCATCTTCTTGCAGCTGTCCCCAGCGTTGGCTGTGTTGGCCATCAGCTCTTGTAGCTTTGTAAGAAAGCTCCCAATGTTGTCCTGCTGCTCCTTAAGAACAGCCAAGTTAAGAGCCACTGGAGCCATGCTGTCCAACTCATCATCCAGATCTGTGAATCTGCTGAACATCTCACGGATGTTGTTTTGGAACTGCCCAATACCCTGCAGTTTACCCTCCAGGACTTGGCATGTCTTCTCTAGTTTGTCGTTGAGGGTACTGTAGTCTGTCTCTATGCTGTCAGCTTGCAGTAAGAGGTCTGTGACTCCATCAGCGTCTGGAACGTCTACTACAAGGTCCTTAGCTAAGTTCTTCAAGTGTTCGACTTGGTTCTGCACTCCCGCCATACTCTTATGTTGGGCTTTCATGTTGGTTAAGTTCTTATTGCTGTGTGCCTGCACTCCTTGTGATTCATATGCATCCACCTGCTTCTTAGCCCCCTCTAGCTGACCCTTTGCCTCTTTGTAGGCATCGTTAAATTCCTTAATTGTATGTGAGATCTTCTCCAGGGATTCCCTTTTGCTCTGCAGACCCTCCTCAACATTTTCCACTCTTTTGCCAATGCTATCCTTCTCCTCTTTTATATCTTCAGTGTCAATATTGGCCACCTCCAAAAGGCTATCTGCAGCTGTGTTGAGCTGCTCCATCATCCCCCTGTGCTTGTCAATATCTTTCTGAAGAGCTTTCACCTGAGAAATTGAGCTCTCCACAGCAGCAGGATCAACAGTTAGTTTGACTCGGTCTTCACTGGCTTCACACTCCTGAATCCAGGTGTTGAGCTTCTCTGCATGCTCCTGATACTTCTGAGATCTCTGCAGAGCAGTCTGAAGTTTGTCAGCCTGTTCCACTGAGTTCTTCTTCACCTCCTGCCAGTTAGATGAGAGGGTAGTGAGCTGCCCCTGTAGTGCCAGCTTTTCTGCACCATCAGTGTTCTGCAGAAGCATCTCCCCTTCCCCGATGATTGTGTTATAAGCCTCCTCATGCTCACTAAGAGCCTTCTGGAGTTTGCTGTGCTCCTCCAGGGTTTGTTGCAGGACCTCCACTTTGGCAGATATGTGTTGAGGCTTAGACTGGTCCTGGAGATTTTCACCCAGCCATGACTGGAAGTCTTTGGAGGTCTGATGGAACTGCTGAGAGCTGGCAAAGGTGGAGCTCAGCTGCTCGATCTGTTTTGCTACAATAATAGAAACAAAATAAAGTGAGTTATATGCTGTAACTTTAATTATGTTAAAAGTGGAGCTAAAAGTTGCAGATGACTTTTTATATCATTCTACATTTCAGATGTAATTTAGTCTCAAAGCAGTTTTTCTACATGCTAAATAAAGAATTGTTGTAAAGATTTTGAACATTCATCAAACATAAAATAGATTTTTTATGTTTGTTTATATTTCAGTCTTAATACTCTACTACAATTTAACCAGACGGGAAGTTGTTGTCATAGAATCAACATATTCCTCAATGACTCAACACGAACAGAATGGTTCCTTCTTTCCAAACATTACAACATTACATTACTAAGTTAAAAGGCAAACCTGCTTTCTCTTCCAGCTGTTTGAAAGGCTTGCTGACACTCTCCAGCTGTCTGGCTAAGTCTGCTTTGAGATAGTCCTCAGTCACCATTGCTGTGAGTTCTGCATTGATGGCCTCAGCCTCTTTCAGCTTCTTCTTCTCCTCTCTTAGCTGAGCGGAGATGTTCTGGACTTCCTCTAACTGCTTCTTTACAGCGTCGGGCTGGGTGCTGTGGGCCTGATGGTTGGTGAGTTGATTCTCCAGCTGAGTGGTGGTCTGGCTGAGACTTCTCAGTAAATCCTGAAATTGCCCCGTCTTCACCACAGCCTGGTCAATGAGACTGTCTCGCTGGTCCAGTTGCCCTGTAAGGCCTTGCCACTTCTGGGTGACAGCAGTGAGTTGCTCCCTCACCAGCTTCCCATTTGAGGGTGCCTGGTGGCCTGAGGAGCTTAGAATGGCAGAGGCAGCTTCTTCAAGTTGCTCATATTGAGGTTTTCGGCTCTTGAATTCATTCTGTAGAATCTGAAGGGAAGAAATCATTCAAGATTAACAATTCATCACAAAACCAGAGGAAACACATCTCCTAAAGAAAGGTGGACACTTCCAAGTTACCAAAATCATGCTTACCTGAACTTGTTGCTTTTGCATTTTAAGCATGTTCGGGTCTATCGAGAGTGGTCCAAGCACACTCATCATCAGCTCTTTCTCCGAGAGCCACTGGCCAAGCTGCAGTTCAGTGGTTTTGAAGATGTCCAGGTTCTTGTTGGACTGCTCCAGGTGCTGCTTCCTCTCCTCTACAGAGCCGCTGATATCTGCCCAAGCAGCATCTAAGCAGGAGAGCAAATCACACCAGTTGGCATGAGTCAGCACCTTTCTTTGCACTGTCCCACTGTTCTGCTAGAAAACCAACTGTGCGGGACTTGGCGCTACGAATGTGTTAAATTAACTGGCGGGGCAGAGCGCAGGTACTGTGACAGACTCATACTCTGTTTACATGTATGTGTGTAGAAGGGAGATTACTAGAAAGGTACCGGTAATATAGTTGATATATGGCATTTTGTAAAAGCCTTTATTCAAAGGCCAGTGCAATAATGAGATCAGAACCATTCAACATTCTTCTGACAGTTTTCAGTGACATAAATTACCCAGGGCCATCTGGAAACAACACCTTGGTGCATACCTATTTCTGCCAGCATCTGCTTCCACTTTGCTGCCTCTGGGGAGTTTGGATGAGTTTCAATCAAGTTGAGGAGCTTCTCTCTTAGCTTCTGGAGCTGCTCTTGCTTTTGCTTCATGTCATCTTCAAATGCCTGAAAGAATTAAACAAATTATGAATGCTAGCTATCTGTGATATTCAACTTTGATGTCATATGACACAATTTTGTTCTATTTTCAGTCCATTTGGTGGTGCGACAAAAACACCTTTGTACCTTCTGCTGCTCGAGCTGTGTTTTCACTGAATCTTTCTCTGTGGCGGCATTGTTCCAAGATGCTGCAGTATTTTTCATGTCCTTCAGCCATGCCATCATGTCGTCAACATCCTTTTGGGCCCCTTTCACCTCTTGCACTGAGCTACTAAGCTCTGAGGCTCGATTCTTCAACGTTTCCCCCAGGCTTGTGTATCCCTCGTTGATGAATGACATGTTCTGCTGAATTACCATCAGCTCTGAGGATATCAAAACATTTTTTGAAGTTTCCTCGGTTTTTATAGTTGTAGTGTCATTATGAGGTTAAAGCATGCTCCCAATGAGGCATTATTAATACAGTAGCCTTTAGGTACAGTATATTCAGATTGCGAATGAGGAAAGTATAACTACACTTATTAAATAATGAATTTAGTGGTGTATGCTTCCCAATATCTCCCCTCTGGTTGAAGGGATCTCAGGGCCAAAATCATTTGAAAAAAGTTGATGGAAAATAATGAAATTTCTCTGGTATTTGGTTGGTACTCAATTGCCTATTTTGAGCATTAATAAAAAATGTATACATAAACTACTGAAATCTCTCTTTTTGTCGTTCAAAATCTGAACATTCTGTTGAAACGATTTTCAAAAGTTGCTATTTGTTTGGCATAGAGTCACATAGCAATGTTTTGGAACCAACAACAGTGATGATATAGCAGACCACAAACAATGTGTTTACACAGCAGCATCTACATACAGACTTGATTACCTTTATTGGTTAGGTAGGAATGGCTCGCTGGACCACCACCATTAGTAAGAGCTGATGCAAAGACATAAGACAAAGCTTGTGTAAAGGACAGTCTGAGATTGTTGGCACAAGATGTTTCCATGATCTCTAACGGTTAGTGATTATACACTACTCTGAAGTGCACCCAAACATCATGCTTCCCATTCCTTTGAATTATTCAGACATATGCTGCTCACCTGACTTGTTAGGGGTCTTTGTTTTGGCAGGGGATGTGAGGAAACTGATGAGGCTGCATAGTGATGACCCTTTACTGTTCAGGTCTTGGACAGCAGGGCCTTTGGATGTCCATTCGTCTAATAATCCCTGATGAAAGAAAAGTCAGTAAGATAAATGATACATATTGTAGGATATATGACAGCTAGCATTCATACACATCTCTGAAATGTTATTTGAGAAATGCAATACTTAAAGAAATGAATTATGTCTCCTATTCATTTTCACTTTCATAGTGATTTTGACATTTTAGGATATCCCTACTGCTGTGATCTTTTCAGTGAGATCCTGTGCAGAAAAATGTCTCTCTGCAGGACATCATATTCTTTTACTCCCTGATCTGTCCTGAGTAAACACTTTCCATTTATCTGTCATTAGTTGGCAGAGAAATAATGATGAGATGTTGGGGAGTTTGGGGAGGATGGACTGTGAGCTATGAAAACACATCTACAGCTATCTATTGCAAAACACATCATCTTCAATTTGTAGTGTCAGATGTTAAATATAAGTAGCTTCTGTTCCAACACTTTAAGTGCAGTTAGATAAAACATATATGGGAATAACACTGTCTCCATACAAACTTTCTATTTATCTGATGACTCACAGTGACTGTCTGCAGGTCCTTCTCCAGACTTTTCTCACTGCTGCTTGGCTGAACTACAGGTACTTTCTCAGTGGTTTCCTCCAGCCACTTGGTGAGGGCGCTGGCTGCAGACCTGAACTCACCCAGCTGGTCTTGGCAGGTTGACACCTCATCTTCTCTGTAGTAGAGAAGAACATCAGTCATATGCATAAATCTGTACATTCCCAACATCATATTAACAGATTTTTTTATAAGTTAAGGAATATTTTTCCTTCCTACTGAAAGTCCCAACTTACTTTTCTTTGACAGTGTCTTTGAAGGTGGTAAAAATATTCAAAAGATTGTCCATCTTGCTCTGAATCTGGGCTTTATTCCCATCAAGGCTTATTTCAGACAGCTCATTGGACAAGGTCTGCAGCTTCTCCAAATCACTGGCATGTTCAGCCATCTCAGCTTTAGTGTTCTACATCATAATTAAAACAGTCAGTCATTATTTGTGATCTATAATAATATTTTTGATTTACAGGACCAGTGTGTAAGATTTAAGGCGATCGTTTGGAAAAAATTGAATTATAATATATTCATAAGTATGTTTTCATGAGTGTATTGTCACCTCTTCCACAAATCCCATTATGTTTCACCATCATGTTTCTACAGTAGCACAGAATGGAGCAAACAAACACTGGCTCTAGAGGGGGCCTTACGCATTTTTTGCAGCCACTGTCAGTTGTCCTACACACTTGGAAGGGGAGGTGGTTGGTTGCAATCTGCAACCCCATCACTAGATGCCACTAAATCCTACACAGTGGTCCTTTAAAAACACTAAATAAATATTACTGAAAAACACCAAGATGCTCATTTATGATAGTTAACAGTACCAGTATTATACTTACCTCCATTAGTTGAGACAGTTCATTGAATGTTTTCCCTGGTCCATCTGTCTCATGTAGATCTTGTGAACGCTTCACAACAAACTGTTGGGCTTTATCGGCGATATTCTCAAACAGTTCCACTTTCTCCTTCAGCTGCTCCAGTTGTGATACTTTTTGCTTATGCTTGTCACAGGCATCAGAGAAGCGCTGTGAGAGAGCATCCATCTTAGACTGGAGAAGTGCTGCAGCAGAGGGATCTGCCGTCTCCACAAACTTCTTCACTTTGGCTTTCATGGCTGAGATGCTGCTATGGCGGCTAGCTATGTCCTGCTCTAAGGCCTTAAAAACACAAGATAGACAACAGAAAAGACTTAATGGCTAAATGGAGTGAGTAAAAGGCTGGTAAGAAAAAAAAACTAACTATTAACAGTGTATCATAGCGTGTGTAGTTATTGTGTACGCTCACTGCTTCTTTGCTGAGAATATCTCCAATGGATGCAGAGTCCAGGGGTATTTGTTCTTTCTCTTTCACGCTGTTCTCCACTCCCTCCATCCATCCCATCATTTCATCCAAACCATCCTGAACACTCATAGAGCGTGTCAGGGTGATCTGCAGTTTCTCATTTCGATCACTTACAGACTTAGACAGATTGTCATACCGCTCCACTATGTCATCTACAACACATGGAAACAAATCAGGTTATGTTTAAAACTTTCTAACTTCTTAACACAAGCAAAGTAAACATTTCAAAAGAAAGCAGAAATTTATCTTGCATTTATGAGTTTATTAAGGCTATGCTTTTGGCAAAGGATTGCAGTCCTATAGCACAATGAAAGATTTAAAAATGTAAGCCAAGGAAAAAAAAGGGAAAATAAATAAGAAATCCAACAGCGATATTTCACTTTAGATAATTTTTTGTAAATTTTAGAAAAGCAATGATGGACACATATTTTTTCTTGCTACTTTTCATGACAAGATGCTGGCTCATCAACCTGCCTACTTAACATAACAAACTGTGCAGCTGACATTTTGCAGGACTGTGAAGTTTAGAAACTTCAGGCTGAACTTCCATATAATTAATTTTAAGTGTAAAAGTGTATTTCAACATCCCCAAACATTTCACATGTATTTCAATGTCTGACATCTTTGAATTAGCATATTTCCTGGCCTAACAATATCACATAATTTAAATATTGAAATACAAGTAAACAGCACAAAACCTGGACCCTGCTTAGTTTTTTTCTCCTCACCTACTGTCTCCTGGATCTCATCTGGGTTGCTCAACAGGTCTCCTTCAGATGTTATCAAAGACTCTGCTGTTTTACAGAGGGTGTCAACAGCAGTCTGATGTCCAGTCATCTGACCTTGCAAAGCCTGTGGATCAATAAGCAAGAAGAAGTCAGAAAATAGGAATGGACTACATTTATTTAATATTCCCCCATTTACACACACACACACACACACACACACACACACACACACACACACACACACACACACACACACACACACACACACACACACACACACAACACACACAACACACACACACACACACACACACAGCAGCTGGTCTGACCATCGGGAGGAATTTGGTGTTCAGTGATGGTTGGTGGACCGAACCAACAACCATCTGTTAAATGGACAACCTGCTCTAACCCTTTCTATATGTACTGTACTTTACATACTACTAATATGTCACTCTACTAGTGTGGTGAAGAGAAGATAAAAACAAAGACATGATGATGGACAAGACTGTCTGGATGTAATATTGGATCATTCCATATTTCTGACCAGCCTTTCTTGCCTGCTATACTTTGCAATGATTTGTAACCAAAGTCAAAAGTACAGCGTTCCTTGGTTGGCTCACAGATGCCTCTTATCTTGGCATATCTATGCTATAAGTCACTTCCCCCCAAAAGAGAAATGTTAAGCTTGCTGCAGCCAAAAGCTCTGACAGAGACAGTTCTGTCAGCCTAGTTTCTTATCCTCTTGTAGGAGTACGTAAGCTACAAATAACAAGAGTTAAACTATTCACATGAGGGTTCGAATTTGGAACACAAGAGCTAAAAATAACTATGTTTGTACTTAAGTCAGTGGAAACACTGTATATGGTAAGGCAGGTCTATTGAGGCACAACCTTGTTGTAACCCAGGCAATGCTCCAAGTGCTGCATGGAGCTTTTTTTTCTTCACTTTCTTTTCACATTTAGGACCAAACATCCATGATAGTTCACAGTTGATGAAGGTTAACAGACAAATTCATCATTAGTTTCACAGCTGCAGTTTCAACCACTGCTGGCTCAGGATACACCAGCCTTTTTGAACTTTAACTGTAAAAATTAATTTTCACCAAATTGTTATGCATTACATGTGAATAATGATCAAAGGGACATTTTCATATGACTCCACGTTGGCCTCAAGAATTAAGAGGCCAAGACACCAAGATAAAAAAAGACTGAGCTTTTTGAAGCAAAATCCTGAGGTTGGTCTTGATACTAGACTGGGCTTAAACAAAGTCTGGCTTGCAGTGTGTCTTGCCTTGGTCTCCTCCAGCTGTTTCTGCAGTGTTTGTGGGTCAGCTGCTATGGCCTCTGATTGCTGTTTTCTGGCCTCCTCCTCGGAGCTGTTGAGCCACTTCAAAAGACCAGCATTGGAGTCTTCATACCTGTTGTACTTGTCAACCACATCTTTGAGGTTGTTGCCAAGCTGATTGCACTGAAATAAATTAAAAAGAGATTATATTGTGTGTGGTGTGAAATAATTAACAGTACAGATTCAACACAGTAACATAGTAAAAAAGATCAGAAGATGCTCTTACAGTAGTGTCATACCATTATGGGGCATAAGACAGCTTTCCTATAAAGAAAAATGCTTCCACCTAGTGGATAGAATAAGTCATTGCAAACAGTGTTTGCTCAAAGCCAGACTAAATACCTGGGAATGTAGTTTTTTGTATCGACCAGCTGCTGAGTCCAACTGATCCTTGACAGCAGAACAGGTTCCTGAAGTATCCATGTGCAGCGGATAATTTTTACCTGCAGGGTCGTCCAATCCACATGTTTTAGCCACATCAAGTACCTTCTGACCTGAGATGGTGATGAAGCGAAGGTCCCCTTTGTGAGAGATGACATCCTCTGAAAAGCTCTTCTGTCGCTGGAGTTTATCACTGAGAATATTGAGGGAGGCTTCAGGAGCCCTAAGCTCCTCTATCTCTCTCTCTGCCTGATCTAACCAGCCCTCAAACTCCTCACAATCATCCTGGAACTTCTTCAGCTCCTCCTGGACACACTGAACCTGCTTCATCTGCTGTTCAGCCTGTGTCAGAGAGGCTTCATAGCGCCCCTTCAGCTCCTGGATGTTCTTCTGCAGTTTTTCCTTCTCCTCTGGAGCCAGCACGTTTGCTTGCTTGTCCAGCAGAGCCTGGGCTGACTGGGTGGCCATGATCAGGTCCTGCTGCTGTGACAAAATTTCTTGATGACGAGCCTGTGGAAAATAATAAAGATTTGAGGGGATAATACCAATACCAATGGCCCTTTTTTAAACATTTGAACATAATTTATCTGCAATTTTTTTACTTTCCTATTTACTGGTTTTAGATGGTCTTTTGCGAATACTTAAACAATGATTAACTTTAAGATTTCCCCTTCATTGTATGTTTAAACTCTAATTTTAAGTCTGCTTCATACTATTACTTTAATATTCTTATTTTCGTTTTGACATACACATACATTTTACTATGAAATCCATTTACTCACTGACTGAACTTATTTGTTCAGAAAATGTGCTGATAATGACTCGAAAATGCCAAAAGCAATGTCATAAATGTCAAATTTTAAAATCAACTTTTTCCATATAACAAAATCAAATTAACCATTGAATATTTGACATTGGAGCTTTTATAGCTGTTGGCACTACTCTTTACACAGATGTAGAAACTGATTATAATAAAATTATGATACATCATTTTATTTGTACTTTAAATATTTCTGCAAACCTCATTACTCCTTGTGTCTTAAAACTTAAGAGTTTATCATGATGACCTGCTTCAACTAAAGTAATGTGTAGAGAACAGCCAAGCACCCCAAAGATCATATAAACTACTGTTGAAAAATATCTCCAGGCGAACGCTGAACATTTTTGCAGCAAACAATACCTTGACTCTGTCATACTGCTTATCAAGGGAGGCGTCGTTCTTCCCATCGCTCTCCTTGCCAAAATCACTTTCAGTGGTCTGTAAAGCGTTTCCATTGGCATCGTCATTTTCTGCTATCAGTCCCATGGCTGATTTCTCCTCTGGCAGGTTTCCATTCTCTTTGCTTATATGGTCAGTTTTATCAAGACCACTCTCGTTTTCATTCCCGATGTTGGATATCCAGTCCAGAAGACCTTCAATTTTGTTTTTGCTTTCTTCAAGCCGCTCAACAGCTGCTGCCTGAACAGACAGAGCACACATAAAAACAATGAATACCAAACAAAATCAATAGAATGTGCTACAATTAAGTTTTGCACTGCTATTAATAATTAAATTTCTGATGCATTTCATTGTTTCAACAGAACATATGGATGTGATCTGAGCTCTAACCTTTTCACTCTCCTGTTTTATGGCTGTGGTTACAACCTTCTCCAAGTCTTTCCTGGACTCCTCAGCCCGCTGGTTGATGAGCTTGGCTTTGCTTTTAGCCTCTTCCAACTTACTCTCGATGATGGCAATTTGATCTGGCGTCAGCTTGCTCCGATTTTCTTCCAGAAACTTTTTAGTACTGGTGATGACCTCATTCAAGGCACTGGCATTTGTCAATACGTCTTTTTGCAGAGCCTTGAGATCAGACAGCAATAAAAAGTAAGGAACAGCAGGGTCATGGAATAAAACATATTTTAATTGATACAAATCTGATTGGACACATACTGTTTGTCCGATAAAGCCAAGAGAGCTAGTTCAACAAACCTGATGCTCCTGCTGGTACTGCTGCAGGTCTGTGATGCACCCTGCACTGTCAGCCTGTTGCTGATGACCAATCAGACGGTTCTCTGTCAGAGTGAGATTATCACACACATCCTCCAACTTCTCTGTAAACTCCTTATGTCTCTCCAATAAAGCCTGTCCAACAAGAATAAACAACACCAAGTAAATATTAGATTCAACAGCACATTAAATATAACACACATGGAACAAACCTTTGGGTTATTCCTAACATCTGAAAAGCTCAATGAACATTTAGGAACATGGACATTAAAAGATGCAAGCTCAAATAGGCATCATGCAAATCCTCTTTTAGGACACTTTTCCTTTGACTTAACAATAGGGTAAAAATCCAGTATGCTGTAAACATGCTTGTCATTCGCCGCTTTGGTCTTGTGATGGTAATAAGGACAGGAGGACATTCTGTACAGTGTGTTAGTGCATTTGTTGTGTCTAAAAGTGTTCCAGGTGAGAGGGTGCATTTGTCCACTGTTAATTTTTCACTGAAGTCTTGAGGCCTGTAGAACACAACCAGCAGAAAGGTTAGTCTTTAGCAGTGATCGAGCATGCAATGCTGTTACTGGGAGAGGAATCCATAAAACTGAATAGAATACACAACAAAACACACTGAAATATTGGGATAAAAATGCTGCATACAGTTAAATATGCTTTTTGCAGTTAAACTACTCGTCTAGTCATTAATTAATTAATCTGATACATGAAGTTCACTGGTTCTGTGAAAATGTCCCTGCTCTGTCTCACCTGCAGGAAGTTTAGGCATGATAATCAAATGGACCCAAGGGACTATTGTGTCACAGTGCATGCTCGTCAGTGGTTTCTTCTAAGTTGCGCATAATAAAAACTGTATTCGTTAACTCATTCTTCACTGCAGGTTGTTCATTACGTTAATACATGCTGGTTAAAAATAGCCTACATATTTATACAGTTAATTAATTAATTACTTTTAGTGCTCTGCAGTAGCACTTATATTATCTGTGTTGAATGTAACATTGGGTAGGTTTGTCACAAATGTGAAGTGACTAGTCAGTGGTGTAAATGTTGCTTGTTTGATAATATTTTCATGCTGCTACTGCCAGCTATATGTATGCTGTTGTATATGTGCTCTTCAGTTGCAGTCAAGTGAGACCTCTTGTGGAAATTTGGAGTACTACTTAAATGAATGTGAGGCTGACTCTTTCCAGCAGAAGTTGCTTCTATTGTAGTTATTTCATCGATTAATCAGAACAGTTTGAGCTAATCATATATTCTGTTGTTGCTTATGTTCCTTCAGATAACCACAACTTCACGAATTGATAAAATTGATACTGTATCATACTCGATACAGTATTTAATGTACATATCCTTTACTCTTGTGGAACATTATTTAAGATTGTTGACTTAACTCTGACAAAAGAGTTAGCCCAGACTTGTGTATGCCAGCATTTAATCTACATATATATTTCACATATTCCAAAGTAAAAATATGAGTTCAAAGAAAATTAAATCCAAATAAATTATATGGGGTAGCTGTCTGTATGAAATATTTTTATTGTTGGCTCTGACAATAAGGTATTTTAGTGGAATATGCTCAATAATTATTACTTTGTTGTAGGTAGTATGACAGCTAATCTACTTTTAAGACTGATCTAAAAATTACAGTATTAATGTTTCAATTTGTACAGCATAGCTTACACAACTTATCTCCACACACTATAAACATTCACTATCAATTTTAATTTGGATTTATCAAGAAAGTGTCTGTAATATTTCATAGGATATCTGCAAGCAGACCTTCTCCTGGTTTTCCTTCTCTCTGGTGTCCAGTAGGACATCTAAGGTGGCCCTCTGGGTAACAAGTCTCTCAGTCTGTTCCCTGAATGCTCGCTGAGTGGTGCTGAGGAGCTTGAGGAGGTAGCTGCTCTGAGCTGGACTCAGGAACTGAGTGTGCTCAGAAATAAAACACTGGATATCAAATGTGACATCCTCTAATTTGAGCCGGGCCTCTTTAAGCAGCTGGCTCTCTGTGTCCTGGAACAAGAACAAAAAAATATAGGAAAAGTTTTGTAAGTATTTTCCTGTAACTGATATTCAATGTTTTTAATTGGACTTTTAGGGTACCTTGTTTTGTTGAATCAAATGTTTCAGCGTGTCCACATCACATGTGTTCAAATCCATCTCCCACGTCTCAGAGTTATTTTGGATGAGGCCTGCTAGTTCATCAAGTTCGCAGAGATGCTTCTTGTATGTTGATTCCAAATGTGCCTTCAATCAAATCAAAAACATTTAATTATGCTGATGCAGATGTCACATCACTGCATTTTAATTACCAGCTATGAACACAGACCTGTTCTGTTTCCATTGCTAGAAGCAGGGAGCGACTCCTTTCTGCACACATTTGGGAAACAGCACTAAAATTTGGCTCTAACTCAAGATATGTTGAAGCCAGATCTTGGTGGATTTGTGTGGGAATGTTCTCATCAGCAGAGTTTACGAGCTGTTTTGCTTTCTCCAAATCTGCTGCCAGAACACCCGCCAATCGAGAAAGTTGGGACTCCAGTAACTGCATAAAAGTAGATTTTGTCAGGAACTAATGCATTTAT
Organism: Scomber scombrus; assembly: GCF_963691925.1. Classification (NCBI taxonomy): domain Eukaryota; kingdom Metazoa; phylum Chordata; class Actinopteri; order Scombriformes; family Scombridae; genus Scomber; species Scomber scombrus. Next base: position 13,048,121 of record NC_084981.1, on the reverse strand, counting down.
GTAGTACATATTGCACAAAAACAAAGTATTGAGCATTCACGTGTTAATTTATTACCTGACGTTCCTCTACTTGGATCTGCAGTTCTTCCAAATTGTTGCCTACGGGTGCCTGACTTAAGAGGTCTTTTCTGATATCATCTAAAACATCAGCATGATCCTGCAGTCTTCCAACATACTCCAAGTAATCCTGGATGGAGAACAACTGCAGGAAAAGAAAAGAAAAGCTGAGCAGATGTTACTTATGACAGAAGTTAAGGGGGGTGGGAGGGGGGTTATCTTAACACTGAAAAAATGGAAGAATTACCATATTTTTGACCTCAACTTTGCAGTCATCTGGGTCGGCAGATATCTGAGGAGACAGTTGGTGATTGCCTACTGAGGAGTGACAGGGTCCCAAGTTATCCTCTGTTAACCCCTCATCCTCTCCCTCTGAGCACTCCTCCTTGATGCTCTCCAGGGTGTGCTGCCGCTCCTCCTGAGGGCTGCTCCCCAGAGCGCAGTGCAGCGTCTCCATCACTTCCTGAAGCATTGAAAGGTCTTGGCTTGAGGAAACGGTCTTAAGAACCTGCAGCAGCTGCAGCTGGATATTTGGCGTCTCAGACTGCTCTGTCTTTTCATGGCCTTTTTCTTCCTGTAGTATCAGTTCTGGGTTTTCTATGTGTTTGTTGTTCACACAGGGGGTGTTTTGCCTCATTACATCCATGAGAAGATCTGGGTGACTGCTTTCTACAAGTCCATGAGGAGTTTCGCTCTCATTAAAAACACCTTTGCCCGAGGGTTGTGTAGTATCCTTATCTACAGTAACAGCTATGATTTCAGTATCTTGAGTTTCTGCCTTTTGTAAAGCACTTACATCAGTCTCCTCTCTCATAACTTCCCCCTGGCCATCTATATGTGTCTTCACAGCATTAGAAAACACTGATGGATCTGAAGAGGCAACATCAGATGTACTGCCGCTGTGAGGCAGGAAATCAGTAACTACTTTGTGATTTTCAGACTCATACATATCCAATCCATTTCTGTCTGGTTGAATATGAAATTCTAACCCTTCTCTCACTCTACTTTCAGACTGCCCTGAGTCCATTTCTGATACAGAAGACAGGTTTGAACACGATACTTTTCCAACAATATCTTCAAATAGTTTATCACTTGTCACTTTTGTCTGTCCATCCCTTGACACAGAAATCTGCTCAGTTTCACTGCTGACTTTGAAAATGTCCCCATGTTGCCTCTCTGGAGAAAGCTTCTCTGTGTTTAACACGCCATCATCTGCTACACTGTGCTTTGAACCTGACAAATCTTTATCAATCACTACTGGATCTGGAGAAACTCTGGTGGCTGTTGGAGTATAATAGACTAAATCTTCATCTACGTCTACATCAAAGCTGTTATGATTGACAGTGTTTGTTGCAGTGCCTTCATTGGAGGCATCGGGCAACGGAGAAGAGGGGTGCGACTGCTGCGATTGTCTCTCACCAACAAGCATACTCTGACCATTTTGAGAGTGTCTGGGCTCAGATTCAGCACTAATATCACTTTCTGAAAGAAGCACTGCTTGCTGAGGTAATGTAATTCTGCTGCCATCTTCTGTATTGTTTTTGTCATAGTTACCACGAGGACTGGAAACTGAGGTAACTACACTTTCAACCAAATCTCTGGGTGATGAATAATCTATACTCGGAGTTGGCTCACTGTCCAAAGGAGACTGAACAGCACTTGTGTCATTCTTTATTTTAGTTTCCTCAGACAACACATTGCAATGTGATGAGAACATGTCTAATTCAGTCTGATTCTCACTAACAGCCAGATTTCCCACTTTGTTATCGAATCCAGCAGTGAAAAAGTCAATGGGTGAGCTGTCAGTTTTATAAGACCAATGAGCAGAAGTGGCATATTGAGTCTGGCTTTCTACATCAGTATTACTGTCAGGCGTTCTGTCGTTCAGACTAGATGGACGTGACTGGATAGTTGGAGCAACAATTTCTTTCACAGCACTGGATACATCGGCTGTATCCGTCAGCGGGCTATTGATTACACCCTGTGAGTCATCAGCCAGTAAATATGATTTGTCTGTGTGATGAACACACTCTGCTGTAACCCAATTCCTTGAGGAGGGTGAGATCATCTCAGGCTCGTGACCACTAACTGAAGGAAGGGTATGATGTGGACAATTACTGATCTCTGTATTACAATCTACCACTGCACCACCACTCTCGCTTTCTGCCCTCATCCCGTCATCCTCCTCATTTGTGAGATCAAGCAACATGACAGCAACCACATTCTCATTTGGCTCTTGTTGCATGTTTTCTGCTTCATTCATGTTAATGCAACCAAGATTGTGATCATCAGGGATGGAATGGTCGCAGATTTCTTTTTGGTAATAAGTGGTTCTGGAGTTTAAATTCAGACTCTTATCATCATCACCAAGTAATCTGGATTCATATGATTCACTCATACTGATGGTGCAAGAAGACTGGAACTGGCTCTGCTGTTGCATTTCACACAGAGCAGTATTTGAGGATATGGATTCATTTGACACTGCATTTTCTAAAACAGACATTGTGTCCTCCACATCTCCTGGGACATTACTTTTTTCATCTAGCTGTAGAGCAAGCAGCTCCAGTCCTGTCTTATCATCTACTAGACCCCTTCTGAGAGCTGCCTCCAGATCATAACATTTCCCAGAGGTCACATCCAAAATGCCCCCTTCCTCTACTTGGGCTTTCAGAAGATGAACAGCATAGTCTCCCTCACACAAGTCCTTTGAACAGAGAGCCCCAGCTAGAGGAATATCCATACTTCCTGATGTACTGCTCAGTGACTCAGCATTTAAATGTGGCAGGGGCTCATGGCGAGATTTGACTGAATAGTGAGAGTCAATCATCCTTGATGGTGAGCCAACATTTGTGCTGTTCACAGAAAATATTGCGGGAAGGACTGGGATCCCTAGAGCAGCTCTAATATCAAGACTTTCACCTGCATCACCTCCAGCAGCCATATAAACACTGTTTCCACAAGGTTTCTCCTCAAATTCACCTGACTCCTTGCAATTTCTGTTGTTTTGAAACACTGCTCTCTCTGCTACAATAGGCTCTGTGTCATCCAAAGCTACATTAACATATTCTGAGAGTATCTCATCAGTGTCTTGATTTACATCCTTGTCATCTACATGTGTTTCGTCATCATATTCTGAGAGCATCTCATCAGTGTCTTGATTTACATCCTTGTCATTTATATGTGTTTCGTCATATTCTGAGAGCATCTCATCAGTGTCTTGATTTACATCCTTGTCATCTACATGTGTTTCGTCATCATATTTTGAGAGCATCTCATCAGTGTCTTGATTTACATCCTTGTCATCTACATGTGTTTCGTCATCATATTCTGAGAGCATCTCATCAGTGTCTTGATTTACATCCTTGTCATCTACATGTGTTTCGTCATCATATTCTGAGAGCATCTCATCAGTGTCTTGATTTACATCCTTGTCATCTACATGTGTTTCGTCATCATATTCTGAGAGCATCTCATCAGTGTCTTGATTTACATCCTTGTCATCTACATGTGTTTCATCATCACAGGTAATTATCTTGTTGACCAAGGAAACAAAACGGTGAGGATCAAGTGTTTGTTGTATGTTTTTCATGAACTCTTGTGTTTCCTCACTTATGTGCAACGGTGACTCTAAATCATCCTGCGCTGAAAGGTCACCAACATTTAAAGTGAGGCAAGTCATATTTTGCTCTGTGTTTTCAGAAAATACTGGATCTTCAAGAAAAAATTTAATCATTTTAGTCAACTGTTTATCGAGTATTAGAAACCTCTGTTCTGACGTTGGATCGATGTAACTGTTCATCATAAGGTAGGAAATGAATAACTGTGTTGCCTCTGTGGGAGTAGGGATGTTTATTTCTAAGTCAACTGCAGCATTGTGGTATCCATCAACTCTGAGTTTTTTATACATAAGCCAAGATGAAAACATTTCACTTAGCTGCTCAACATCAAGAAAGACATCAGACATTTCTACAGATTTCAAAACCTCTGCTGTGTGAGTGTCAATCAAACCGTTTTGAACGGCAGAAGTGATGTCTACTAACTCCGAAGTTTCTGGAATGTAAAAAGCTGCTATTTTTTCACAATTACTGAACAGATTGCTACTAAACTTGTTGGTGATTATTTGTTCATCATACTGTGATGATGTGGACACAGTTTGGAATTCTCCAGAGTAAGGCAACACAAGTCCCATAAACTGCTGCTGATTTCCAAGCACAACAAGTGAACTGCTGAAGTTCATCAAATCACACTGAACAGCTGTGTCTACCTTTAATCCATCTCCATTTTGGAGGTTTGCAATACTACTCCCAACATTGCCTGCATTTTGAACATCCCCTGGCCTTGATGTGGTCTCTTGATCAACTAAACCATCACAGAAAGACTTCAGAGTATTAACATCCCTCTCTGGTGTTTGTGGTTTATTCCTGCTGAGGCACTTTAATATCAGGCTACTGACATCACAAGGTTCTCCCCCCTGCTCAGGCTCTAAGAGTGACACATTTTCAGCAGTGTTGGGATTTGTCATATCCTGACAGGTATTTTGCTTTTGAAGAATCTCCACATAGGCAGAAGCAGGAATTAAACCACACTGAAATGCCCTCTCAAGGGTCAGTGTATCTCCTGTGTAGCCCACATACAATCCATCACTGACTGGTTTGACCTCTATCATCTTGATGACCAGGTCTTCACATGTGGACCCTTCCCTAGCTGCTGCTATGTCAGAGAGTGACACAGAGGAAACAGGTGAACTCTGTATGAGCTTGCTTGCTTCATTCATCAATAGCAAGTGGCTCAGTGTGGATTTATGAACCAGATCTTGTTTGAGAACATTATCCCCCTTGAGAGAGATACCAGGCTCAGACTGAAGGAGGCCGGAGATCATGAGTTGAGCTCCAGATGTCTGATCAATCAGACCAGCCATGGTTCCAGTCCAGATCCCACCAAAATCATCAATGGATTTGAAATTCTACAGAAAATAAAATATGACAAATTACTGAACTGATTTAATTTTCAAAATCTAGATTGTCTGTATTGTCCATATATGTCAAATTTGCAATAAAAAGTATTCAAAAGCAAGACAAAATGCGTACTCACCCACTAGACAAACATGTGTATGTTAAAGCATCATGTGCACAAGTGCAGGACTGCTTCAGGGTTGCAACAGGAAATTGACGGACAACACATTTAAAGCTATCATGCATCTGGGAAGAAAAATATCCAGCATCTTGCAAAAAAGACGGTAGTTAGTAACTTGACATACTGTATGTAAAGGGTTATGCGTCATATCTGTTATTCTGCTCAACTCTCAAGGAGTCAAGCACATTGATGGTGATGTCAGACCAAAGCTGGGCACAACTAAGCATGTTTACAGCATACTCTGATTTTCTGAGTTGTTTTTTTCCCAAAAACTTTTCTCTAATGATCAAGTGTAAGAGAATAAGGGTGATGCAAGAGAAATCTGCTCACACTGTGCTAGGGATAAGAGGAAAAAGGTTAGTCATGCAATTGAACATCAGGTGGCACTCTTTTCTAACACATTATAAGACACAAATGCAATCCGCTCAAAAGGAGAAATAGAATAATGCCCAACCTCTTCTGCAGAAGTCGTCTGCTCTGAACACTGCTGGGAGAGTTCATTGTAGGCTTGATTGAGAGCCTTCAGCTGCTCCTGGGCCTTTTCTCTTTCCTCTTCTGTCATTCTGTAACACAAAATACAACGAATTAGGCTTAAATTTTAAAGAATGGGAAAAAGTATTTTACATGTTATTTTAGAACAGCTCAACTTACTTTTCACTGTGTTTGTTCAGCATCATCTGTGTGGCCCTCAGTGCTTCTGCAATTTGTTCCTTCTTTGTTACCATTTCCTCAACTGACACCTAGAACATCAATAGTAATGTATCAATACTTAAACGCAGTGATATGACTATTGTATGATGACTACTCGAAGAGTATATTAGTATAGTAAACAGGGACACAGCACACACAAATATTCAACATATACACACACTGGAATTAAAGATGAATTAAAGGAATTCAAGATTAGAAAGATGAAATGATGTATTCATATAATATATATATATATATATATATATATATATATATATATATATATATATATATATATATATATATATATATACATACATATATATATATCAATTAATGAATAGAGACATACACTATAAGGACAAGATACCCTGAACAAACGGATGCAATCCAATACAACAACCTTGAAATAAAGATCTTTGTAAAAACTTACAATGTTCAGTTTTTGTTGAGGACTTGATTATATTATATGGTCATTTCTGATAAGGTTGTACTAAAATGCATTGTGCCTACAGTAATTACTTATTTATTCCCTTACATGGAGGAGCGGCATCTTAGAAACACCTCTGCATACAATGCAGTGACAGAGATCTCTTCATAATTTGACAAATAAATAAATAAATAAGAAAAAACATAAAAATAGTAGTTAAAGTTGCCCCTATCCCATTTTAATTGCTGGATTTTCATTTAATTTCTACTTTTATTTACCATACAAAAAAAGAAAAATCATGTTAATTAATTTTGTTCCAAATTCATGATGGCTGCAAACATAAATCAGTACTTACTGATGTTTTTTCTATCTGTACTAAAATCATAACAATAAATAATTATTAATAATACAGTTATCAAATACTTCATAACAACACATAAAAACAATTGTCCACCTCCGGTATTAATGGTCCAGATGACAGGACTTGATTGTTAAAATGTATTTAATATATTATGTGAATACTCTTGAATGTCAGAATGGTGTATTTTACACTGAATACATATTTCAGCTCAACTTTAATCACTTAATTCATAAACTGGCAGCAAATGAGGAAAAACCAATCGCTACATATATAAATAGTGAAATGTAAAATAGGTCACTGCTCTTGTGTAACGTTTGGCAGGTGACCATAGTACCTGTTAATGATACTCTGCATCTATCAGTTTCTGCTATTTCACATTGCATAGATTACATTCTCTCAAACCACCAATTAAAATCTGTTCTTTCAGGATCAACTGTTTCCACTTTACCACAATTACCACACAGCCATAATGACTGCATGGTACACTCAGAAGAAAAATAAAATTGCAATTTGGTTTTTGATTCATTTCAACTTTCAGCTTTGGGGGTGGATGTATAGTGCACTATATGTTATCTTATATACACAGGGTGTGTACCTTGTGCACCTTGGGGCTGATGTCATTTATTATTCATTGTGGTTATAATGAGTGCTTGTGCAACATACACACACACATATGTGGGTCAATGACGTATAAGGATTTAGAACAACTCAATTGTAGAATAATAAAAACAAGCATATCTAATGCAGTAGTTCAAACATTCAGAATGTTGTGTACCTGAAGCTCCATATTATACATTTGAAATTAAGTGATTTTAGTGGGTTTTTCAAGATTAATTGGCACTGGCCTTTAAAAAGAGTCATGTGGTGCGACCACGATTCATCTTGAAATAAATTAATTTAGTTAACATGCTTCACATCTTTTTTTACAAGTTTTCAGTAATATAAAGTGTTTGGAAACAAAGTATTTGCATTTTTTTTAAAATCTTTGTAAATGATGGTCTTTTATTTATATAAGATATTTCAAGATGAATCATGGTCGCACCAAATGACTTTTTTTTCAGGCCAGTGCCAATTAATCTTGAGAAACCCCCACTAAAATCACTTTCAAATTGTAATATGAATTGTCAGGTACACAACATTCTGAATGTTTGAACTACTGCATTAGATATGCTTGTTTTTATTATTTAAAATTGAGTTGTTGAAAATCCTTATACGTCATTGACCCATGTGCATATATATATTTGGTGCTTCTGATTCAGTTGACAGCAAAGTTAACAGGAGATATAATAAACTAATACTTCCATTTATAGTGTAAAATGTATGGATTAAATGGATCAGAAAGTAGGCACTGTATTTTTATTAGAAATCATACACTGTGACAGCAAAAGGCTGTTGAATTAAAAATAACTCTTCACCATTAAAGAAAAGCATTATCTCACAAACAAAAAAATTGTGGCAGCATATAAAAAATAAAGGCACACCATAAACATAAAAAACAACACACATTATTTACCTGGGGCTTATTAGAAGCGTCTGTGTTGGCATTACTATCTGTCAGAGCATTCCCATCATTGTTCTGGCCCTGTTTCACATTGGACATCCAGTGCAACAGTTTGCTAACTTTATCACCATGCTCTCTCTTCTCCTCATCAACAGATCTCTAGAATCAGAACAGATGGGGTTTTAACAAGATTGTTACTTTGTTTTAAAAGAAATAGACTAAAACACTTGAAGGGGAGGCCCATTTCCAAATAACCCCACAAATCTGTATCAATTGCATCACTTGTATTAAAGCACTGTAGTGACATATTTACATATAAAAAAAAACATTATACAGTGAATTAATGGTTACTTCGAAGGTAATAAAAATAAAAATACAAAACCATACAAAATCTTATTTTCAGGTTTTGCTTTTGTTATATGGACAAACACATATTTAAGGTTTATTATTTATATGCCCAAACATAATGGAATGCTGATTTGACTCCAAAACCATGAACTTTTGTAGCCTCCAGTAACCTTAGCCCAGTGTGGCAATCATAAACACTTTTTTCAAGCGCCTCTCTGAATGTGATTCTCCTCTTGGTCTTTGGACAGGTGAGGCTTTTGCTGTGGAACTTCTCATCTTTGAGTACAGAGGCAGTGGCTTTGTCAATAAGGCCGCTCTGGATAACTTCCTCAAGTGACACTCTATCATGAGTGTCAGGGTTTATAAATCCTCCAGTTAGAAGCTGGAATTCAATACAGCTAAGACCGGCATCCTTTGGGAACAGATTTTCCTGGACAGCCTGGGGAAGAGACAAAGTCTTTGCTGTCTTGGGGTGACTGATGCCATTAAACGCTTGCTCAAATTTCTGGAGCTGCTGAGCCAATGATTCATCCAAAAGGCCTCTTTTGAGAGCATTTGTGATTGTAACTTTCTCCCCAGAAGACGGGTCGCAAATACCTCCAGTGCAGGCCTGGGCCTCCAACAACCTTGAGGCAGTAGCCCTATCAGTAAACCCCTGTTGAAAACCCTGAAGAACTGACAGCCGCTTTCTCTGAGTGATGTCCCAGAGGCCGGCAATGGGGCTGTTAACATCCTCCACAACAACCATTCTTGAAAATATGATGTCTGCAACCTCATAGATACTAAGAAGCCCACTGTTGTAGCTTTCAAGCTCGGATGTTTCGAGGAACCTCTGACTAAGAGCGGACTCTAGACAAAGCTGTCGGCCACTGTTGACATCAGTGATGATGTGACATGGATTTCCACCGGCATCCACTATGGATTTCTCCTGCCAATCACTTTCCTTCTGTGACAAAAACAGATATGTGCTCTTGTCAATGTGTTTCCCCTTGAATGCTTCGTATGCTGACATTTCGATGCCACAGCTGCTGCTGACAACTGACACTCGATGAGAACTTGTGGGAGAAGTATTTGTTAGATGTCTGTCACCAAATGGGAAGAGAAAGACACCACCATCAATGTCGTAAAGGCACATCTTTAGTATTTCAGAGTAGTATGCCTTCTGTCCAGTGTCAGGGTTGTGGAAACCTTTAGGATTACTGGTTGGATCATATAGACTCTCTAGAGTCTCTTTGTTCAAAAGACCCTGATCAACAGCAATGCTAGGCGGCACCCTGATACCAATCTCTGGGTTGATTAAACCTCCAGTAGACACCTGGACTTCAAGGATTTTCTTGCCTTTAAATCTATCAAGAATCTTTTCCTCAATTGCCTGAAAGACAGACAGCTTTTTGCCAGCATGGATGTAGCCACTAACAGCTTTCTCAGCCTCCAGCAGTTTATCTTTCAGGCCTGTTTCTATAATACCTCTCTCAAGAGCTTCAAGAACTGAGTATGTTTTTCCTGTGGCCAAATCTGTGAGGCTTCCTGTCGCAGCCTGAGTCTCCAAAAACTCGAGAGCATATGTCTTTGCTAAGAAGCCCTTCTCAGCAGCTTCTAAGAAGGATATCTTTTCCTTACTTGACTCCACATAAACTCCAGCAATAGCATTTGGTTTGCCAATGTACTGAGCAAGAGATGCTTGCACCTCTTCCATCGTGATAAGGCCCATTTCCAACTTGCGCAAAATCTCTTCATCCAACAGTTTAAATTTGATTAAGTTTTGAATATGTTTGCTCCTTTTGAGATCAGTCAGCTTAAGTGAAGTTGAATATAACACACTCAGGTTCCTGCCTCTGTCTGTTGGACTCATCTCTGATGTGTTTTCATTTTCATGGGTTTCTGTGACCCGATGCGTTCCTGTCTTAGAGATGCTATGTTTTTCATTTGGTATTTTCTCTGTTAGTCCACACAGAGCCATGTATCCCTTTGTTGTCATGGTCTTAAACTCGACAGGTTTAATCTGGCTCTTTTCTTTTTGTAGGAGCATGTGAGGTCGATAAGTAGAACTAGTTATCTTTGGTGGTGAATCAAGCTGAAGGCCTTGACTGTGACTGACTTCCACGTTATCTTGTTTCACTTGTTTGAGTCCTTCAAGAAAGTTTTCTTTATCTGTTGTTGTGATCTGTAGATGTGACATTTAAAGAACCTTTAAGTTACATATGACTAGTCACCGTTTCAGATATTTTACAGATATAAAAAGAACATATTAATTAAATTAATTTGATTAAAAGAAAGTGTTGTGTTGATTAACAAATATGACTCTGTTTTAATCATAATAAACTGACTTCCTCCATACCTCTGAGGATCCTTTCATTCTCAGAATGTCCTCCATGCTGCATTTTGCACTTTCATACGAAGGCATGATCTTCTCCATGGCTTTAACTTCTGTCTTCACATAGCGGCAACTGTTTTCACCAACTTCCTGTTTGTCCATCCTCAGGTTTTCAGTCTTACTGACTCCCAGCATCAAAACCTTTTCCTGAAGACTTTTTATCTCTTTGACGTATGACTCTCTTTGCTCAAGAAAAGATCTTGCTTCATTTTCCTTTAATGACAGTTTCCACTCACTATCTGTCAACAGCTGTTTAAATATAGTTAAGTCATTTGACAGCTCATTGCAAAGGCTTTGTAAATCACTTATTTTTGAGTTAAATTTAAGTTTGTCTTCCTCAAGTTGAACATTCTGTGATTTTGCCTTCAACAGTTCATGTTCAAGCTTTGTCTGTTCTTGATGCAGTGTGTCCATTTTGATCTGCAGCTGCAGTTCCATTTGTTGCTTTGATTCCACTGTGGTTTGCTGTACTGTTTTTATCTGTTTGACCTCTTGCTTGAAATACTTTTTTAGCACTTCTGCAAATTCTGCACTATGTCCCTGTTGTTTTGACATATCACTTCCACTTGTCATTTCAGATTGCAGCAAAATTAGTTTTTTCTCAATTTCAGTCTGCACTAACAATAACTGCCTCTCATAGCCTTCTTTCTGAAGTTCTAGTTTACTTTTCAACTCCTCTAGCATTTTCTTGCAGTTTTCAAGCTGTTCTTCCATCTGCTTGGACCTAACCTGAAGGATCAAGTTTTCTTTTTGCTTTTGCTCAGATTCTGTTTGGACACGTTGCATCTTTTCTTTCAGTGTTCTGATTTCAGACCCAAATGAGATGCTTTTCTCAGTTGCCTCAGCTTTTTCCCTCTTATGGGTCATGTTTTCATGTTGTAGATTTGATCTGGATTTATCCGAAACAGATGCAAGTTCTTTAATTGTTATTTTATTTTTTTGAAGCTCAGTCTCTAGCTGCATTATCTTTGACTCTTTAACATTTCTTTCTCGAGTCTCTTTAGCCAATTCATCCTTTGATCTTTGTAGGGATAAACTTAACTCTGAAAGTTTAACATTTAAGTTTTCAACATTCTTGTCTGCAGCTTTCTTGTCATTCTGAATAGCATGAATCTCCAGCTTTAAATTACTGGTTATTTTCTCGGAGCTGGTAGTTAATCCTGTAATATTTTGCTTATGTTTGAAAAGTTCATCTTCTAATGCATTGATTTTGTCAAGATGTTTTTTAATCTCTGTAGATTCTTTTTGCAGTTCTGCATTTTTCTTCTTCAATATCACATTCAAATTGTTCATTTCAGCATTTTGAATATGAACTTTCTGATTTGCTGAATTCTTCTCAGCAAATGCTGACTTCAGCTCGGATTTCAGACTTGTTATTTCTCTCTCATAATTTTCAATATTTGATTTCAGTGTTTTGTTTTTCTGCTGTAGCTCACTCATTTCCCTTACTTCCTCACCGTAATCCTGTAATTTAATTTGAAGCTCATGGGAAGTCTGCGATCTCTTATTTAGTTCCTCCTCAATAATTCTGACCTGTGATTTGGTGCCCTCTACCTGAGACTTGAAGATTTTAATTTGCTGATCCTTGCTGTCCATTTCCATCATCACCTGATCAAGTTTAGCTCTTACGTTCTTCAGATTCTTTTCCACCTCCATATTTATCTGTTTTAACTCATCTACTTTCTTCTGCAACTGAGAAGCAACTAATTTACTTTCTTGAATCTCTGCTTCTAGTTTTTTACAATTGAGTTGGGACACCTGCTCAGATCTCTTCATTAAGGTATTTTCCTCCTTAGCTGTTTGAAGCTGCTGTTTCCAGCTCTCTATCTCACTCTTTAGAGACTTGATCTTTTGTTCAGAAAATGATCTCTCTTTTTCCAATGACTCTGTATGGATCTGAAGACCTCTAATATCACTGTCAGACAACACATTTGATCTTGTAAGCTCATTGCATTTAAACTTAAGCTGATCTATTACTGCCTGCTTGGATGCTACTTCTTCCTCTAAATTATTAAGCGTATAAATGTTGTCCTGCTCTATGGAGCTCTTTTTCTGCAGTTCCCCTTGAGAGATCTTCAACTGCTCTTTAAGGCCTTTAACCTCAGTGTTTTGGAAAAAAGCATTTTGTTCTAATGAGGATTTTGCCCTTTGGAGAGATCTGATTTCTTCTTGAAGTTCATTGATCGATTTCTTCATGTTCAGTGTTTCCTGCTGAAGATCATCTGATTTCTGTCTCATGTTGATCCTTTCAGTTTCCATGTCCATCTGAAGCTTTGTCAGTCTGTTATTGCTGTCATCTAAAAGCTTTTTATAACTTTGTGCTTTCTCCTCAGCCATTTCTGCTCTTTTCTCGACCATGGCCAGTTCTTCAAGTTTCTGCTGAAGGACATCCACTTTAACGCCGTCATATTCTCTAACTGCAGATGACTGTGGCTCACTGCCAACTGTCGACTGGCTGTCAGATGCCAAAGGCTGCTGAGCCAGATCACTTTCCTCAGCCTCGACTTGACTTTGCAACTCTTTCTCAGTATCTTCCTCGACCTTTATTTTTCTCTTAAGTTTGGGGCTCTGTTTCATAAGATCTTGGCCATCATTTGTTTGCTTTAAGAGGTCCTCTAGTTTCTTCTGAGCCAAAGACCACTTGGCTTCTGACTGCTCAATTAATTGTTTTGTGTGACTTAATTCCTGCTCACTGGCAGCTTTGTCTTTTTCTGCTATGTCTAATTTGGTCCGATACTGATGGATGTCATGCTCAAGCTGTGATTTCTGGAAGATCACATCATCAATTGTCTTCTGTCGTGTTTCTGCTTCTCGTTCCAATTTTTCCAACTGCGCTTGTCTTTCAACCAGCAAGGCCTCCTGTTCATGGACCTGTTGCTTAAGTTGACTAATCTGTACCTCCCCTGCAGCTTTTTGGAGTTCCATGCACTCTGTCCTTTTTGCATTCTCTGCTCTGTCAAAAGCCTTTCTGGTCTAAAACGCAAAACAGTAAGTCATCGACTGTTTCATGTTTATTTAACATTGTAAAATTAATTGCATTGATATTTTTCTTTTTCCACAGTGCTAGAGCAAGGTTAAGCAATCTCTCCAGGAATTTGCAGTTTCAATACTGCATATTTTTCTTCATATAAAAATCAGCCAAAACTTTAGTATGATAAAAATTTAAATTCACCATATTTATCGCCAAGATCTATTATTTATTCAAACTTAAAGTGGTGAAGAAAGCTTTTAACCACTTTTCCCATTGATTCCCAATTTGTAAAACTGGCGTTTTCAGCAAGTAGGTGTGAGAATGCCTTTTAGCTCCAATAATCCTAAAATACTACACAAACTCCTGGAGAGGCTTTATTTTTCCCAACAAAGGCCAACATGAGATGAAGTTTCTGCCAAATAACAAAGCCAGTTCCTCCCAGCAAGTCACCATCACCAGCAACTAAGAGTTACCATACATGCAGGCATGCCACTGCATTTCCTTTGCTTCTTTTGAGCATCGAAGCAAATACTTTCATCCAGGAAGAGCTGAGAACATACCCTAAACAACTCTTCATAGAAGCAAAGAACAACACAAAAAAGGGCAAGGTGCAGGAATATTTGTAGGCATTTTTGTCTGTTTATATTCACTTACAATCTACTAGTTTTTAGAGTGAGGTAGTAAAAGATGTTGATGCAAAACAAAAGGCCTAGAAAACACGTAAACATAAAGCAAGACGCTAAAGGTTGTTGAGCTTTATAGGATTAAGCCACCACATAGCCCCTAAAGTCTAAACTGCTAGTGCTGCACAAGCTATTGTGTTGTATCCAAAGAGTTTTAAAATCTGAATCTCTCACCTCCTCTTCTTCAGTTCTCTTCAGCGTTTCACTGGCAAACTTCACATACTGAGTCATGAGAGTCACGAGGGCAGTGTAGCGAGTTCGAAGATCCATAAACTGTTTGAAATTAAACAAAGAAAAACAAGTATAGTTATGATTGAGTTATATAATTTCCTTTAGTTACGAAGTTTAATTATAGGTGTATGTACCTCCTGCTGGATGACATCAGAGGAGCTCTGCATCTTCCTTTTCTTGAGAGGAGATTTGTGTTGGGAGTCAACCATCGCTCTGAAGGTCATCAGCTGAAGCTCATAATCCTGAAAAGGAATTTATGTGTTGAGTCACAAGGTTGTTGTTTTTTTCCCTGCTCAGTCCTTGTTCAATAAAACTGAGATAGAAAATGACACCAACTGTTAATTTCATAAATCAGAAAAATATGAAATATTCCTTCAGGATCTGTAAGGTTTTACTTACATAAAAAAATAGGAAGTCAACACTCTTTGAAAGAGGTGAAATACATTACCTTGATGGAAGATGAGTACTGCTCTGAGTACTTCTGGCACTCATCCATTCTGCTCTGTTTTTGTTCTATTTCAGCAACAAGAACCTGAAGAACAAAGACTTTTAAGATTTTTTTTTTCAACATTTGTGCTATTTTGTATCTTATTGTGAGGAAATCTGTTCTTGCCTTCTGTTTGTTTAACAGTTCAGCGAGTGCCTTGCTATCTTCAGGTTTGTTTTCTTGGGCCTTTAGCTGTGCTGCCTCCATTTCCGTAACCCATTCATCAAGACTACTGTAGGAGTCTCTGTAGTGTTTCAGAGATTTGCTGATGCCATCCAGGTCCCGAAGTCTGAAATTGAATGGATAGCATTAATGAATATTACTTACACTTGCAATGTTTGCACAGAAATGTTGTTTTTCTATTCTTAGAGTGCAAAAATAACCAAAACAACACTAACCTGTTATCAACCTGGGAGTGAATGTTGTGCCATCTCTCATTCAGTTGATCAGCCTTCTCCTTGTGCCAGTCTAGGTCAAAGTCACGCTCGTTGTGGGCCTTAAACATGCGGTCACTGATGACTCGTGCTTTCTGCAGCTCATCCTCCATGTCATGGAATACCTCTTGGTTCTCATCAATCTCTGTCCGCCATTGCTATGATCAGAGGGAGAGATACTTACTCATGATGAACATAAATTGTTGCCAATGCAGGTGAAATGTGGAATCCAAATTATGTCTTACCTTGAGTGTAGAAATGACTGTTTCAATGGACTTGAGGTCAGAGTTCATAGCGTCTTCCTCGTAGAGTTTAGATTCGTAGGCCTTCACTAATGCCTCTGCTCTCTGGCTGTGCTTCACCACTAAGCTCACTGTTTTCAGTCTGCAAAAAAGGGGAAACGTCTTCAATTCAGGTACAAATGTTGCAAAAATCTTCCTATCTAAATGCCACCCTTATTACTTATAGACAATGATGGGAATATCTTACTTGTCCATATAAATGGAAGACATGGAGTACACTTGGCTCATGCTCTGAACGAGGACGGTGAGTTCAGAGGAAAGGGTCGGCGCAGATGGAGAACCTGTAGCCTGTCTGAGGAACAGCTCACACTTCTCCTTCATGACATCAAGGTCTTCTTTCAGTTTATTCAGCTCTGCTGTCTTCCTCTGTAGTGACACATGGAGAATCATGATTAAAATGAAAACACTAATACGTTCTTATATATATTTGAATATACTGTATCAGACACTCAGGTGTTTACCTCATGCTCTGTGATGCGCTGGAGACTCTGCTCTAGGTCGTCTCTCTCCAGCGGTGTGCGGATTTGCCTGATCAGGTGTTCTTCGTGGGCCTCCAGATGCATCCGGAAGTTGCGTATTTCTGAGATGTAATTATTGTACACAGACTCCTCATGTTCCTCTGTTTACCAGACAAATATAAATCATAAGAATAATCACAAAGAGCGTAAAATATGTGTAAGTTTCAAACACTGAAGGACAGTTTTGTTGCATTTTTTGAAACGAAAATGAAAAGTTTACTTTCATCTGAGAATTAAAACTAAAAACTATGCAATAAAAATTAAAGTATGTAAAATTAACCTGCACAATCCGAAACACTCACTGAGAGCACTTAAACACACCTCTAGATGGCTTTATTATTACATTATGTAATTGTTACACAAGTAGGACCTGTTGCAATGCAGCTAAATCAATGACACTTTGTTGACTGAACTGGCTGTTATGTGTATATGTTATAAAAATGCTCTTAATAAGATTAAGTTACTTTTTTAAAATTTATTTTGGTTATATGTATGTAAATTAATGTATATACATGTGTTTATGTATTCTGACATTACATCTTGTTTAAAACCCATAATCATATCAATGTTTATGTTTCACTAACAGCAAAGCCATCAGTTTGAATAAAAGAGAAAACATCATTCCAAAAGGCATTAACGTTAAGCTTAAAAGGCTTATGGAGCCATGTGTTCCCCTCGCGGTATGGTGCTGAATGTACACTAACAGCTCCCTGTTGAGAGGACCAGGAAAGGAAGTTGAGCCTTGCCTCTTTCTGCAGATCTGAGTAGTTCCTGGTAATATTCCTTGCAGGCCGCAACATCTCTCTCTAGCTGGGTACAGTCTGCCACTGTGAATACCTCAGACTCTTCGCTGTCTTCCAGGAACTCATCAAAGTGGGAATGCAGGTTGCTCAAGACTTGCTGATGCTCACCTGGTAGCATGGTCTTAATCTGCAGTGGTTAAAGAAATAAAGGAAACATGTTTATTTTTTTTGCCCCGAGGTTGATCATCAGAATTGAGAGAATCATTAATGATTATCAGCTGGTGTTGCACAGTTTGATCGATGAGAGCTAAAATAGTCAAACATACTGAGGCCACATTCCAGTTGCGGATGGCTCGTATGTCAGCCATTAGATAATGCCAAGACACCACGCTCTTCATGTTGATGTGGGAGTGGTGCCACAGTGCCAGGACATTCTGGTATAATTGCTCAATTCTGCAGGAAAAGAAAAAGGCATGTTTATTTTATCCAGAAAAGTCAGGCCACCAGAGCATATGTGTTCCTTGTAGGCTGATCCTAGCATCTCACCTTGCAGCCATATCAACAGCCTCTTTGTTGGGTGGAGGCACAGTAAAACAGACAGAGGGAACCATGGCCTCATTCCCTGCTGGGTTGATGACTTTCCACTTGGCCCGGTGGGAGTTATTGGCCAGTACGCACTCATCGTCTTTATAAATAGTTATCTAAAAGAGTCGCGATGTAAACACAGCAGAGATTTTGTATAAACCATTCAAAACATTTATAAATTTCAGTATAAACTGGAAATGTGGTGAAAGTTGGCATAGTGAAGAATACCTCAATCTGTCGGTAATCACAGATGGCTTTTACGGGGATCGAGGATCTTACAGGGCTGTCAGGGTTTCTGGGTCTGAGCTGCACAATGTTTTTGGTCCTGCCCACTAACCCGGCTACCGTGCTGCGGTACTGCAGAAGCTGCTCTTTCTCATCCTAGAGGCACACAACACCAATAGAATGTTATTTTCTTTATTTTTACTCTACCTCAACATGCACACACACTTTGCATCCTCACAGCAGTTTACCATGGACTCCTGGATGAGATCCTCCAGTCTGTGGAGGCTGCTCGTTCGATCACAGCTGTACTTCCTTTGAATGGCATCTTGCAGGCTCTTAAGATAGTCCATGGACTCTTTGGCTTCGCTGAAAAACTGCATAGGGGAAAAGACTAGGGCATTAGCAGTGATCAACAGATACACTGATATATTGATTAAAAAATATAAAGACAGTCACCTCAAAATAAACAGCATTTTCCTTAAGATGCTGTTCTACACAGGAGCAGAGCTGTAAAATCCAACTCCACTGTGTCTGCATGGCAGCTTTGTATGCCTAGAAGTGAAACAACACAGGAATGAAACACATTATATCCAGGTCTAATAGCTGGAAAAGTACTAGCTGAAAGAAGCACTCCTCAATCTATTAATAAATAAATTGCAGATGAATGCAGGGTGGAGACACTAAAGCTATCCCACATTTTGGAATTATATCAATTGCCAAACTGACTGCAGAAGTGAGTCTACAGAAAAAAAAGACACAGTGACTCATCTGGGCTTACTTCAATAGTTAGCCTGGCTGGGTGGTTCTTAAGAAGGAGTCGTTCAGCCTTGTCCTGCACAGACTTGATGACTTCCTCCTTTTCATCCAGCTCCCTCATAAGATCCTGTTTAAAGACATTAAGCTGAGTATTCCTGGCTTTCAGCCAAGGAAAAAGACCAGTCACTCCATCCTCTCACACAATCTCACATCCTGTCTCACAATGCTGAGTATTCATTTGTGCCACAATACACACATCCCTTCACAGATATTGTTTTTTCAAATTAATGAGTTTATAAGAAAGCCAAACCAAACAAACTGCCAGAACAGGCTGCTGTTATTCTTTCTGTATTTACACCATCAGTGATGTAACAGAAATGACAGCTGATTCAAAAGGCTGTTTAAACAAAACAACATACAGCATGGTACTCTTTTTTCTTGGACACGTTGCTGTTGCGATCACTCCAGTCAAAGGCAACCTCTTCTTCCTCCTTCTCATTCAACCAGATAAGCTCCTGAGTTGCCAGTGACACAAAGTCGTGCAGGCTTTCCAGATGGCTTTGTCGCTCTCTTGAACAACTCTGAAAGGAACAAACATTGAACAACTCAGATCACTGAGCAGATAAATCATTTTAGACTTCATAGCCACACAATTTTTAGATTTTTGTGCTCAACAAATCACTTACCAATAACCTTTCATACTGATTTTCAAGTTTGTTCAGTTTTTCTGAGAAACTTATTTTCAGTGGTATGTTCATCTGAATCTGTGAAAATCAGCACATAACACAAAAAAGCTATTTAATATAGAGTGAAGTTAAAAGAGGCACCTGTAACTGCAATATTTTTTACATTTAGATGACTGACTATCTAGAATTGTTGATGTTTCCAGATTAAGATTATAAGCAACACAGTGAAACTCTAAAACACTTACCTCACTGAGTTTGGCATCTTTAAGACTCATTTGAAATTCTTCAATGGCTCTATGTACTGTTTTGTGGTTCTCTAAATGCATTTCCACACTTGGCAAATCCGATCCCCACTCAGAACGATCCAGTTGCAACTTTAGAAACAGAGAAAAATAAAAAATCAGATATTCAGTATCTTATGCATCATTATAGTTGCATGATATGCTGTGACTGCTCACCTGCATGTCTTCCACCCAGTTCAAAAGGTCCTGAACAAATTTCATGTTGACCTCTTCTTCTGTCATGTTGGAGTCTGCCAGTGAGGATTTCAGCAAGGGTTTGCGGATCTGCATGTGTTTCAAATTCTTGAGGCTCCCTGGGTCTATGCCGCCGCTCCCCACGTAAGTCTGTACTGAAGCAGGCTGTAGACCAGGGGTCAAAGCAGGGGTCAAGGATGGGGTCAGGCACGGTGTAAGGCTAGAGGTGAATGTGGACCCAGGGGTACCTAACCCTCCAGGGGTGAGTGCAGGTGTAAGGGCTGGTGTCAGGCCAGTGTTAATGTTCTGGGAGAAGCCAGAGTTCAGGCTTTGTGTGATGCCTGAGATCATCATTTTGGTTTGTTCTGTTGTCAGTGTGCGACCTTGGTTGTACACAGAAGAACACTCGGCTCTCAGGGCTAGAAGGTCATCCCGCAGTTTTGACACCCTGTATTCAAAAAGGAACAACACCATGAGATGATTTAATATATGAAAACATTTGGTGTTTCATTATTTGCAAGATGATCTGACTTGTACCTTTGGACGAGTTGATCTGCAAAGGGGAATTTTCCATCCAGAAGAATTTGGATGTCCACCACTTGTTGTCTGAGGATATTCTCACACTCCAAAAGGTAGCCAGCAATCTCAGCTTCATTTAGGAACTGAATACCAGACTCAAGGCGTTTTGCATCCTTAGCGGAGAGAAAAAAGAGATTTAAGACCCAAGACAGAGAATCCATGATCGATGTTGTTTAAAGACAAGTGACATTAAGTCAAACAGAGCTTGAACAAAACTTACAGACTGCAGGGATGTTCTTGCCAACGCCAGCTTGTCCTCCCCGTTGACACAGTCCCGCTGGACCCTGTTGGCAATCTGCTGCAACATCTCAAGCCTACAAACAAAAAATGATTATATTGTTACCACTTCAATAAAAAATAAAAAAAAGGCTTCACAAAATCCCAGCATGTGCACTGTAATCTCACCTGGATCCATAAGCAATGCTGTTATTGAGAAAGACTGCGCTGTTAATTTGTAAAGGTTCCGGTTCAGTGACGAGGGTGTCATCGGAACCAAAGCTGGTGAAACTACTGTTGCTAACAGATGAGATCCCACTAAAATACGCCATCGTACTTTGTATGGTAGACCATTACTTCCATACTCAGCTCACAGTTACATTTCTCATCTTAGTCGTCCTCTACAAGAGTCCCAGCTAAAACTTAACCTTGACAGTTCGACGGCAAGCATTCGCAGACCCGACTGATGGGACGGCTTTCAACTCGCTCGCATTTATAGTGCCGCAGCCAGTTGACGAGCATGTAACATGAATCCCACCCTAAAATAATATGCTGCCCTTAGGGGATAAAAATTAAATAGCAGGTTGAGACAGTGCACCTTTACAAGAGCTGAGACTGTATGAAGCATTGCCAATATGTTTCAACTGCTGTTTCTGCCAGTTTTTTTTACCACACCCAACTGCAATGCTTTAAGTATGTGTCTAAACTGTGTGTCTAAACAGACTCTTCAAAAAGAGGACCTTGTGTGCTCAGAGTTTCCATAGAATTAAAATCAATTCTGTAAACGAACACTGATGGAAACAGAATGCCAGGTGAAGCTCTAAAACTTGACTAAACTTGTCAGTTACTGCACAGTATTATCAGAACATCTCTCAACTGACACACTGAACATAAATCTTATTTTTTGATGTTCTTAGCTTTTGTAACTTACTGGAGAACATAAATATTTTATGTTCTGCAGCTATGTAAAGATTCATTTGTTTTGTTTTGATTTTGAAAATCACTGAATCACCTGTTAAAGCGAAACAAAATTCAACCTCGTCATATATATATATATAAACGGTGCACTTTGGCCACAGACAATCTGATCAAGAAATCCAACATCTCCTTAATATGTTGACATAAGTCCTATAACAGAGTGCAACGGTTCAGTAAGGGGATTTCTACTTTAATAAGGAAAATAAAACTGTAACAATTAACACATTGACCATTAGTGTTAGATTTCAGTAAAGACATTACTGGGCTTGCAATATGATGCTGGAGCATTCTACCTGTACCAACCCAAGAAACTGTTGACTGCTGACTCATGCAGCATCTTTGCTCCTTTATCTATTTGTCTTATGAAAAACTGAAAAGCAGCAACTCAAACAGCCATGAATTCTGGCATATCAAACACTAGCTATCTCTTAAACAGTGACACATACTTCAAATGTTGGTAAGACTTGACATTATGATAACCCAGGCCAGTATTAATATGCTTAATGCCTCCACATACCTTTCAACCTCAGGCCTCAGACTCTTCTCTCTTTCGAGCATGGCGACAATTAATTTACCCCATTCCTTCTCCACATCATTAGGGTGATGACCCGGGGGTAACTGAATACGTCCAAACTCAATCCACATCTGTCAAATACACCACAAACATACATAGATATATTATGCCCCTGATTTGTAGGATCAGAAATACTACTACATGATCATGTTTATGCACTGTGTCTTTTGCATCTGTGTACCTCAAGCATTTTGTAGAGAATTTTGATTTTTGTCTTCTCATTTTCTTTCAGTGGGATTTCATGCTCTTTAAACTGTAGATATTGTGTATAAAGTGCCTGTAAAAGAAAGTAGAAGATACAAATAAAACATAGTCTTTCACCACATAACACATAGCAACCCATCAAAACAAAGATTAACCTGCAGGATGATCTCTAAGCCTTGTCTATACTTGTCTTGAAAACTACTGCATGAAAGTACCTTCCAAATTAAAGGCTATCGACTTGCAAATGGATGCGGCTGCTCTCTCATTTCCATCAATATCATTTTCAGATCCAGTTACAGTAGATAGATGCTACATGTCGGGTTATTTGAAGCAGGCAATTATCCTTTATCTTTCAGACACTATACAGATTCTCAACGCTCTGTGATATGACAGCTGGAGGTATGCAAGGTAAAAAGCTAATAAGAGAGACTAAAATTTTGTGAAGTTTATTTGTTGTAGTACAATACCTTGAGTTCCACAGGGTTGTTGGGGAATGACCTATCTGACATCACAATCACATTGTGTTTGATCCACTGGCTGAGGTATTTGATCATGTTCTGGTACTCCACCCATTTGATATCAACATCCTGTTCAGGGCAAAGGAATCATCAGCAATAAAGCAATTTTATTGGGATTGGGTGGAGTTACTGGTGGACCGCTGCCATTAACTTACATTAGCACTGATTCCATCAACACCTTCAGGTACTTTGGGGAAGGCATCATACAGTGTTGAAACGTACGTGATGACTGATTTTTCATCAGGAGACTGAACGTCTACATCTAGTGAGGGAAGGGAAAGCCAAAGGGTCAGAAATGCATCACATGATAGTGAGCTGCACTCAGTGGAATTATTCCCTGAAGCCAAAATCCAAGCTTCACTCTGCATGATTTATAGCACAAATCTATCCAGGGTTTTTTTTTCTTTTTGAGTTAAACATGCCAACATGACAGTGTGTAAGGCTCTCACCCTCGGGGTCTAACAGCCTGGCCACCCCTAGTTGTTCAGCTACACCAAACGCGTTCTCTAAATTTGATCGGTTGGTCTGTGTCGACACGCAACTCATGTCAACCAGGTCTGGCCTTTAATAGAGAGAAAGAGAGAATGGGTACTTATAAAATAAACAGAAACAACAGAGCATTGCTGAAAAGAAAAAAATCGGGATATAAAGCCAGTAACAACACATTTATTATTTCATCCAAGCAAATAGTCACAAAATACCACCAGCATACCACCAGCGCTACTCAACTGAAAAGCTGATTTGCTTTGTGTGTTACGGTACCTGTATTTATGAATAATGGCGTTAAATAGCCTCCCATCCCTCCAGGAGGTTGTGAAGTTGTCACATCTTACACCTACATAGCCCTCGGTTATCTGCTTTGACCAGAACAGCAGCCTCTCCTTGGCTGTCATGTCATCGGACTCCCCTGTCACGTGAATCTCTGAGATCTGTAACAAAAGGAAAAATATATTTATATATCAAATTGTCGCTAAATTGTTAAATGTATAATTGAGGATGCGTGGTTCAACAACACAGACAATCCCAACCACAAACCTGTGATCAAAAACGTATAGCTTCACCAATACCAATGTGTCTATTTAATAATATAATTTTAAAAACATATGAAGGAGTGGTAACAACAACGTCAACACTGCAATCACATATAACAACAACACAATTCAGATTGAATCCTTTCAAACTGTTCTAGTCATTTCTAGAATTTTACCTATTTTGACCTCTGACATTCTTGTGGAGCTGGTAAATTTGGTAAAATTTGACCTTTATGCATTCAAAGGGATTTTAAAGAGGAGGTCAAATCAAGGTACAGGGTGGTTATGGGTAATCTTGAAACACTTAAACATTGGCATATGTATGCATTTCTGGCATTGGGACAGTGGAGAGAGAGCTCAAGGTGGACATTGACATTGTCTTTAGAACTGCATGCTTATTGCTACACTTGTCAAGGTCCCCACCCAAGTGGCCATGTGCACCTGTCAACAAACCTATACAAAGTAACAAATCAAACCTATCAATTTCCAGACAACCAGCAGAGTGGTTGCCCTATGGTCTTCCCTATATCATTTTATTAATTATGAATATTTCATAGAACTATAAAAAAATATATTAAAAAACACGACCCCTATTTTACTGATTTGGTTGAGTGAAAGGAGTGATTTGGAGAATCTGTAATTCCAAAATGAAAAAGAGGCATCGAGTTGAAGAGAAAGTATAAGAAGATGAAGACAATATAGAGAAAATGGAGGAAAGACCCCTGTATCATGAAACCTTCAAAAATGTTGTAGCATCCTTTACTCTAAATAAAATTCATAGAAATAATTAAATATTAATTAATTAATTAATTAATTAATTAATTAAAACTGGCGTATAAGTCGCACCGGTGTATAAGACAGGGGGGTGTCATGCTGGGAAAAACACTTTTCTATTAAAGACTGGTTCATTTGAATGCACCAGTAGTTATTCATTTATAAACACATGTGTTTATACTCCAAAACATTCTCAATTTACTTTTATTTGAAACACAATCAAAACACAAATATTATACCTGAAACAATGTGTCGGGTTAATGGTCCGGTAATGACTTGCTTAACTAAACTGGACCGGTTTATTAACTCAGACCGGGTTCGGATTAGGCTATGAGTTTCAATTAAACATTTTAAAAGAACACAGTAACTTTACATATTTGATACAGTGTGTACCCTTTGTGCTTACGAGTCCCAAAAACTCATCAGAGCTGTCACTGCAAATAGACAACTGCACCCGAGTCGCGCTTTGCACATCGCGCTTCAACATCAGTTTGGTCTGTAAATACTGAAACATCACAGCAACTAGTGTCCCAAAATACTTCTGATCAACACACAATTATTTTTCTGTACAACATACAACATTAATGGGTCGTCAATAGTCTATCTATTTTCATTAGCTGCTGAAACAGCTGGAGTGTGCAGCGCCTGCTTGACACCGCTGTTTATAGGACTTTATAGTTCATAAATGTGGACGCTCACATCGTTATGTTTAAAGTTATAGTTATTGTTATAGTTATGGTTCTTAGTGTGGACGGCCTTTTACATACCTATAATCATATGCAGATCCAACCTCTCTCTGTATTTTACTGGTGAATGGGACACACCGGTGTATTAGACAAACCTTACTTTTAAATGAAAAAATATTGCTTTCTATGGTAATTATAACAGCATACTTGACCCAGGTCAAAAAGAACCCACTCCCTACTATGAAGGGTCATATTATAAACAATATATAAGGGTTAAAAACTACTGCCTTACATCAAAACCTTCATCTCCACAACAACTGAACAATTTAACAACATTTTGTTTGTTGACAACAACCAAGTACAAAGTATGTGAAAATGGGGCAAAGGTTTTCTTATCTGGTTAATTAAAAGCACTTGAAACGTGGAAAATGTCAATGGGTCAGGCAGCTAGAGTTGTGTAATATATTACTCAATAGTTTCACAACACACAATACTGAAGAGCATGATGACCTCACAGGTATAACAAACTTGCCACTACATAGGTTGAGTTTCAATGTACTGAAACCAAACCAACTTACACGTTTATGATATGTTAACAAGAGTTCATTCATTAAAACTGACTTTGTATTCCTGCAACATCAAACTACCATAATTATGGAAGCACAGTATACCACATGCCAGATATGTGTCAGTTTCACACATTTTCAAAAGAGTTTCTATTTTACATGACAGTTTTAGGTGACATAATATCAAACATTACCAGTTGATCACCATCACCAGTTACCTGATGAGATTATTGACTGGGAATATGCATACAATAAAGGTACAGGCCTCTTTCTAAATGCTCTCAGCAAAACTAAAACCCCCATCAACACAACTAAAAACACAAGCTGCTGCTAAAGCTCCAAAGTTGTTTTTGTTTTTCTGTTAAACATCTAAGTCATCAATTATGGTCACCTGTGGAGAGCCAAATGCTGATTTGTTCTGTTGTGAATACAGATTTAGATTATATGTTCACCCAGAACTGATACCAGTGATGGGCAAATACAATAGGGTTCAAAAGTCTGAGATCACATTCCATTCAAGTGAATGGGAGAATGGTCTCAGACTTTTGAACCCTATTGTGTTTCAGTGTCAGCATACTGCGCCTGTCTCTAAAGACAGGGGAGCAAAATTCATGTAAACACTAGTTGAAAAGAAAGTGCTAATTTAATGCACTGTACAATAAGTGTAATTATAATATTTTGGTCATGAAGAGCTTTTGTGTCTACATGGGTGTCTGCAAACAATGACAGAAAGATAACAGAATGATGACACAGTGCACTACAGCACAAACCATACACCAAACTGAAATGACAACATTGATGTGATGACATTACACAACGAAGCAATGCTGCTCTAAGGAACTTCTTTGTTTAAGTATACATTTTACTGTATGGCTCAGGCAAGTCCACCAGTTAAACACACTGTGGCAATGTTCAAGTTACATTATAGCCCAATCAAAGAACCCCTCTATTAATCCACCTTACATGACACCACGCTGCCTATAAATAACGCTTAATTACCTCGTGTTGGGTAGGAATACATTTGGCAGGAGATGGAAGACGTTCTACGTAACCAGAGCAGGTGTAGGCCCTCCGTCTCCTCCTCCTGTGTGCTTGAGAGTCCCATATAATCTTGGCAAACGTTTCCTCACTCCCAGGTCTGTCATTACCCCTCAGAGTCCGTAACATGTGCTCCACTGCTCCAAAGCTAACGGCCCTCCTTAACTGGCGCTGAAGCAGCTTCTTCACAAGTAGACCGTCCTTAGCCGAGACACCTCCAGAAGTTGAGTTAATGCAACGAAGCTTCGCATCTATATCGGACCTGCTTGTATCACCTTCTACCTGGTCTGTGGGAAACCTTCCGAACTTGCAAGCTAATTTCTTCCCAAGCGATTGATTAGAGGGATTACTGAAAAGAAAAACAGGCACTTCCCCAACATAGACACCTGTGCTGATGCTGCCTTGCCTGGAAAGATGTTTCTCCACCTCCAATGGTTTATCCAGCCCTGCATGGTTCTCCTCTGTGTCCTCATCTGGGTCGTCCTGGAGCTTTGCACTACCACAGATGCCCACACTAGCATTGACCTCACTCCTGAGAGATTCAGCAGGATGAAATTCCTCTGATTTTCTCTTCTTTCTCTGAAAATAGCGACGTCCTTTGACCTCCTTGGATTCAGGGCTCATTGGGGCTTTCGTGGGGTCAACATAATATTCCTCTTTTGGGCCCCGGACACAGCCACAGATGTTTCCCATGGCTGTCAGTTATGCAGTATTTTCCCCATCGACAGTGTTTAACTCCAAACAGTGAGATTCTTTTCAAGCAAGGTATCCAGTGAGCTCCGCTTGATCTGAAGAGGCATATTCCCACTGACGGAAAGCCATTTATACGCTGTGCAACTGGCAGACAATAAGCAGTGACAGACAGCCTGGCAGCCAAACATAAACTTCGCCCCTGTCTGAGCAGAGTTAACTTTTCCTTTCATTGACTCTCAGAGACTCATCTGAGAACCGGTCAGCCCCTCTCCCTCTCTCACTCTCTCTCTCTCTCTCTTTCTCTCTCTCTCTCTCTCTCATACACTCTCTCTCTCTGCATGTCTGTCCTGCTCGCTCGTTCTCTCTGACACTGGAATCCTTTCCGACCTTTGAAACATTTCTCTTGCTTTGCTAATCCAGCGCAAACGCCATAAATGCACACACAGACGTGGCCAACGTGCTTGTAGCTCTCAGCTGAGCATGAATGGAAAAACACTGGTGCACAGACCTGTTTTGGACTGGTAAGTCTACTTCGTCTGCACAGTAAATACATACACATCACATCAGCCTCTTGGGTTTCCTAATATTTGTGTAATGAGGCAATATATAACAGTGAAGGGTAGATAAGGCTTAAACTGCAAGAGGATACCAGCTGATGGTCACCTATTATGTTGTGAGAAATTTTGGCTCAGCAAGTTTGTCTGCTCGGACAGGCTGCATGAGCCAGACAGAGTCCCAGCCAGTCAGAAAGGCTTTGAAAAACAGACCAGCGTAGGTCAACGAGAGCAGCAGAAGCAAAGCCGAGCTGGACAACAAAGTGCTTTCACTTTGTCTATTAATCAAGCTACGTACAATGGCAGAGCCAGAGGTGGGGCTTCAGTCCAATGGTTTAAACAAACACTATTATCTGAGCAGATCACCACCACGGCAGTTCACAAGGGGGCATATGCTCTGACCAGGAAGTGATTCACGATATCAAACCATGGCAACAATTATAAGGTAATACTGGAATAAAAAATAAAAAACACTGTACAAGAATTTATTCATTATTAATATGACTATTATGGAGAAAAAACAGAAATAAAAAGCATTATAAGAGTAAATATAAAGCCACCACACTGCTCAACTAAAAATAACTGTGTGCGACTGTGTGCTTATAGTATCTGAACGGCAGTGAAGTTTCCCTGAAGGTCACAGTCACCTGACAGCCAGCAAAGTGTAAACCACACACGTACTGACTTTTCCTGCTACTAAATCAAACTATCTATTACTGCAGTACTACTTTATGCTTATCATTATAAAAGTATTTATTCTGCAGCTAAATTATTTTTTTTAGAACATTTAATACGATTATAGGCTCAGTCATTACTGTGTAGTATATTTTGAGACACTGTTTGAATAATAATGAATGAATGAAATGAAGGAAATATGAATCTTCCTGTTCAGAGAGATAGCATTTTGGACAACACACACATATACAGTGAAAGTCAATCAGGGCAAAACAAACCAGCTCGCAAAACCTGACAATAATGCATTGTCATGATTTCATCAGCTACAACAATAAATATTACGCTTTCGTTTGGACCAGGTGAAAATACTGCGTGGTCCTAATTGTGAAAAATAAAACGGTGCTAACTTTGTGTGATGAAATCATCTTCTTATCTGCACAGACTTATCAGACAATGGAGACAGTCTGAAACACCTAAACAAAACTTCAGTATTGAAACACAATGTCCAACAGAAAAGAACACCACAGTGGCAGCTTTGTTTAATGAAATCATCTTTTTATCTGTACTGAGTTGATCACACAATCACACAAATCAAACATGAGAGGACACACACCCAATCACTATTCAGTTTATACATGTTGATTAAAAAAATTGCCTACAGCAATAAGAAAAGCACGTACAACATGTCACCAAAACAACCCTTGTCCTTAAGACTGGACCTGAACCTGGATACTGAAGGCAAAGCCAGCCATATAAAAGTATTTAATACAAAAACAGAGTCAGGTTCACACATGTCAGTCTGCTGTCAGTGGCGCTTTCATAATAAAGTCAAAAGTGTATGCTATGACTGAAGCTCTGTTTTTCTCTTGAAGTGCCCTGCTATCCTTCTAAATCAAGAAGAAACAGGCCCATTGCTGCTGGATTGTCTGCTCAAGGGCTTGCGTGAGACTGACAGCAGCAGGTGTTGGCATCATCAACAAGGCTACCTGTCAGCATGTTTGAGTCCACGCAAAATAACATGAGCTCCTTTTTCCCCCCTAATTGAACTGATAGCACTGATAGACAGATACATGCTTTCTCTAAAATCTTACACTAAATCACTACCATCTCAGTTAAAGTTGTATGTCTTGCTTTTGCAATATTGCCGCCCAAACCGACTGAATCCTGAGGCATGTGCCAAATGTATTAATAATTCAATGCAAGACAGTCAGTGAGTGGGAGAGAGAGAAGTAATAAAATTATGATTTGTGTCACTAAAATGATAACAGTATTCCCTGAGGGAACATTTTTGAGAACATTTAGGGAGTTATATAAACTTAACCTAGAGCACACAAAGGTTTCAAAACTCAAACAGCTGTCCAAATCAAAAAGCTTAATCTAAGTGTAATCACACACTAATGCTTTGTGCCCAGGCATACATTTTCACCAGGTAATGAAATGAAACAGATCTTTTGTCCTGTGAAAAAAACTAGACCAAGCATATTCTAGAAAATAACAGATTGCACATCACATAATGCTTTTCAGGCCACTATCTCTCTATTCAGACACAGACTTGAGATACTAGCAGCTGATCGAGTTACAACTAGAGCTGAACTGAACATGAACTAAAGTAAGCCACATGAACAAGAATTACAATATTACATTGCAATATGCAATTAGTAAGACACTGAACATGATATATGCATCACCGCTTTGACACCTTGTGGTCACAAACATCCACTTTGTGGGTATGAACACATCTTAAAGCATCAATCTGGAGCGCATTTGGCACACTATTACGTAACTTAATCCCAAAACAGGAAACATGCCAGTTTTTCTGTTGCACTGATATATCTTTAGATTATATAAAGATAACAGTAACTTTGCTGAAAATACTTTGTTTTAAAAATGTGCAAAGTATACAACAGATCAACAGCATGTAGATGTAATGGTTTATACAAATTTACAATTAAGGCATTATCTGTTACGGGTAATACGAGGGAATGAAAGTAAAGCACAAACAATTACCTGGGTAATAAGTCTTAATTACTTGGCTATTCGATGAATGAACTAACAAACCATGAGATGATAACACTGACCTGAAAGTGCAGTATTATGGTCCAGATCAATCCCAGGGTCAGTTTTGGGTTGCCATCTGTGATGTCGTCATTCCTGATATTTACAAGTTTGACCTGATGACAAGAAACACCTGATCAATATACAGTACTGCATATTCAAAATATCTTGGGGCATTCAAAACCTGTTTTTGAGATTCTTAATCATGATATTTACTGTTATATTGATGTGGTTTGATGTGGAATTTAAAAATATGAGCCCATGTTGTTCCACTTGTCAGGTGCCACAAGGTGGCACAATAGTCAATGCATTATCTGAGGGAAGACTGTTCCCATAATCATAGTGTGGGTGGACTGAGGTGACACAAAATTAATTAAATGCTATAAACCTGCTAGGACTGCTTTAAAAACCATGCGTCAGAGTGAGAAAATGTAATGATTTCCTTGACACATGAAGCAGAGAACAGAGTCTAGACACAGTCTTGGTTCATACAGCTGTAATCCAGAACCATTTCTTCCTTCATTGCCCCCTTGATCATCTTTAATAATTGAGATCAATCAGCCACATGTAGAGATTTAAGAAAGTTTAAACTGTGCGTGTCATTTTACATTTAATAAATACAGCCGGTGCATGGATGAGTGTGTCATGTTGATAAAACAATAGAACAGCTCATTTGTGAGCATCTATGAGCTCTTTGTCTCAAGTCTTACGTCACATCTGGCTTGAGCTCAGCCAGCCTGTGTTCTTCATCATATCCTCACTCTGGTGGGGGAAGGGAGGGCAATCAAAGCTCACTGAAACCCCACTGATGGGATTTGTAGTCAGTGCTCCTTAAATGCTGCCATTACAATTTGGGACAACTGAATTGTAATTTTCATTCAGAAAGACAGACAAAACCAAGTCGTTATCATTGAGAGCGGCCGTCCCACATAATGCACAACACTGTGCCTAAATCCACATATATCTATGTGTAAATTAATTCAAATAGCTCCCACTACAATTATATTGATTTGCTTGTGTTTATCTGGCTAAGTGTTAACAAATGCATCTCTTTGAATATAATGCAACTGCCAAAACAAAATGCAACTGCATACATAAATGGAAACATACATATTAATTCAACTGTTACCTTTTATATATTTTGCAGACCGTATGCTTCAAAGTGTGCACTTTCCTAATTATTTATGTGGGTTTTCAGCTAGTTAATGTAATGCTATGAAGGCTACTGTATGAGAAAACAGAAAAGTGTCTTTTTGTATTTTCGCATCACTGATGCATTTGACTCCAGACCAATATCTAGTAGTTTAAACTTTACAATACAATACAATACAATATACTTTTTTGTCCCGCTTAGGGAAATTTATCTTGGACTCAGCAACTGCGCCATAAATGCCTTGACAGCCACAATGACAACAGACAAAACATCACAAGTCATACCATCCTAAGGGCCAGATAGAAATTAAATTACTAGATTTACAGTTTACGTATTATGAAAATCATCCTGTAAATAATTAACGTATTACTTAAAAGCAGAAATTAAGACAGAAAAGTTAGCATTTTGAGCAATGCTCTAAAAATGAGCTTTTTTCCAACAATGCATCAAATTACGTCATATTAGGGAGTCCAAGACTAGACTAGAGTGAATGGATATTTTCACAGAATCTTGTCTTAAGTCTAGAACTAGCCTTAATTTCTGTCTGAGAAACTGGACCTAAAAGGTTTTATCAATGTGTTGGTTTTTCCTGTGCTGAATCGAAAGTGTGACATAATTAGTTTGAAATTGTAGTTTGGATTGACTCTTACCTGCCGCCTCTTTAAATAATCCAGTGCTATTTGTACATTCTGGAGTCTGTGGAAGCGCATCCTTCCTCTCTCCCGAGGCTGTGGAAATAAAGAGGGAAGAGGAGCTATGTATGTTAATCAGGTTCTCCTCAATATCAGTGGGAAAACTAATGAAATGTTTAGTAGCATGTAGGACACAGGACATGCTTCCAGTTTCTTACCCGCAGATGTGGTGAGGCAAAGGCACAAAATAACATTAAAAAACACTACCCACGACAAGAGCAGCCATTTCAAGTCCTCTCAAAATCTGTGCATACTGTTCATATACACATATCCAGAACATTTTCCACCTTTTCCACCTCTAAAAGTGCTCTTAATGTGAAAATAAGTAGCCAAGTAATCCTGAGTTAGCCCACTCTTACAGCCAAAGGTGCACCTAAATATGTTCAGTTCACTGTGATGTGAGTTCTAAATGTAAATCTTAAAAATAATAGCAGAATGTTGTTTTGTGCAAGCAAGTCTCCAATCCCTTGTGACAAATGTGCATAGACATTCAGGGGGCCACAGCATGAGGTAATGAAATGGAAAATGTGATGAAGCCAGGATGCAGCAGCAGCAGCATAAGATGTGCTGCATTCGGCCATCTCTCAGCTGACAATAAAAAGATCCTGATTATCTCAGTAGCAAAGCAACAACTTTCATTCAGTGAATCTTATTCAGCAATGAAACATTTCCTGATCCTCACGCAGATTTGGAGCGTTTTGATTGTATGGCTCAATGATGCACAAAGCTAGTGAAATGGATATAAAGACCCAAGCTTTACGGCAATTTCCTTCATAATTAATTTCATTTTTTTAATGCCTTTGCAGGATCAATGAGCCAAATGTTTTATTAGGTCTTTTTTTCTTTGTCTTACATATACTGTATGTCAGTGGTGGAAATCAGTTTACTCAAGTACTGTACTTGAGTACAATTTTAAGGTACTTCTACTTCATGAGTATTTCCATTTTTTTCAACTAGATACTTACTTCCACTCAACTAGATTTCAGAGAGAAATATTGTACTTTCTACTCCATTACATTTATTTGACAGATTTAGTTACTTTTCAGATGAAAATTTTAAACCAAGGATAATAAAACAAGCTTTTAAAAGTTAAACCAGTGGTTTCCAACCTTTTTGGCTTTTGACATCTTTAAAAAAAGCAGCGTGTAGTCAGAGTCACATTACAGATGTCTATGAGATTTTAATAACTCAAAATAGTATTTTTTCCCTCTAAAGAACTTTGATTTTCTCATGACCCCTCAGGTTCATCTGGTGACTCTGTGGAGTGGCCTGAACCCTAGGTTGGAAACCACTGGACTAAACTAGCCAACCGTATATAAAGTAATTGAAACTGGCTCCACCTCCAGCAGTTACAACAGTAACATGCAGCTTACACACTGATGCTTCAGGATTCATATTATAATGATGTCATATATAATAATATATCATTACTTTTACTTACTAACACTTTAAGTTGTGACAGTTCTCTTATAATAGCATAATTTACTACTCCTACTTTACTTTAGTACAATTTTCCATACAGGACCTTTACTTGTAATGGAGTTGTTTTAAATTGTGATATCAGTACTTTAACTTAAGCAAAGGATCTGATTACTTCTTCCACCACTGCTGTTTTTTCAAAAAGGAAAATTGGAGCATGAAGCTGGGTCTTTGGATCGTGTGCACATTTTCATCATCAGTATGCTCTGGTTGAAAACAAAGATTCTCACATTATTTTCTGATCACAAAATTATTAATCTTGGTGCTGCATAGAAATAATAAAAGTTGGGAAAGGGGAAAACAATACTCTACAAGCATGAACAAAAACTACAATATCTGCTAACGCAATCATGTAAGACTATAATAAGACAAATCATACAGTGATTCTTTTTTTTTTGTATGATTCCCACGGTACGCCTGATAACTGGCCACAGCACGCTCTTAATTAGTTTGTTACAAGGGGGTGGGGGGCAATCCACACGTACCCCCTTATCATCATCCACCGTGTCTCCATGCTGCTCAACTGCACATGCTTCTGTCCCACTCACCAACCGCAATGTCTTCAGAAAATCACGCTCCCTTGGCTTATCACCGAAAAGGCAACATATGGGGAAGAAAGGAAGACATGGACACACATACACACACACACACACACACACACACACAGCGGGCAAATCAAAGAAAGTCGGACAATGGACAGAGACAAATCAAAGAGTGGAGAACAGAAGAGGAGGAAAGTAGAAGGGAAACAGGATGTAAACAGAAAATAGATAGCCACTTAGAGGATGACTGCTAGTCACACTGGAGGGGGGAGGGTAACTGCTGTTGGACTTCTTGCACAGGAATACATGCAGTTTAAATATACAGTGAGGCACATCACAGCATGATAACATTATGTAACTCACGGCTGCATAAACACTGTATCAATACACTTTGATATAAGATGAAAGAATGACATGTTAAAAGAGAAATGAAACACACTGTAAATAGCCTGTCTGCTTCAGTAGCCCTTCCTTTAATACTATAACTAAATACACTAGCCTGCAGCTACAGTTCACATTTTCTATATATATATATTTTTTTTTTTAAATAACACATCCTGGATATATAAATATAAAAAGTAAGTAAGTCAAATTGGCCTTAATCAATTTGTATAAACAAATAACAAGGCCAAATGTCAAAGACTGAAAATCAGAACAGTTTCCTATTTTTGGTTAAAATGTGTGATTTGGCTTAATAATATTATTCTTTCACACTCCATGTAAACGTGGCAGTGTTGTATTGCAAACTGCACAGTCCCTCAAGAGGAATAGAACATGTTTAATTGTTCTAAATTGTTGGACGTTAAATTATGTTTCACACGTGTACAAATAAAATTTGACATATACTGTATGGCACTGATCTATGACGTATAGCAACATTTCCACAGTCCTTATTTTTGTGAGAAATGTGAAAAAATAGCAGAAGTGAAAATGAAAAGCTGTTGTGTTTACAGTCAGTGATAACCGTTAAGCATCTAGATTGACACATTACAAGCTGACCATGACTATTAACTAATTTTAATTGTATTTATCAGAGGTATTAGTTACTTGAAATGTACAGAACTTGTCTGGGACTGGAAAAAACTAACTTCTATGTCATTTCCTGGTCCGGGTTTTGTCTCACATGTGAAATCAATTATACAACCAGTCACTGTGATCAATCCAGCTAATCACCATAAAAGCACAGGTTCCTGAACTCGATAGAAACGCTGCTCACTGATGAGGGTTAAATTACTCCATTACAATGTATCACCTGAGTTGGGTCAGGACCTCAAAGAGGTCAGTCTCATGACCAGCAGAGAAATCACATGATTTTGATGTACAGAAGTTTGTTAATGCTATGGTGGTACTTAAATAAAGGGTCTGTAGACCAGCAATTGGATTATTGTGTCTTGTACGAACTAAACTGTTTCTAAATACATATACTACTCATTGAAATGCAATAATTTACTTAAAGGTCCTGCAGACTTTGGCAGTTAGTGAGTTAAAAAAGCTAGTTAGGAAGTTAAACTTTGTTAATTATTGGCTGTAAAGAAAACCCAAAGCTTGTTTTCCACTTGCTAGCTTTCCCCTGATGTGTTCAGGTTTTGTTATCTAAGAGATGGCAGCCTTTCGTGGGTAAAACTGTACTTAATATGCCACTCAGGTTGGTTGCTACTTGAGTGCTACTACTAGTGAGGCACAAAGTATCCCATCCCTGTCTCGATACAGGTAAAAAATACAGCAAGGCATCCTATTTGTCATTACATTACTTTCTTATAGATATCTCAAAATGAAAAAAAAAAAAAAACTAAACACACTTGTGATATATTGGAAATCTGCATACAAATGACCAAAAATGCTATCAATATGAACAAAAATATAACCTCCTACTTTAAGAACAGATTGTTGTGGATGCAGAATCAATGCAGATCTGCAGAATTGCTCTAATTGAGAATTCAATAGGATGTTAAAACTCACCGGGTTCCACAGGTGCCAAAACATCATCAGTATTTCATAACTATGCATGCTTTTTTAAATGTCTTATCTTTTTAAGAAACATTGTGAATAATAAAATAACTGAAAAATGTTAACTCACCAATGTGTCTCCAGACAAGACCTCCAGCAGTGAGATCAGGTTATGTCCATCTCGCAAGTCTTCATACAGGTCATTTATATGCTTCCGTACCTGTGGACACAGAGGCAAGCAAAATGTGAGCAAATAACAAATATCATATTGTTATAACAGTGTTCAGTGGTGGTTATAACACAGCTACTGTACATGAAATCAAAAATGCGTTCTGACCATAATTAATCCATCATAATCTCAATTTCCAAAGAACAGATCATTTATTACATCAGGAAAGCATTAATGTCCCCCACATTATCACAATTATCACCACTATCTAGGACCTAATCAATACTGGAGCTTAATGGGGCAGATGCTGACACCGATATTAGGTAGAAAGAAAATTCTGATATCGACATATCAATATATGATAACCTTACACAGAATATACACAGAATATACACATACATAACACTGGTGACAAATATATGAAATGCAGGCATGAAATTTTACTGTTTACAATAAACTTTATTGTATGAAATGACATCATTGCACTGAAATGGTAAAATTCACTGAGAACTTAATAATTATAAATATAATATATATATTATACATTTTTTTTAAAAACACAATAAAATTAGAATTAAATTAGAGTATGATCTAGACCTACTCGATGTGAAAAGTACCGTATGATCACCTTTGTTGTGATTTGGTGCCACATAAATAAAAGTATTGAATTGAACAACAAAAACATATGTACGTCAATATTAAACTTGAATTAAGAAAAAATGACAAATATACATAAAATGCTGGCCCTATAAGCTCTAAAAAACAAAAAATGTATCTGTGCATGTTGGATAACATATACACTGTATCACACCTGACACCCTATCAACAGTCCATTAGCACTTGAGCCGGGCACTTAACAACTACAGTCCGAGGCCTTGTCCTTCTAGCAGGCCCATCTCTCCTTCCTGTCCTAAATACCACGCCTCTGAAATCACCCTCCTGCCCGTTGACCTGCTTTGACACGGGACTTTCAGCACTGTAATCCCAGATAGCAGCCACAGCTGTGAATCCAAAATAGACCTGCACCCTTATGTTATTGGGTCAACCAAGCAGATTCTCAACTATTACTCAGCACCTCTGATTTCTCATGGACCATCTGTATGACCAGTTGTAAAATAACTGACAATTTGCTTTAAAGGATGACTGACTCATCTGTGATCAGTTCAAATATCTATAATATGTCATCAAATTAAATGCAACGGTTCCATCAAGATTAAATCATTACATCAAATTTAGCGGATTCAAAAAAGAAAGTACACAGCCTTACAATACCAGACGTGTTGCTGTTTCTCCCTTAAGCTTCATGTCTTATTGCAGTAAAGTAGACATAAATATTATTTACTTCCTTCTTCTGCCAAGAATGTTTCTCTCATGGAACAGTGCAAGCAAGAGCCAGCGTTTCTTCAGGGCAAAACTGAAACTAGAAGCTCCTTAGGGCCTCGTTCTTCGCTCAAATGATTTTTCAATTGAAAACAATACATATATTTTATGTTTGAAAACATGTTCAGCACTTATCCACAGGCAGCACCAAACCCCATCAAGTAAGGATTGATCTTATTGGCAGAGACCCTCAAATTGACCGGCAGGTTTATGTCACACATCAAGCTTCAAAGATGATGATCACAGACAACAAAGACCCGGGAGTTAAATAATACATTTTTGGGGAAAAAGAGTGGACCACCAATCATGTGATAATAAACATGTATGTTAAAGGGGTCAGTATGCTTCAAACAAAGTGCTTTTCAGATTGACAAACAACATAATTTTCTCACGTCACACGTTTTTGACATCAGAATTTGGATTGCTGCACTTTTTGTAGCTTTTGTGACACAGACAACCTGACAAGCTCGCTGACTTCACACTGCAGTGTGTAGAGGTGAGGAAGTAAGCAGAGTTTGACATTTTTTCATTCTTCAAACAACTATTTCTGTCACTTCACAGTATGCGTGCATGAACGAGAGCAACAGTATGAGTACCTTCAAGGAAAGATTGTCCTTTTCTATTGAAACAATCACCACATCTCTTGCTTTTCAACTCACATTTGAGTGTGGATATTCATAAGAGCTATAAACACTGTGACCTTTCTTTCACAAAGTAAAGGGGTAGCTGCTATACAATTATGTTACCAGTTACATTACTTGTTGAAGCGGTTTTGCACATTTAAATTACTGCAGGCATACAATTACCTGTCTCTACTTGCACATAGAAGTTTGGCTTGAGATACTAAATTTAATGTCAGTTTTCAATTACATTACCATCACAATTTCTGACAACTCCTTGCTGGAGCATTTAGGAACACTTTGATGTGTGGGACTTTTCACGGGACTCCTTGCAACAACTTTTGCACTTATATATCAGTACCAGTTAGGTGTTCATAGCATCTCATGTCAGAAAATGCTTTTCTTTTTATGCACTTCATAATACTTAAGTAAATTAATTACATTTCCCTTAATATCTATATCAGAGGAACAAGAAATTAGTGTATTTTTTTGTAATTTTAGTCGTTAGTGTACCACTGCTCCATGAATCCTATAAAATATAATATTACATATGATTCCTAGGCAGTGACTCTTTTTAACAAAGACATGCCAGTGCTCGTCTGTCTGCTAAAGTGTTTCATTAAATTCCACAGACAGATGAAATGCCACAGTAGGCGACTCAAATTCCTGAGTCTACAAAAGACGGCCTGTTACAGCAGCAGTGCAACAGCGCATGTCATGCTAAATGACTTTTGACAAGTGTTAATAATGTCTGGGGAGGAATCTATGCATGTTAGGGCCCAGCATGGAGAGTGCTAATTGTTATTATAGCCAATACCTGTCTAAAGGATTGTTAGTGTTATTTTTGCTGATCATTGTGGGAAAAAATGTCAGAATTCAAACTATAATTTATGGTTTCCCCTCTGCATGAAAAGACCACATTAGTTCTTACCTTCAGCAGATGCTGATTTATCCATTTTGTAAACGTCTTCTTCTGCACTCTGTCTCTTTCATCTGAAGAAGAGAGAGAGAGAAAAACACATCATTACTCTTGATTTTTTTTCACACTGCAAAAGGAATCGCCACAGAGACTCTTTTGAAGACAGCTGTCATTAGACCAGACCAATAATTCTGCTTTGTCTGAGCCTATGTTGCCTAGTAGGTTGCATTAATGGTAACTGAGAACTGAAATAAATATTGGACAGCAAAGACAGGAAACAGGACTGTTCTTTCCTGATGGGTGTACATCAAACTTTTGAGGCATTTAGTAATTCCTTTTTAAAGTTTAATATTCTGCTTCCTGTTGCACACAGTCAGTTTTTAATGATATGTTTGGATTTTATGGTTTCAGTGAAAGTGGTGCAGAAAAGAAAGAGTATATTAAGACCACAAGTCTCAGTGGATGAAAAGAGGGATATTATTTCCTAGCGACTGAAACTGCATCACTTTCTACTGCTGACCACATGTTTTTTGTTTCCATCTCCATAGCAACCAGACTTCCACCAGCCAGTGACATACGTGAGACAAGGGCAAAACTGTATGCAATAAAAAAGAGAGAGGAGCAGATCTGTGTTCTTTTATCTAGCACTTATAGTATAACAAAGAGAAATAAAATAAACTCTTGCATTATTATGTTTTCGCAAAATGAACAACTTGTATTTTTCGTCGCTGTATTTTTCGAACCTGTGTTGGAGCAGGATTCAGGCTAGTCACCACAGCTGGGACTCATTGCACTGTTTCCAGCCTGCTGGTCACAACCACACAACATTTTCCTCACAAAGAAAGCTCACATGCAATGATGATAACATGCGAAATAAGAAAAAGCATTGACATTAAAAATAGTGCCATCCTTCAGTCCTCCGCAAACTGTGGATGATATTCAGCATTTTCCTGAACACGGACCACAGAACTAACCCCCTTCTTTCAATAATCTGTGGTGTGGATTACAAAATACGTTTAGCTCAAGGACGTCTTCACCTACGATAAGTCAGGATCAAGCACAGACACAACTAAACTTGGAAGGAAACAACAAGAAGCATGAAGAGAAATACTGACCCATGCAGCACATTAGAGCTACCAGGTGAGCTGATTGCTCCCTCTCGGTCTTAAGCAGGTACTTCATCCTGTTTACCAGCTCTTGGGGACCGTCAAGAGGATCGTGGTTCAGGTAAATGAATGCCATG
This sequence comes from Scomber scombrus, assembly GCF_963691925.1. Lineage (NCBI taxonomy): Eukaryota > Metazoa > Chordata > Actinopteri > Scombriformes > Scombridae > Scomber > Scomber scombrus. Next base: position 13,006,845 of record NC_084981.1, on the reverse strand, counting down.
TGAGTGAGCGACTGTGGAATCAGTAACAGTCTCCCTCTTTTTGCTTTGCCTGCCTACCAGCCTCTAGGGCAGCCGTGACTCCCTTTCCAACGAGTCCTGTCAGGTTTTCCATGGTTACTCGCTATATTTTGAGCTCTGTTCAGTGTTTATCTAGCAGCAGCACTCAGCCGCAGAAGAAATTAGTGCCTCTCATAAAAATAGAGAGAGAAAAAGAAGAGAAGTTCCTTGTGGTAGTTCAAGAAGGTTACTGTGGCAGGACAAACCCTGTTTATTTACGTGCAATGTACAATTATGTTCTGCTGACTGCACACCTCTGATTATTGGAAATATCTTATCAAATACTGCCATCTTAATATGTGTACTGCGCAGCTGCCAAGACACTCCACAGAAGTAAATGAGAACACATTGAAGAAAGTAACAATCAACACTTTTCATGTAAATTGCCAATAAAGCAATTTTCTGATTGTATTAAGCATAGCAGTTACATAAGATATAGTTACATAAGGTAGTTATAGAAAATGAAAGGACAAACTACACTCAGTGGTGATAACACATCTGTAAAGTCAACAGATAACTCAAGGTGTGCTTTCAGTTAAATTACATTATTTTCATTGAAGGTTGTGTCATGAAAAAAAGCTGATGGTTGTCAATATTACATACTGTTGGCTTTTTTAAAAGCCTGAAACACACATTTCTAAGATAGTGGAGGTACCTTAAAAGCCCTGTTACTGTTCTCTCTGCAGATTCTTATATTTAGTTCATCTAAAAATAGTACATGTGTAAAAGCATCTGAGAATTAGAAACTGGGTTGGTGTGATAATTATTTTGTATGATGGTCTGCACACATCCAGATCAAAGCATCAAATACAGGAAGGAACACATCCATCCATCACACCAGTCTTAGACTAAAATGAGCCAATAAAATAAATCAATGAAAGAATCCTAAGAAATAAGGAAAGGACAGTGTTAGTATAGAAAGTATGATGCAGTGGGAGACTTTTACCAGCAAAGCTGCTGTGTCATTGATGATGTATGTGTCTCTGTGACTTCACAGCTGAATCACAGAGAAATAAAGCTGTGTGTCCTGCAGCAGGACACCATTTTGGTTTGCATTGCCCATATCTAAGGCCCTTTCCTGCATAATATATAAACCTCTCACAGGAAACTCATTAATATAGATTGGGTAGGAAAAGTATTCCAGGAAACTCTCTGGCTCAGAGCAAAGTACAAGATGAAAAAAACAACCAGCTTTTAGACATAATCAGCAATAGACTTCTGTACTGTACAGTACATATATTATACTATTGCACAGATTACTGATAACAGGCAAGTTTAATTGACTCAGATAGACTTCATCCACGTGGTGTCACAAACAGGTTTAATCATTTGTGGCCTTCAGGTTAAAGTGTTTTAATATTAGCAACATAAGCAGAAATACAATTAAAGAGGGTAGACTTCAATATGCTCTGGTAAAGTGGTTTTGTACCTGTAATTATGTACCTGTGCTGCAAAATTTGAAGGTGAGTGTAATATTATGGTGCCCTCTTGAGGATCTTATGAGAAAAAACAATATGCATGTCCTACCTGAATTTACTAATTTTTTAAAACAGCAGCTGGACATTATTTAGTCATAATATGAATGAACACAGAGGAAATAGTAGTAGAGATCAGATAACAATCATTTGCTTACAGTTTCACAGAAAATCAACCAGCTGTGCAACTCTTAACAATAACAATGACAGAATGTCAGATCAAATAAGATAAAACACTTATGTTTAAGTTTAAAAAGTGGCAGGTTTATCAATTTCATTCTAAGTTTCAATTCTAATTAATTTAGTTTTTACTCCTTCCATTTCACTCCATATCCGATTATTCTCATGCTATACAGTATGTCCAATTCCTATAATACTGCTTATTTTTGGAAGGTTGTATTCAGTAAGACAACTTGCTTGTGAAGTTATTTCTGGCAGTTAACTGTGAATTTAACACAAAAACACACGATTGTACAACAAAAATGAACCTCAAAACATGTAAGACCTGAATACAAAGTTCAGCCATTGTCATTGTATTAAGAGTAGATTCATTTACATTAAAAAGCCTCTACAAACACCTCAAGCAAAGACAGGGGATGCTCTGTTATTGTCACTTCTTTTAATATTAAAAACAATCCTACACTTATTACCAGTAAAAATATAATGTTCATTTGATTGTAAAAGTTTGCTTATACAGTGCAAAGCCTCCAAACCATAATAATTGGGAGAACTTGCATTACTTTCCTTATTAGACAACAATTAGAAACATATACAATGTGTGACTTCACTGTTTTGAAAACATTTATTCAAATTTGTATTCACCAGTAGTGCTTGAAGTATTAAGGAATAACCTGCACATTTTATTTTTGATGTTTCAGTGTTCTTACTTTAAAATCAGGTGGTTAGATGGTAAATATCCAACAGAGGTCTGGGAACAGCTTAGGTCAGCTTGTGACCTCTGACTTTAATGGGTTGATGTTTAAAGGAGCACGATAGCCTGACTAACCACATCTCTCTCACGTTACAGTTGAACTTCTTGACATTTAAAACAAACCTTGAGTGCTGCCTCAAAAATGTTATTATTAAAGCCTCCTTTACAAGTGCAAATTCACACTGATAATTACACACAGTAGCCAACGTTGTATAAAGGCAGACAGTCTGCAGGTTCGCTGTCTACATTCTGAGCCTGGCTTGCCAAGAGTCTACCAAAGCATTTACACAGACAGCCATGGCACTCCTGAGACACTTATTTGTAGCCCTCAGCAAAGCACATGTGCAGAGCTATAAATAACTACAACCCTAAACCATGCTGCCCTGCAACTGCAGGCCACATAATCTGTGCCAGTTAGGTGGCGTCCTTCATTCCTCTACATTCAACCAAGACTATTTTAATGAAGTTTTTTGTATTTGTGAGTTAAGACTCTAGATCTGTTTCCTACTCTGATACTGTGTTTTCTGAATCTGATTTATCCACCCAAAAGGAATGCTTAATAGATGTTCTGATATCCTGCCCAGGATTTATTTATACTCCTAAACTAGAGTCAATGACATGACACTGCATCTGTGTGAATGATAGTTACTGAAGTGTTTCCAACAACATGAATTTCAGACTCTTGGAAATTTGAGCAGCAACAGGACTATCTCCAGCACTTCACACTGGTTTTTCACTTCTACATTTTCACAAGCTTGTTTGAGTAGGAGAGCGCATAAGTGATTGTTTTCCCAAGAACGATTTTACACAGGGAGCTGGTGAAACCCTTTGGCATCTTGTCATGTCAGCGTGCCTAAAATATCCCCATATTCTGAGCTGAGCAGAGTCAAAACGTCCTAGCAATCAAATTCTGGCCTGTGTAATCCTCTTGACCTCATATGGGAGGGAAATCAAAACAGACATAAAAGCTAAACTGAAAAGCCATCAACCCTCCAACCAATGGCAAGGACTCACTAAACAGCTCTCACTTCACATATCATGTTTCACAGCCAACTCAGTGAGCAAAGGCACATGTACCTTAGCTTTGTTTTGAGTACAAGGATTTGTATTGCGTACTAGCAGAGATTTTGAGAAATGAGTAACATTGTGTACCTCTAATTTAAAAGGCTGCACTTAAAAAGAATAACACAATTCTGAAAATGTTCCTTAAAGGGGGCATATCATGTTTTTTGTGGTTTTCTGTTTTTATTTACTGTTATGATGTCAGATATCTATGTTAAACATGGTCAGAGTTCCAAAACTTAAGGTTAACATAAGTAGAAATGCTCCCTGCAGGGCAAAAGGCAGGGCTTCAACTTCAAGTTTTTTGTACCTTGCAGACTAGCTAACGTCAGCTCACCAGCAGGCCCTTAAACGGCTGTCAGTTCTATAGCCTTGGTTGCTAAGGTTGTTGCTAAGGTTTTTCCATGTGTTGCTCACATTGTCAACTCTCATATTTTGGATCCAATTCCAAATCGACCATGCACGAATGTATTTGAGAAGCTGATATTTCGAGTAAGAACGAGAACAAGTAATGAAATCATATTAGTTTGCTTCATGGTTTTTTGACATTACCTCCTGATTGGCTGGAAGTCAGTTGTGATGCAGCGTTCAGAAGATGGCCAATCAGAACAGAGCAGGCTCATCAAAATGAGGGCCTTAAAGAGACAGGAGTTAAAACAGCCTGTTTCAGACAGAGGCTGAATTTCCACAGTGGTGTAATTCAGGCTGATCTTGGTCACACACATAATGAAAAAACAAACAAACAGGTGTACCCTAAAGCTCCACTACACACCCACTTAATGCTTCATGATTAGGATGAATAACATGCAACATGAGCAGTTGGCTCTTCTAGCACATTTTAGTTTTGTAAAGTGGGTGCAGTTGGTATGTGACAAGCCTTCCTTATTTAGGATTCATGTGGTTTTGTAAGACATGTCTGCAGCTAAAAGACTAATATTCAACTATTTATCCGTCTCAGATGACATATTGGGTATATAAAGGGATTATAAACAAACTGCAAATTATAACAGAGGCCTGCCGAAATGATGACTCAGCTCAAAATGGCTACCTTCTTTCACAAAAATTTAGTGGACATGTTTGTAATCTTTATGACATCTGGATAGGTGGTAAACATAAACACAACTGAGGTGTTAAGGTGTGTGTGTGTGTGTGTGTGTGTGTGTGTGTGTGTGTGTGTGTGTGTGTGTGTGTGTGTGTGGGTGGGTGGGTGGGGGGGGGGGGGCACTAGAGGAAGCATTTTTGCCATTCTTTGTAAGTGAGAACACTACAGTCAGTCTTCTCAGCAAGGCAGGGCAACATCTGAAATATGTGGCTGGAACAGCTTCGTATCTGAAACAGGTTGACAAGCAGCTCAGCCTCTACTTTACTCTCCACACTTAAAGCAGACAAAGACAAAGAGAGGAAGAAAGCAAGAAAAAGACAACATTGTCTGAGCATCTGCACAGAGATTATTATCTTATCTACAGATCCTTCCTGCAATATGCTATTGAGAAGATGTAGGCAGATTAAACATAGAAGGTAGGATACACTGCTGCACACAGTTATCACACAGTACTTATTTTCCAAATGTTCATCTCAAAGCACATAGGCAACCAATTAAGGCTTTTGTAATAACAGAAATAAATCAACATAATGACTAGGCCTCAGTGCAGTGCAATAGAGTGGTGGCTTCTTAATTTATGATACTACTGAAATTTGTAATTAAGTTTCAGGTATGTTAGACCGTAATTCTCAGGATACCCACTGCTGAAGTTAAAATATTGTACAACCCTTCATGAAAAGCACATGCAGGATGTGACGGTGAAGTTGGCAAAGCGCCCTTGGGCATGAGCAATCATTGCAGAGGCACTCAGCAAAGTCAAGGAGAGGACGGAGCATGAATGACAGCTAATGGGGCATAGATACACACTAATATGAACACACACACGTTTTACTTAGGTCACATTACAAAGACTTGCATTTATCTCCTGGAGACTAACTGTAACCCTCACCTTAACCACTGACCCAAAAATTTGCTTTTTCACAACTGCGGTCACAGCTTTTGACCCAATTAATTGAAGTCTGAAATGTGTCGCCGAAAGTAGCCACACACCCTTTTTTTTTTTTTTACTTTTCTCTAAAGGTAATGCTGTAATGTAACAAGTTACTTTTTTAATGGCAGTAACTTTGTAATGTATTTATTTACCTTTACTTTTAAAAGTAACGTTCCCCAACACAGCTTACAATACATACGGATTCCCTCATACGTGGCAAAATAATGGTGAAAACAACCAAAGTGTTTCAGCCAGGGCCAGACAAGGCTCCTTTACATAGATTCTCAAAGTCTCTGTGGCACCACTGGAGGAATCAAAAAACATTATTACTGAAGCTGTTCCATCATTGGGTGTTTTGATGATGGTGGTACAAACACACTGCAACGTATTATTCCAAAATTGGTGCTCAACTGAGTTTCATTTTGGTGACTGCTGAGGCCAGAGTTCATGATTTACATAGTTTTCATCAAACCAATAGGAGACACCTGCATTCTTTTGTGTTTTATTCTTCCTTTAATTAGTCACTTGTGTGTCTTCACACTACTCTTCACTGATTCTGCTCAAATGGGTCTCAACTGCAGCCCAGCTTACTTTCTGCTTTGTCATCTATTTCACAAGTTACGCCTGATACAAGACAATTCATGTGAGTATAACAATAGTTTTTTGTTTAAATATTATTAAGAGTTAACACAAAAACAGGGGGAATTGCTCATTTCTTGGTCACCTATGAAACAAAAGAGAGAGGAAATCTGTTTCCTACTGCTAAGATGGGATTACTTCCCAGCATCTGCTGCATTTGGGAGAAAAGGGTGGTGCTGCTGGAGTGGGAGCGGCATGGCTATAGAGCATGAGTCAGGGGTGGGTCGGAGACTCACAAGATGATCTCATGTAAGAGGAGCTAAGCAGAGCCAATGAATGAGGTTCAGTCATGCTGGTCTTCCTATCACCATGACAGCATATAAATACAACAATTGGAAAAACAACAGAGAGCAGGCTTCACACTCAGACACAGATATAATTCAACTCCATGAGACCACATTAAAGTGACATTTCATATAACTTCATAAAAAATATGAAGAATATTAATCAAATATATTCCAGAAAGACAATGTCTGTATATCTCTAAATGTCAGACAAAATATAAAATTAAAAACTAAATAGACACCAAAATGCAGACATGATTCTCTAACTACAGGCAGAAGGGGCAGTAAGACCTCTGCTGGTTTGAATTACACTGCCCATTTTAATGGAAGTCTATTGATTAGACCAATGAAGGGCTTGGCCAGGAAATAACAATATCATGCTTTAGAATAAGTACATACAGCATACTGTATATATAGTGTAGTAGGTTTCTTATTTTCCCCATAAAACCTTTTAAAACGAATGGACAGTAACACCAAAACAACAAGACATTACATTTCTGATATCAGATATATCTGACATACTGATCTGAAAACACATGTTGGTGAAAGCTGTAAAATGAAACCAGAAGGAGCCATTTTAATAAGTCCACAGCAGTCACTGCTATATGTTACTGTGAGATTACAGAGCACCAAGTTTAGCTTGAAACTGATCCCAAAATCTAATGCACTTAATTAGCCATTACCACTTAGGATTTTGGCTGCGGTAGCTGTGAAATGGCCCTTCATAATTAGATAGCCTGGTGATTGTACTATCTAAATCATATTTGTTCGTATATTTGCTAAACTGAATCTACTGTACGTTACTTTCAAGCAGTAAGGTCCAATTGTCCTGCTATCAGATACGTGATATGCAGGTGCCAAGCCAAATATTCTTTTTTTTTTATATATTAAAAATAATTTTTTCGAAAAATACTGGTTTGCAGAAATAAAGTGTATACACGCCATGTTATGTGTTTGTGTAATCTCTCTTTTTAATAATGTTTCACAGACCTGAAAACTAAGATTAATTTAAACCTATGAAGTACAGAATGTTCCTATTGTGTGTGAACAAGATAAGTTAGTGAGTCAGTGCTCAAGTAGACGGGTAGAGACCACCTTCAAAGTGTGGCTCCTCGACGTTTAAATCTCAATGAAAAGCCAAAAAGACTGTCGAGACACCATCAGCTTGACACATGAACAAGTCTTTGGAACTTGGATGCTGCTACCATAAAACAAAGTGTCTTTTGTACGGTAGCAGACAGTCTCCATAGAGGGAGTTGTGTGTGTGAGCCGTGTGTGTGGGCCACTGGGCCATTTGAATGTGATGAGTGGGCTGTCGACATAGAGCCGAGGGGTTGGGCTGGGCATGGCCCAGGAGGATGGACAAAGGCAGTGACTGTGCAAAAAACACAATGCTCCCTCACTCGTTGCTGTGTGTGATAATATAAAGTAATAAAAGTACAAAATGCAGATATTACTAATTATAATAATAATAATAATAATAATAATAATAATAATAATAATAATAATAATAATAATAAGGATATCCTTAATGGATGTACAGAAATCCTGCCCATAATAATAGATTTAGTTACAATGCAGAATGCATAATTCATAAACACAAATGTGAGGCAGACACTGGCAGACCACACCCTCCTATAGCGCAAATAATACAGAGCCCGCATCCTAGATTGTTATTGTGCTGTATATGTAAGTCTGTTTTATTTTTCTTAAAGAAACACAATCTTTAACATGCAATAACTTGTATGTGTCTATGATCTGATCACTGAAGCAGCAGCCAGGCAAAGAGCACTATATCTATCATATTACATCTTTATGAATGTTTTGACGGTAATGTAAATGTATTTTTTGGCGTCCAGTTACACAACATCTTCTATTATTTTTCTAAGAAAATAAATTATCTTATTCTAGCTTCTCAAATTTCAATATTTTCTGGTTTCTTTAGTCTGCTATGACAGTCAATTGAATGTCTTTGGGTTGTGGACAGACGGGACAAAATAGAAATCCAAGGACATCAACTTGAGCTTTCTGAAGCAATGGTTACTATTATCAACACTTTCTGAACTTTTATAGACCAAACTAATCAATTCATCATGAAAATGATGAACAGATTGACTGATCATGAAAATAAAAGTTAGTTGCAGCTCTACATGGTATCCTTTTCAATCAAATTGAGTAGTCTTTATAAAGAACAGCATTCAAAATGTGTTTGGCCACAATTAAAAAAGCATGGATAAGCAGGTCACCAACTTGGAAAATAAAATGTGTCTCCTGCTCGAATTAAAATTTTCCGGGTGTTATCTGCTAGACAGTCTGTACTCTCATGAAGCAAAACATGTTGACTTGGAACCGGCTTCAAAAAAATACTGTCCTTCCAATCTAATGAAACCATTAAGGCCATATGGCATCTTGAAAACAAAATGAACTGCAAGAAGAGCTCACTGGACCACCAAATGTTTAATCCATTAAATCCTTCCTGATGTCAGAGGATGATCGACTGCTGGGAAACTCAAATAGCCCCTTCATGCTGACGACGGCCTACCAAGCAGGCTTTGCTAGAACTGTGTGATCCTATACAGCCACTGCCATGTGTCATTATTTGTTGTATGTGTCTGACAAAACATGTCTTTAACTCATTCCTCAAGTTTACAGTCTTTTGTTAAAGCCTGCATTGAATTTCAGCCCCCAAAGCAATTCCACCGTTAAGTGTATTATTACCTCTAATACCTAATTAGTGTGGCATTCTTACAGCTGGAGCAGTAAGAACTACACACATGCTCCCGGTCAACGGGGCCTGTTATGCTTAGTCACAAATAAATCCTAAACTCATATTTCTTTCACAGATCAGAAATTCATACAGTATTTCCCTTGTTATTGAAAACTGGCAATTTATTATTAGGGGGTTCAATAAACCTCATGTCAGAGTCAAACAAGTGCACGTGTTATCTATCCTTCGAAGCTGGTGATTGATGTTATCTCAGAGGTGTTTGATGACTCAAGAATGTGACAAGCACTAACATAAAAAAATACACTCCACAGCATTTGAAAAGCAGGTATAATAGAGTAATTATGTACATTGGCTTAAATGTGCTGTTGAATATGAAAATGATTTAGTCTTGATTTGGAGAAACAAAGAAATGCTGTATGATACTTTACTGCTGGCTGCTCTGTTTACTGGTCTGTTTTCTTGTGTTTATTTGGTTACTGCTGATGATTTTGCCATGAAAATGTGTCCCTTTCATACTCTTCTCATCACATGGGGAGAAGCTTGAGGCTCTGACCGATAGCATTGACTGCAAATAAAAATAAAGTAAGAAATGAAGAGGGATTTTTCCAGCACTTGGCCAGCGCCCTGTAGGAAAAAAAAAATCAATTGTGGAGGAGAAAACAAACTTGTTATGGAATAATGAATACGATTTTAAGCCATTTTCAAGATTGTGAGTGGGAACTTCTGTTAAGAACTAAACTGTGTCAAGTAGATGGTATTTGGTATTGATAATAAAGTTATATTTCTCAGACTTTTCATTCACTCATGTACACTAAAATACCCTTCTCACTATGGTATTGTATGTAATAAATTCTACATCAGAAAATCTAACATTCTAAAGAGTAATACATGTATTAGATTCATTTTTTATAGATATTAAGATGAGAAAATATTTATGTGAATCATCAGATTTTCAGAAACAATGAGTCAACATCTTTGTGATTAAATTATTATTTCATAGTATTGATACACTTACTAAAGCATGCCATCTCTCTGTTTGACGGAATCTGCTTTAAAAAATTAATGTTGACAAAGTCTTGCTGCATCAATAGCCCAACCTGGAACATTTTTTTTTACAATGAAGAAACTGATGTAAACAAAGCTGATGGGAACAGGTTTGTAGGTAAGTAATAATTAGCCCACCAGCCAGTCTCAGGTTTCTACCAGGATTACTCCTTAGTTACACATTTCTTTGCAGAGTATTACTGATAAGCCACAAATAAATTCAGAAAATTTGGCTGGTGATGAACTGGTTTAACTGAGACTACAAAGACAAAGCATTAGAATTATTTTAAGACTACAACGCTTCCCATAAACTTTTAAACTTGTTGGTAAAATTATCAAGAAAACCAAAACATGTCTTACCCTTTATTGAAAAGTTCATTGTTCATGCAAAAACTGGCAGGGAGTCGAACATCTCTCCAAAACCTTATGCACAACATGTAAGAACTGATTGCCAAGTGGTAGTTAGTGATAGCAGGAAAGACAGGAAATAAGTATGCTCATTGTCTGTCTCAGCTCTTCTGCCTCAAAACAACAGCAACAGAGTCCTAATGATGCTACATCATATGATCCCATTAGACTCCAGTCAGGGCGATAAAGCCTTATACCACAGCTGACTGGCCCTGCTGGCTACAATACTCAACAGCTGAGAGACACACATACAATAGTGCACAGTGTATGTTATTTACTGTTCCTCTGTTTTACTTTGGTTGCTTGTGTGGGGAGGACAAACGAGGGGTTAAAACCACTGCTGTCAGTTTGCATTCAGCTCCCCCGGATCCTCCACAGGCCTGGCCTCACAACGCCTGTGTATGATTTTGTCAACGAGCTCTGGCTGTCACAGAGACACTGAATGATATAGACCTCTTTGTATGTGTGATGGATTTGCTCTAATTAGCCACAGAGGCCCAAAAGGAGCAGCCCCGTGCAGGGACTTCAACCACTGATATGAGCTAACGCCTCATCCTGCTATGTCATTGTCCTGCCTGCCTGAAGACACCACATAGGTCACCTCAGCACTATTCAATCAATGATTTCCACAGGTGATCACATTAAAAACATACAAACATATTTTTTACACTATGAAAGCATGATTTATTCATCACCACACACCTTTAAGACCTTTGAATTTGACAATAAACAATGTTGACACTGCGATCGCCTGTCTTCATTAAATATTTTCCGAACATGTGTTCAAGCTGTATCTTTCCATCTAACTGCTATACAAGAGAAATAATCCTCTAATGATCAACTGAGATCATAATAAACCCTAATAATAAAGCCTTTGTCTTGGCTACTAAAATGTAGCCTAAATGTGATGTCATGCAGGAAATATTCCTACTTTTCCACTGCAGGGATAAAGACACTAAGACCAGCCAGTGACTAGCGAGAGAGGGGGCAGGCTGACATTTATTGAACTGTCAAGCAGCAATAGGGGCAATATCTTCAATATCTCATCGTCCCGAAGCCTAAATATTAACCAATCAGCATTGATCCTACCTTTGTATTTTTCCAAAACATCCTCATAGGCTTGGAGATATTCCTGTTCGTCCGAGCGCACATATGCCTGCGGTGCGTACTGAGCCATAACCCGGACTCCACAAACTGGACATTCACCAGCGGCTGACAGGGACACAGCGCGTGTGTGCGTGTGTTTGCATGTGTGTTTGTGTGCATGTGTATGTGTGTGTGAGAGAGAGAGCTGAGAGTGATCGGAGCTGTTGTTGCACTAAAGGAAACGCCCTACATCCCTCCCTTGTCTAAGGTCTGTCCAATAAGAGACACTTCCTCTCCGGGGCTCACTAGATTGATAGGAAGCCCTGCTGGACCTGCTGCGCTGCAAAAAATGTCGCTCTAAACCAGTCAATTAGTCAAATACTGTGTCTTAAATCAAATTAAGGTATAATCAAAATCGTATTCTTTTAACCCATGAGGTTAAATCTCTCACAGTCTCACGTGATTTGCATGAATCTGCTTGAACGAGCCCGAGTAAGATAACATGTTAAAACTGGACTGGATGAGATGCTTATTTTTTGCAGTGTAAAATTATAAACGCTTTTCCTTGTCCAGCGTCTCTGTACCGGTTCGTAACACGGTCCACGTTACTTCATTATTGTCCACCTGCCAGACTTAGGCTACAGAGGTTCTGGCAGAGTAACAACACCGTTTGAAATGATGTCTGGGTAGTATTTGCTGTCTGTAAACAGCAGGTTGTCACTGCTGTCACGCAGATTCGTGTAAACTTCACATTCAACAGTCCATATATCGATTAAAGGGCACCTGATCTGATACACTGTGGTAGCCTATTTGATGAGGATTGTATAATGTGGTGCCAAAGTGTCATTATAAAACTCTATATCGCTGTAAAAGTGTCATAAAATGTCAACAAGAGAACGAGACTGAAGTATTTCCATGTTTTTGCCTGTTATGTCATGTCTGAAACATTAAAATTTTGTGTTTATAAAATAAATAATTCTATGTTTGCAGACCAATCTCACTAAATAATGTAAATGTAAATTAAAATAATATCCTCTTTAAGTGGTTATTTAAGGAAAAGTAACTAAAAGGGAAACTACACATCCAATCACCCTCATAGAGACAAAAATACCATCACGTCTGCAACAAAACCACAACAGAAAATAACATACAGCTTAATAAATTGTTCTAAACCCATGAGCAATGTAGTCCTTATATGACCTGTATTGCAGCAGATTCCGTTTTTCCCTACATTATTATGTGATGACTGTCTGGACAACACAGAGGGTGTCTCTCACCTGCGATCCTGAGCACTGCTCTCTCCGCTGGATCCAGCACGGATCCACCCTGGATTTTCCTCTTGGACCTCTCATGTCTGGGCAGGTTCCAGGGTAAAGTGTCCCCGGGTGCCGGTGATGCCGATCCAGATTTAAGACTGTAGTCATCCTCGTCTGAGAAATCCGCCGAGGAAGACATGGAGCAGTGCAGGGAAGGGTTCCCCGAACTGGAGCTCTGAGAGACAAAAGAAAAACGGGGATAAAAGAAACAATGCTGGTGTTGATTTCACACACAGGCACGGTAAAAATGAAAGAGAGCACAGCGCAGAAACACTAGCGGCCAGTAGCATAGCACACATTGATCATGTTATTCTCACCATCGCGGGTCAAAGTGCGTAACGTGAGCATATGTTAGGTGTGAGCAAGCTCCGTGACATCAGCCACCACCTCGCAATGATCCATAACAAAAGATTGAGACAAATAAAGGCAATGAGAAATCGATAGTATCTGGCTCCCCCGCCAGGTCAACTGTAAGACTTACCACTGTATACATGGAGACCTGTCAGCTGGGCGAAAAAACAATCCTTGTTTGCGCGTTATTAGCATCCACCCTTCAATCACACATTTCGTGCGTCAATTTAAAAGGGGTGCCACGCCCTTTCGAAGGATGCTCCGGCCACGAGTTCGTCCCTTATCGGAGCATTAAGGATGCAAGGTGATGTCAGATCTCCAGAGGACTGAAGGGATGGTACGCTGTGTGCTGTCGAGGCAGAGCTGGACTGTGATGGGAGAGCAGACTGTATGCGTCTCCGCGTCATACCCCGGCAGCCAACAACAGCATCAGCTCCGACAACGACGGTGGTGTTAGAGCGCCATCCCTGCACAAAAGGTGCTGAGTGGCTACAAATACCTCAAAAGCGGGGATAACAAGAGAACATTGGCTCCCACAGACACCCATGGCAAGCACCCCACAACACATGCACATTAGATCCCCCCCTGCTGAGAAGACTGTGCACACAATTACACATCTGCCTGCACTGTATATGTGGTGTTAACCACAATGAAAGCATCCATACACATTGTGCTATTACCTGGGAGGATAGAGAGGACCCATAGGTGCACAAAAGGTATTGCTCTTGGTTTAGGTTTAAATTTAAAATCAGGCTAAACCTATTCGGCTAGGGGAAAAAAACTCTTTCTAAATCCATCTCTGCAGTATTATTATTTCTTATTCTTTCCTTAATCTTGGCAGATGTTTTCTCAAACTCAAACCAGAACTGCTAATAGAAGCAATAACACATGTTGCAATGCCCTGCTGCACACCCTGACACACCTGAGATTAAGCAACAGGAGAACAAATGCAGATTACAATATGTTGACACAACCTGATGCTAAGGAGAAATTGAGAAAAGGTGGGGCTTCAAAAAATACCTGTATGACCAGACTTCATTTGCTGGATAAAACGGTAGCTTACTTAAAGGGGAAATGCAATCTCAAACTGTTTGCTGTGATCCCGAAGAGTTCAGTAAAGGTTTGTGAAGATTTATTGAGTTTCTGCTCTTAAAAGAGCAAAAAAAAAATCAGGCCTGGCTTTGTATTATCAATAAGTAAACCTGGAGCTGCTTTAAATATGGATAAATAACTTTGACGTCTCAGATAGTTGTTTAAAAAGTTATTGTGGGAATCTCTTATTGGTGCTGGGTTAGTGTTAAATAAGCAGAGCTGATAAAAAATAACTTGTTAATATTAGCAGCCTTTTCAGCACTGCATCACTTTTCATCAGGATAAAACCCAGTGCAGAAAAGGCAGCTTAGTGTTGCAGTTTTTATCAGCTTTCTGCTTATTCATAAATCCTCCCGCTAAAAGGGGGGGGGGGGTCCATGAATCGAGGAAAGCTAATGCTCAATATTATGAACTATTTACTTGGGCTCCTATAGGAAGAAATATTTGTCCTCCGGAGTCAGTCTTAACCACCAATATTGAAGGTCCCTCCCACATAATCTGACTTATCTCAACAGACTGTACAAAAAAAATATATATATTTCTTAATTAAAACCCCTTTATGTCGAAAAATATCTTAGTCACCCCTTTTACATATCTTTTTCTTTGTCAGTTACTGTAAAAGAGAGGACCACACATCAAGATGGATGTTTATATTGCTTTTAAAAACCAGATTCATGTGAGCATCTAGCATTTATGACCAAATGCTTTTATACTTTAATTTTGTTGTTGTAGTGTACATGATTAAAAAAAAAGATTTACTAAATCTGTTTGTAAAGTCACCATTAGTTCCCTTCTTTTAAGAGATGTTCAGTTACACAACACACAAAAATGCAGCTTCACAAAGACGAGTCATACATTCATTTTGCCAAGTTTAGTGTCAGCTGTGCATGCAAAAATATTATGAAGAATGAATGGTGGGCGGATATAGGCCTGGACTAGTTTCTGTTGATCTATAACATATTAAAGACTGCTCCCTCACAGAACACTGTGGAGATGCAATAATTTAATAAATATAAAAATCCATCCGCCTTTTGTATTATTACAATAACAATATTAACAAAACCAGATTGTCTTTTGCTCACTCACCTGCACACCAAAGACTATATAATTAACATTTGAAACATTACGTGTATTTTGTTTTACCCATGCCAACAGTATATGATTTAGGAGGTATCAGAAGCAATATGTAACATACTGATATAACTCTCTGCCTCTGGACAAGTTGATATGTAGTTGTTTTTCTATGTGCTTCAACAAGAAAAAGCAACAAAAAGGGTCCGTTATCTACATTATTGCAACACAACTAATGGAGACAGGAATTTGCGATAAGTCAGCACAAATCGATTGGTTACTTAGAACATAATCAATCCCAACATCAGTGTCATGTCAAGTCTTGTACTACATTTTGAATTTTATACAGCAGCTTATCTACACCAAAGACATTTGCAGTGGGGATAAAAGTTGCCTGAGAACATCCAGGGACTTGGGGATTTGATTAATATGATACTGTATTTCTTCAGCTCTATTTTCATGTGGTTATGTTCCCATCCATTAAAAAAAACGTATATATGGATCAAGTGTTAAACTGATAAAGAAAATACAGTAGGATATTGAGCACACTCATTTTGAAGGAGTGCTAATTCATGACGCAGAAATGAGAAGCTGAAGGAACATAAAGTGCCTAAAACAGTCAAGAGAGCTCATCAGTTGATCCATATGAAAACATATTATGATCATATGCCAAAATGATAAATTGTTAACAGATTTATAATGGATTAGAAAGGAAAACGTAGCAGCATGCTAGCTAGGATGACTAAGACAAATTGAGGTTAAAAATGTCAAAAATGAGAAAAGTCAAAGTCAAAAATAATGATTAACAGTAAAGTAGTGTGAATGATGCACAGATTAATGATTTTTAAATAAGTTAAACGCTGTGTGATTTGTATGTGCAAGATATTTATTACAGCTTTTTTAACATCAAGGCTGCAGCACCTTTTGAAATGTTAATGTAGAAAAGCTAGTGGAGCATGATGGTCCGCTAAAAATAGATCTTTATATCAGATGAGTTCATCGTTTCCATTGGTGACCAACAAATTGTCCTTACAAATTTGCATTAGCATATCATAGATTTGAATGATTCTGTTTAATTAATTAAGGCAAAATTAGATTACCAGTTAGGCTAGGAACTGCTGTTTAGGATCCACTATGAGCAGGTCCAACCTTTTTTGTGCTCAACCAGGTTTAAAACTCAGTAGAAATTGGTTAAAGTCTATAATCACATGTTAAATGCACAATTAGTCCATATCTTAATCTATTAATCAATAGCCAAACAATACATCTTGGAACAATACAAGGTAAGTACACAGTAACTTTTCATTTCATAAGACTGATCAAGAGACCATCCTTCATTAGCACGCCCTGTAGATAAACATCTGCTTGTTACTGAATCCTTACCAGGCTCATAGGCACACGTGTGTCTCTGTGGAGGGAAGAAAGTATCACCTTATCATCAGTATCAATCATGACTACAGCTAAATGGAGTACCTACAGGTTTGCGTGTAGGGGTGACCTGTACAGACTGGTAAAATTCGGGCAGGACTCTCTTCTTGACTTTGCGTTTTCTTAGAGTTGATGATGAATCTGGATCACTCTCAGGGACCTCAACCAGATTGGGCTTTTCCTCTGTTGCCCGAGCATGTAGGCTCCTTCTTGCGTGACGTGGACTGTGTCTGAAGCACTGTGAAACATGAATAAATGTCAAGCTGACAGCAGAGTTAGGCAGTGGCAGATTTAGCAGCAGGAATAAAAAAGCTTTGTCATCATATCAGTGATTGAATTTGGCTTTATAAGCTGAGGAGGCACTATAAAGGTGAACATGGATTTCAAAATCTGAGACCACACAAAGATGGTGGCAGAGTTTGAAACGATGATACAGCAACTCAAACCACTGCACTAAAAAAAAGGAAAAAAAACGTATTTTCACTCTAAAGGAGATTTTCAGCCATTCATGTAAGACTGACTTGTTTAAAGGCATAGAAGGACTGCTCCTCAATATTAAGGCTGTATTGTCCTTGAACGTGATATTAAATCCCTACCAGCTACAGTGCTGAGCTGCCTGGTGGGGATTCAGTGTCCTGTGCTTCAATAACATAACCTGCTATGGGAGGTAGGCAAGAGATACTACTGTATGCTTTTCTTTTAGAGATTTAAAAGTACGAAGACTCACAAAAACTAAAAAAAAGTATGAAATGTAATTAGTCTTGCTGTCTGCTACACTACATACACTTTACTACAGCCTATAAGACTAACGGTACGATTAAGCAACTATGTTACAGAGATAAACATATTTAGCTACTTATAACTCATCTTACAGTAGCTGACTTTTTTTCACTTTTGAATAAACTGTTTTTATTTATAGACACCAGAGAATGTAGTAAAATTGAATCTAACGATAGGTTATGTGAATGTCATTCTCTAAAAATGTAAATATTAATTTCAAAACGCCAAAGTTGTCTTTGGTGATGGTCGTTTTTAAATTGCTTTAATGCATTTTGATATTTTTGAAGAGCGTTTTTAACATTTTTGAAAACAAAGTTCATAAAATGGAAACGGGGACAGTGAGGCTCTCCTTTACGAATCAAACATGATGACACACAGCTGATAAATTATATAGGCTAGAGTAGGTCTCTTACCGCTTGTTTGGACCTCATTTTTCATTCATGCATTTTGAGACTACAAAGTAAAGAATTTAGCCTCCTTCAAAGAATGAAACTGCAAAATCACCCACATTATTTATTGATGACACATGCGCACTGCGTACACTATGATCTTTAAATAGTCATGCAGTCCTCTATAATAAAGTCAAGGAAATAGGATTTTGGGTGAAGCCTTTGTCAAATTATAGGCCTACGTGGAAACAACTGAAGAGCAGAATAAAGCTTGCACACGTTTAACTCTTGGTTGATCCCTCTGTTAGATAAACTGACGACTGACTCAGCCCCATAATGACAAAAGTTCATCCTACCTCTGATCGAAAATGATGTGTTCGCAGGCCAACTACAGGACAGATAACAGATGTTAGAGTGAGAGATTATGAGCCAACATTTATTATAAAGTAGGCTATGACGCATATCAGCTGTTCATCCATTTAAAAGATGTGTAACATATATTTCAGGTTGCGGAATCAGAGCATAACAAAATGGTCTTTAAACACATTTAACATCTTCATGAGTTTAATGCTAGTTCCTTCTTAAAAGCCCATACTGCGGAATACGTGCTGGCTTTTTTTACTAGCTAAACCGATAAAAACACTGAGTAACATGCAGTATAGAGACATGAGCTGTCAGGATGAGGAAAGGCGGCTGGCCTGCGCTACTCACCTCGGCTCTTGGAGCGTCCAGAGAGCACAGATTTCATAGGATGCTTTCCATTACGAAGCCTGCGATGCCAGCAGCAGAAAAACAAAATTGTCGCAATAGTCCCGAGCAAAAGCAGCAATAACAGCAGCACACATTGAATACTGTACGGCTTCAACAGCACCAAAAACGCCGCAGCGATCATCATAAAGCGGTATGTAGGACAGTTTCCCGCAGCCGCAGACAGCTGGCTCCTCTCCTGCAGTTACACCGCTCAAAGCTCAAGATGCGAATAAAGACACTGGATGACATACGTGAATCGTTGCTGAATAGCCACGTTAAAGCTTCTGGGTTCAAAGTGGAAAGCCTAGACTATGGATATCATTATTGTGAGGTACAACGCATGACTCAGCAGACACGCAAGTTTTATTTATTTCTTTTTTCTAACAGGGGCAGTGAGAGTCAGCAGATTCATCTGAGCATCGCAGTAATCTGATGCAGAGTCGCCTGCCTGAACGAAATGCTGTAATAGTAATAACAACAGTATAAGCACTCTTATAGGCTATGATGTTTTTGCATTTTTGTCCAATGATATCTATTCATTGTTACTGAAGCATCCTTAGTAATACAACATTATCTGTTATAGGTCATTAACAAATTCAAACTACACATTGTATTTTATTGTACATACTTACTTGTAAAGGTGGCTTTTATACTGTCCGACACTGAAATGAGACAGGCATTATTCACAGACATGTTCAGGAGAAAATAATCTCAAACCTAATCCAACCATGATTATGTAATTTTGGATGAATTGATATCATTCAGAGCTTAGTCAGATGAAAGAGTCAAGCAAGGGGATGTGAGTGGAGAACAAGGTTTTATTTCCAACTTTACAAGGTAACCCAGGACAAAAAAATCACACAGAAATAAAGCTTGTGAAAACATATGTGTATGTACCTATACATTGCATTCTTAATGTTTGGATTATATTGTATACTTATTTCAAAAGAGGTCAGAAACCACACGGTTAGTAGGCCTACATACAGTTTGCAATAGCAATCTGGTCATTGTTTGTACATGTCAAGAAGTGTCTATTTATGGAGTAAACCATTGCATGTGTCAACATGTATACATTTTTATACAATGGAAAAATAAAGTCATTTTATGTCATATGCGGAAGGAGGGAATCTTTATGTTATGGTAAGGAATGCTATTTTAACATACCATATCTTCAGTACAATTGATCCACATAAAGTATATTTTCATACAAACAGTAAACAAAAATGAAGGACTATGTTAGTACAAGTACTGACATCCAATGTGGTAAATCTTTAACATTATAATAAATGTCAACATGCATACAATATACATTCAATACATAGTAATTCAATTCCAACTCTTTTTCACTATACAAATAATTGGCATGTATGGTTTTGAGTATGTCAACCTGCATTCTTACATGCAAAAATTGTATACACTTTTATTTTACGTCATATGTTTATATTTATTGCAATATGTGTAAAATATGCTTGTATAAATGCTATCTGTATACTCACATGTCCAGAGGAAATCTGCAACATGCATGGGGTTGTAGTGGTTGGCACCGATGCCTCTCATTGAATCACTGTTGTTGCTTCTTCAAGGGGTCCTGTGTTGTACACTGGTCATTTCTGTGCCTTCCTATGTGCATACTGGCTACAACCCATAGACTAAAAACATAAAAAAACATATACAGGTTTTGTCTAAAGTATTACATTTGTGCACATATAGTGATTAGACCAGCATGTTCACACATGTTGATGCTACTGTGTTACATTCTGTGTTTTAATATAGGCAATGTAATATATAATTGCATTATCCTACATTATACCTAATAACACGTTGATGAATGTCCTTTCTAATGCACACATATTCTGCCTTCCACATGGGAAGCAGAGTCCCTCTGTGCATGACACAGCTGTTGTTTATTCACCATGATGTGAATAATTCTACAAGCATGTCTGTGAACTTGTCTAATCAATTAATCTTGTGAATCATGAGAATCGGTTACCATGTATAAATATGAATCCGAAAAAGGAAGCAGCGATAGTGACAGGTTCTCACTTTCAACCCGTGGAGAGTAAACAGAGCAGACGGGCGGAGTTTATTCTATTTTTCTCCCAATAGGGATGAACTCCGCACCAGCGGCACACTGCACGTTGAAAAGGAGCGCTTCAGATTTTTACATGACGTTGCAAAACAGGAAAGAGAAATCAGTTGAAAGGGAGAAGGAGCAGAATCGTAGGTAATCTGATGATCAGATACATTTGTTTACTAACTTCAACCATACGTGATTTACAGCAAGCCATGCCCACATTACATGTGTTTACGTTGCATTAGTTACGCGAGGAATGCCCGTAGCAACCAAACTACGAGCTAATTAGATTAACGTTACTTTTAGCCTCGACGTTTAAGGGGAGTGTACCTGAGTGGAGAGCCACTTTCAAGATTGTGGTGCTCACTAAGTTGCCTTACGAACAACAGTCGATATTACGAACCCCTCTGAAGGCAGGTGAGCTTCTCAGCAACAAATGAGGAGATCTCTGGTCGTTGGCAAGCTTGTTTGAAGTACCTAAAATTCGTTTAAAACCAAAGGTGTGCAGGCAATTACCTTTCCAATACAACCCAAATCCCTCTATGGCGCGAAATTTAGCTTCTTCTTCGCTCAACGATTGGGGTACGGCTCCGCTGAACAGGGCTGCCACCGGTGGACGGGAGCTGTATTGCACCGAAACAGTGCAAAAGCATAGGCCGGTGCAATCCATCTTCCACCCACCGGCGGCAGCACAAAGGAAAGTCTCCCTGGTAGATGAGCAAGGAAGAAATTATGCCCCATGTTAGACTTTATATGGTTTGTATTGAGTTTAGTGGATTTGACGTGTAGTCCACCAGAGTAAGTCGTGTGTTTGTTACTTTACACCATGCTGTACACTTGACTGACATCGCCGTGAATGCTGCTGAACAGTTTCTAAATATTTCAGCTGCCCGCTGATGGGTGTCACTACATTTTAACATGTTTCTGTTACTTTACCAACGTTAGCATGGAGTATATGAGAGCTATACTCGGATATGTATTATATAATACTACAGTAACCAGATAATAATGATCAGTTTTCGTGCTGGTAGCTTGCCACTAACTAACTGATGTAAGAGACCTATTGAAGAAACTGCTAATGTTACGGTTGTTTATTTCTGAATTTTGACTGATCTCGAGTCAGCAGGCCTAAAGTTAAAATTAGAGGTACTTCATGTCTGTCTGGTTTATGTTTTTCTTGTCCACCCTCCCCTCCTGACATGCATGTTCACAGTTCAATCTGCTGCTGCTGCTGCTGCTGCTGCTGCTGCTGCTGCTGTAAAAGTGACCTGAGCTTACTGTTCTTCCTCAGATAAATGTCTTCTCCAGTTCAAGCAGACGAAGATGAGGTGGAGGAAGTGGAGTTTGTATCAGTAAGTTATGTGCAGGCTTATTGATCTATTACAAAAATCAGTAGGTTCAAAGGATAAGTTGACCCATACACACTGAGGCATAGCAATGTCAATGACAGTTTTCTGTTTTTTGATACTGAATGGACTCTGGTCATTCAATGTAATCACATCTTTGAATCACTACACAAGCAGCGCCCCCAAGAAATGTATACATTTTAGAGAGTAGGCCATTCATATAGTCAGAAAAAGCTTCAAAAGTTAGAAAATGGTGGGTTGCAACAGCTGTGATTCATTCTTTTTTTTTCATCTCTGTTTTAATTGGCATGTAAAATAAAGTAACCACCTTTTTAAAAGTTAGACAGGAATTGAAACCTTAAAAGTTCTAACACTAATGGCATGATGTCTTATACTTGCCTCAGGTGGCCCCTCTCAGACCAGTGTTGGACTGTATCGATCTGTTGAGTGATAGTGAGGATGAGGGATGTTCATCATTTGCAGGCATGGTGAGAGGTTTAACAGAGCAGCATAAACTAATAATCCTAGCAGTGTCTCATTTATTTGTGATAGACTGGATATTTGTTTAGAATTTTCTTACACTGCTGTGACTTTTCCTTTCCTGTAGCTGGAAGACAAAATCGACCGCCATAAAGCTCATGTTACATCTACTCTGGATAGACTAGCGCTGCAGGTGGCCCAAGAGAAACAGGCAAGAGAAGACAAATGTAAAGCGTTCAAGGTATGATAACTTCAAATAAGATTATCCTCTTTTATTTTGTTGTTTGTCAGACTTTCATTAAACCTTTAAATGTTGCCATTTCATTTAGTACCATTATCTTTCTCTTTAATCTCCATTGCAAGCAAAACGACTTGTGCTCACCTCAAGGACACTTTTTGTGACACAAAATAATACAAAAGGCAAGATTCAAGAAACTTCATTGTCTGTTACATAGTGTTCTGATAGTGTTTCCATTGAAACACTCTGAAATTCTGTGGCATTTCTACTGTCTGTCAAACTTTCACTGTCAAAATTATACAGCATTATAGATAAAGTATGTTGTGACATAATCAGTATGCTTAAACTTTATAGACAGAGCACAACATGTCATACTCTGACTGCACACAACAGAGGGGCAAACAATCTGTGCCTTAATATGCAACCAAGGGGTTAAAATCTAACAAAATGCCTGTAACTAGCTCACATTAGATTTCAGCGTGCCAAAGAATCATTTTAGCACCCTGTGTTTGCTGGAGAGGAAGATTTATACTGACAATTACAAACTCAATATTGTCAGTCTATCTCAGTGTCCCTTCTTCTTACCTTGCTTTTCTTGGAGAAGTGATCCCACTGAATGGGTAACTCATACATAATACTATTCTTAGCTCTCCGATTTATCCACTTTCATTCCAGTATTTCACAAGCTGCATATTGTCACAATGCTTTAGTTTAACTTACATAAATATAGTTAGCCTAAAACTGACATTTGGATGTTTCTCTTACCAGTGACAAAAGGCTTACTGCACCTGTGAGCATACTGAGTGTCAGGATCCCACAGTTTTCCCATTCTTCCTGAAAATGCCTCACATGTTTTTAACTGTGTCCAATTTTATCTTCTTAAAGGCTCAGTTTTCAATTCGGCAGCTTATGAAAACTTAGTTCTGGGTTTTTTACTCTGTGGTTAGTACATCCCTCCACACAGCAGCTTTTAGGCATTTTTCTGTCGTTTGCTAACAGACAGATGTTACAAGGAGGCACTTTAAAGCAATTCAAAGTGGTTGAAGAGCGATTAATTGTTTTGCCTGTGGGTGTGGGCAGGACCTAATTACACTCTAAACTACTTTGCAAAAATTAATTGGTATTAGTTCTTTTCTGAAGTTCTTTGTCTCTGTACACAGTAAATGTGGGGTCAGTTAAGGTCAGGTGTAGCAGCAACAGTGCCACCCAGTGGGCAGAATATAAATAACTGTAGCACTATTAAAATTGACTCGACACAACATAACATTGATTCAGAGAGAATTAAGATTATTGCTGTGTGTTGGTTTCCACTAACATGTCAATCTGCCAATCTACCTATTTGTAATTTCAAGGCAGGTGTAAAAAAGATGACATTTTATTTTCTGTCATTATTGATCTCTTTATGTCTCTCTTTCAGGAGAAACAAATCTTACAAAAAGCTCATGGACGGCAGGAGCTTGCTTTCAGTTCTACAAATGGAAGTCATCAGGAAGCAAAGAAATGTGTAGATATGTGGTTAAAGATGCCAGGTTGGTTTTTAGTTGGAAGCCAGTTGCATTATTACATTGTCACTTACTAATCCTGCAGTGGTTAAGTGGGGGGGTATTGATGAGAAAATACCCTGTTACAGTACTACTGTGGGTAGAAGTTTTGTCAGCTGACTGTTCAACTTATACTTTGCTTGGATGTTTGTTGAGGTCTAAAACCGGGAGTGATCAGTGCTGGTTCTGGACGGAGACAAAGACCTGCTTCTTTCCCCACAAATACTTCAGCTAAACACACTTGTCCAGTTATCAACTGTGGTAGAGTGTATGACCATGCTTCCCTCCTCGACGGTCATTTGAAAAGGTAACTCTTTTCCGTCCATGTTCAGAGTAGGTTTAGTGCTTTCAAACCGTTTTTCTGAGCACAGGGGCTATTTTTTTAGTAAAATATCTATCTTTTGTTTAGGTTTGATCACTCCCCTTGTGATCCAACCATCAATCTTAAAGGATGTCCATCTGATCTGTTTGCATGTGAGGCCTGTGGTCAGTGTTTTCCGACTAAAGAAGCATGGACGCAACATCTTGAATCTAAGGTTTATGCTCTTTTCTAGCTGTTTAATAAAGTTACTTCTGCTCATTTAATACTTCATTAATAAGTTGATTTATTTGAGAAGAGAAACAGTTAACATAATGTGGCTTTGATTCCTAGGTGTCTTCATCTAGTGCTGGAGGTCACAGCATCAGTCAGACATATCAGCGTATCGTGTGTTTCGCTTGTCCTGCCTGCTACCTCCTCTTCAACCTCCGGGATGAGTGTCTTCAGCACATGTCAGCCAAAAACCACTTCACAGAGTCATTCGCAATGAGTGGTAAGGGTTATTACAGCTGAACTGCACCTTGTCTGTTATTTATGCATTTCAGACTGTTAAGACATTTGAATAACATCATATTTTTTGTATGAAAGGGAGTGTTTGTGTGGTTATGTACATATGTATATTCTCATCAGGATCTCACTCAACCAAATCTCGAAAGATTAATAGGCTTGGGGAAGTGAAAATATTGTCATTAAACAGTAATATTTTAACAGTTTTATAATTCATTTAGTGTAGTTATACAACTTGTTTTATGCAACAGCAATTAAGCTACAAAGTACTTGTGCACTCCTTATTTTAGTATTTAGGCTTTAATTATCCAAAATGTTCACAAGTGACAACCTCTTTCCCATGAAGTAGCTGGACATGTAGGTTTTCTATCGCATACTAGACAGGCAAAATATTCTAAATAACTTTACTTATATATACGTCTGTCTTAAAAAGAGTGCTGATGAGGTGTTATATGACTATAACTGAGATTACTTTTTACTTTGCTCTTGTTAAAGAACCCAGAGGAAGAGCACTGCCAGTTCCCATGCCACAACGTGCTAAGAATCGTCTCATCGCTTTGTGCAAGGATACAACATTCAATGTCCGATGCTCTTTATGTCACAAAGTACTGACCTCACATCAGACTGCTCAAGCTCACTTTAAGTAAGTTTCATTGTGACCGTTCTGCCATTAATGTAGAGTTGTTCCGATACTCATGACAGTACTGGAAATGCCTCAGATACAGCCTAAAATATAATTAATAATAAACGTTAAAGTATTTTCACACCCGCATAAAAGGCAGTTGTCCCAGATAGCAATCATATTACAGCCATACAGGGTTAGTATTATACAGCTGTTAATTTATTTTCAATACAATGGTATCAGATCTGTACTTGGTATCAGCCGACGTGCAAGTTCAGGTATCATGATCATGATCAGTATCAGGAAGGAAAGAATGGTATCGGAACACCTCTACATTTATGTATGAATATATTTTGATATTACTGCAGACACTGCTTTTGTTCAAAAGTTCATGGAACTGATTTTTTCTTACTTTTCTTTTCTTCAGTGTGCACTG
The DNA here is from genome assembly GCF_963691925.1 of Scomber scombrus. Classification (NCBI taxonomy): domain Eukaryota; kingdom Metazoa; phylum Chordata; class Actinopteri; order Scombriformes; family Scombridae; genus Scomber; species Scomber scombrus. Next base: position 12,980,358 of record NC_084981.1, on the reverse strand, counting down.
CAGACAGGGCTGTGCAGTGGCCAAGGCAGATAAACCGATAGTGCAGGTAATGAAACAGCTACAAGTGCGAGGGCAGTGCTCCCTCTGCTGTAAAATCTTCCTCAGCCAAGCTGAAATGGAGAGACACAAAGAATCGACCCACCACGACGTGGAGGTCAACCAGACTATGGCAAAAGCACTTCTTCAATACTGCAGGTTTAGTGAAATTCAAAACACCCAGAGGGCTCGTGACAAAAGGCAATCTACTGGCCCTGATTCGCCTTTTCAAAAGAGAAACAAGAAGAGGAGTGATTTTGAAGAGATTTCAGCCAAACGACAGAGACTGGGTGTGAATGGCAGCACCAGCAGGAACACAGTAACAGCATGGTTCTGCGAGTGTGGTCTGCAGTTCTCGGAGGAGGCCACAGCCAGTAAGCATCTCTTGGCCGTGAACCAGATTTTCCATCAGTGTGGTGTGTGTGGCAAACTTATGGGAGAATCTTCAATTACCCGCCTGCATATGAGTCGCTTTCATGGCGGGGCTCATCTCTCCAACTTCCTCTTCTACTGCCGCAAGTGCAAAGTGGAAATGCCTCGATACGAAGATATCCTCTCACATGTATCGCAAGTGCACAGTGGACACACCTTCTTCACTGAGCAAGAAGTTTCTGAGGAGCTCACCACCGTCATCGATGACAAGCCGTCCACCAGCAGCGGAGTCACCACGCACTCATCGTCTAAGAAAACGGTTCGACCCGATACAGTAGACGCGTATTCCTCAAAAGCAGCTCAGACTTGGATGTGCAGGATGTGCGAGGACATCTTCGACTCGAAGGCAGTCGTCCAGAAACACTGCAGTGACGTGAGCAGTCACAGCTTTCAGAGGTTCATCTGTGGCCACTGCCCACAGAAGTTCTTTAAAGAGTCCACTGTGCGCAGACACTGTATGAATGAGCACGACGGGCAGATAAAGAGCTCCCACTTCTGCGGCCTCTGTGACAGCATGCAGTTTGAATCGGAAGGCGAGTTCTTGGAGCATTACAAGAGCCTTCACAGTAAGGACTACTACTGCATGGATGACGCTGAAGTTGTCCAGCCTGCTGTTGCTGAAATCACCAGTCAGCCCCCTGCCTCGTGCCCATGCATGGCTTCAGAGAAGAGCAAAGAAGAAATCAAAGCTATGTTTACACAGTGTATGAGAAATCTGGCCGCTGATGGTAGATGTCAGTATGTGTGCGCTCCTTGTAGTGTGTCTGTGCCCTCCTATGCACAGATGAAGACTCATGTCCACACAAAACACACAGCCTTGAAGCTGGACAAGACCTTTGACGTAGAATGCCAAACTTGCCAGGAAAGTTTTACAGATGTACCAAGTTTCCATAAACACTATCACTCACAGCACTGTTCACTGGAACCTTGCACGAGCTCCAGGAAAGACGTGAAAGCAGAACCAACTGCCGTCAAAATCCTCGATGCTGTGGAGATCGAACCCAAAACTAATGGTAAACCAGTTCCAATGTTGACATTTATTTTCTACATTTGTATGCTGCTGCATTTAACTCAGCTTTCATATTGTTGTTGCAGAGATTGAAGATGAAACACTGGTGAAGTTTTTGAAGATGGAGCAGACCGAGGAAGATATTAAAGCCAATGAAAGTAAGCAATATACTATATATAGCCCTTATTCAACTTTCGCCATTTATAAAAAAAATAGATGAGTAGAGCCTACAGGCACTATACGATATAAAGTTGTCTTTTCATATATTTTTTAAAGCTATAAAATTGATGCAATCAGAATCATGTTCATTTTGTCAAAGACTAATCTGCTTAATTGTCAATAAAATTACAACTTGGCGTACTGTATTAAGGCTTCAATTAAATTATGAAATACCTTGTATATACATTACAAAAATAATACTTATAATAATAATACTAATGTGTTTTAGTGTCTATTTACCCTTTTGGTTATTGCTGATTTCTCTTCATATATTGTTTGTTCAATTACAGATGAATCTAGTGAGGAGATGGAACATGCACTGGATGTGAGTGCAGAAGAAGCAGGTATGCATGCATGTGGATGCACATGTAATTCAGGCTAGCAGCTAGAAGAGTGATAACTTAAACATTTAGTTAGATAACATTGTTAAAATGTGTGTAGTATTTTAAAGATAGTCTGGTTTGTCTGCAGTGCGTTGTATGTGAGCCTGGTTAATATTAATAAAGTGCTTTACAAGACTGTTCAAAAGTAATATAATTAAAAGAAATTTAATGTAAACAAATGGAACTAAAACTAACACAGATGTAAATAAGTTAGCACAAGTTGTCTCTTAGCATACATTTGATGTTCTTGCAGTGTAAGCTGGATACTAATATTCCCATTTTCATCATTTACAGAGTTGGAAGAAGCTCTTAAAAGAAGCCTTATGGAATTCTGAGGATGTGAAAAGATATTTTTTGTGACACTTTGTTCATTGGATATGAATAGTAAGATTTGTGTTGAGAATATGTTAAATAAATGTTACTTTTTATTTTATTTCTTTTGCTGTGATTTTAATCATTTTGAAATCAACACATGACGTCACAGACATCACCACTGGTCCCAGTCTGAAGTTGTCATGTTTTGGAAGGCTGGTTTGTGGCCGTTGATTATGCACTGTCCTATGTTATAAAGACTCAACACTTCAGGGTGTCGAAACATGAGCTATAGATGGCATTGATGACACTGCAAGATGCCATGGCTTAACTAGTGACACCACGCTGCCAACTGTGTATCCTGTTACTTTCTCTGTTTCACTGCAGACTTGAAATCCAGTGTATTGTGCGCACCTTAAGCAGTATTGCTAAAATCATGTCTGTAGGAAAGTTCCCACCGGGGCAAAAGGGGCATTATTGATTTGGGCTATAGAAGTATAACAGCATTTGGAGCTCAGAGTACACAGCACACTTACACCCACTTGGATGAAAATAAAAGAAACTAAAGAGACATTCACCAGGGGTCTGCTATGTGCTTGTTACACCGTGTGCACGGGCTTGAATATGAGTGGTTTCGTAACTGAAGTTGTGTCTAATTACAGCTACAATGCTGGCAACAAACACCTCTGTTAGTTTCCTCGAGTTGCTTTGAAAACATTAGCAGGTGGCTGACAGATTCTAGTGGATAGTGCAAATTGGCCTTCAGTTTGTGTGTGCATGTCCATGTATCTGCCTTTGTAACTAGATTAGTTTCAAAATTAGGCTTAATTTTCTATTTGTCATTTTTTGTTCTTATCCTCAAAATCCGTTGTCCATTTCATATTTTGTAATTGTTGCAAGTATCATTATAGTTAGTCATAAACTGTTCAGTTGACTAATAAACAAGATTACCAGTGTGTAAATCAATGTAATAGTTTCCATGAAGAATACAGTAGCTTATTGAAGTTTTAATGTGCAGATCAAGCTTGGAGAAGGTCTATTTGGAATTGGACCTTCCTACTGAACAATGGGACAGCTAATGTTAACAGTTTCAGATGTGAAGTTGTATGAGGTTGAATATGATATGGTCTTACTTATATCCTCTTAACCAATAATGAGGACCTCTTTAATTCTCAGATAAAGAGGACTCTCATTTATGGAACCTTTGGCAGATGGATCTGGAAACATTTATAATCATTTAGTCTTTTGTAAAGACAATCAAGCATTTTAAGAATGAGAGTTTTGAGCCCTATCACTAAATATATTGGTGACCTAGTTAATATTGTGGCACTAAAAAGTTCAAATTCTCCCATCTGACTATGAAACCTTAACCCAGATTTATAAATACTCAGGTTTGAACAGGTGCATTGACTGGGTTATGGTGCTGTTATGTCAGGTGGCTTTGACCTCACATTTCTGTTTGGTCTGGTATGTTCTTTGTTTTTTGCAATCTATATTAAAAATGAATAAAGCCAAAAAGGAAATCCAGCCATCTCAGTCAGGGTTTACCGAAAATGTAATGAGTGCTACAGTATTTTAGGCTGCAGAACCCTCACCTGCAGATATGCCGATTAAAGTACAATAATAATAAGTGACATTAATCAAAGCTGTTGTATTTAAACGGTTCAAAATGAAACCGGGAATAATATCTACTGGACCTTCTCGGCGACCTCTCTTAAGTCCTCGGACCAGACTTTGGGAACCACTGTTCTGGCTTCCTCGGGAAACTTCTGTAAGGACTGAGGAGAGGAAGTTGCAGCCATGTTTGGAAATGTTCTCCCTGGGGCTCTGCTGTAGGCGGATGAGCCACACTCAGCTGGACAGCGCACACTGTTGATCGCACAGGATTTCTCTCCGGAACAAGATCTAAATATCAATCTTTCATCAGCATGGCTCAAGCGAAAATACAAGCTAAAATGAGCAACGAACCTCCGTGCAGCAAGTTCAGCAGGACCCTGTCCATGGCAGACCGCTCGGGACAACTCCTTGAGAATTTGGATCAGCTGGAAATAAGGTACAGTGAACTTACAGGCCTTGACATGTGCGCTACACTGTACACTTGCGCTTCTGATCAGTATATTCAATGGCTGATCACATCCTTAAGACTATATTACAGATAACCTATTTTAGTAGGCTAAACAGCTGTTTAATAATCCTAAATAAGAGTGAGAGAAAGTGGTTTCACCCGATTACAAAGTTTTAATAAAGTAGATGAAGTGGGTGTAGGTTTGTATTTTATTCACTTTACAATACTCAACATGTGGATTGCATATTGATTTAGGCAGTTTATTACATCGCATCATCACAACAACACATGTTTATTGCACTGAAAGGATGTGCTTGTAAGTGGATGGGAGTGGCATGTATTTCACAGGATTATCATATTTGTTATGTCATGTACCTCTAAACTGACACAATTTAGATCACAGCCCCAATTCGAGTATTTGATCAGATTTTATCCCAGGCTCTCCTGTCTAATAAGATGTTTGCGTTTAGATATTTTATTAAAGATGAAATGAAACCCATGACCAAAATAGTTACACATCCTGTTATTGTGTTACTTAAAATGAAAATAAACGTTCTCCCTTTTTGCTGCGAAAGCCACTTTGAGATTTCCTGATGTATATGTTTTCTCTGTGTCTCCCAGGGTGGAGACTTTACGCGAAGCAGCGTCAGCCTTGGAGCAGGAAAGGGAGTGCATCCTGGAAATGATTCAGTCCACTCTGAACAGTCAAGAAATACTTAGCGTCTGTGCTGGTGAGACAACTTTACTGAGCTTGTAACACAACAAAGATCACTTTTCTCCCTGACATTGATGATACCTCTTGTTTATCCATATTTGAATCAATGTTGTGTCCTTGTGGCTGCTCTGATTCCTCTGTAACATTGTGATCCAGTGAGGTTATTGTGTGGTTGATACAGTGTGGCTGGGTGGTGCTTAGGGAATTTGCAAAAAAAGCAAGGCAACATGATAGTTTTTCTACTTCGCCTAGGTGGAAGTTTACATCATGCTCACAGTATTAGTTCTCCTGTAGGCACTTTAGCTGGCCTGTATATCATATTTTAGAATAAGGTAAAGATATTTAAGTAAAATCATCATGTAGTCTTTATTTGATTACATGCATTTCAATTTCCTGATTTCCCCATTAATTCTCCATAAAAAATAAAACTTTATAAGTTGGTTGAATTATACATCAATACAAAGCCTATGACTACATACACTACTCCATTTACTACTATACTACTGTATTAGGTGGTTGGAAAGAACATAAACCCTGTGCAATTTTGTACAATCTAATACAACAATTATGAAACATATTAAGTGTAATGTATCATATTTTTTTTACTTTGTGTTGAATTGCATTACATTGTAAGCCAATTATGATATTCCTTTTCACATGCTGGACAAAGTCATCATTGAAAGGCAGTCATTAAAATGCAGCATTTACTTCTTTATCATCTAGGAGAGAGAGAAGAGTTAACTCTAACTGCAAACCGTCTAATGGGGCGGACACTGTGTGTGGAGGTCTCTGTTGGCACGATCAGAAACTCCCAGCAGGAGGAGGCACTGCGCAAGGCCACAACTATAATAGATGAAATTGTCAAGAAGTTACTGGGTGACATGGAAGGTGCAAGACATCAGCTGCTGGCCCTGCACGCAGCCTGTGTGACCGAGGCACCGCCTGTCCCCATCGACCAGAAGTTTCAGGCCTTAGTGATCGGCTGCGCTCTAGAGGACCAGAAGAAGATCAAGCGGAGGCTGGAGACTTTGATGAGGAACGTTCAAAATGCTGAAAAGAACATCAAGATCATGGATCATCAAAAACTGGAGGACCCAAAAGCCAATGGCACTCTCTAAGGCTTATCAACTAAGCATAAAATATGTTTTTAATGCCACTAAACTCACTAAAAACTGTTGTAATCCTGTACTAACTTATGAAGGATGCTTCATATTGCAGCAGGACCAGTCCCTATTTTAAGATTTCAGTGATACTGTACCTTATGGCAAAAAAAAGTAAAGAACAAAATAATTGCATTCACAAGTGAGAACCATAGACACCATCTTTCTTCCTGAAGGAATAACTTAGTATTAATGATTTTAATTTCAATTATTGTAATTTGATGCATTTAATATAGATTGTTTAACGTATATACCCAGTACTAAATATAAATTTACTTATGCACAAAAGTGAGACCGAAAACAATAACACCAGAAAGTACTTTGGTTGCAGATTTTTTGAAGGTCCACTTCTGACAATCAGATCACAATTAAGTCACTATAATGTGTCAGTAGATAATTTACCGAGGTTTGGGTAATAAAACAGTGTAAAACTTGACTGAGCACCTGCACTAAAGTATCAAAATAATTAATTAAGGTCAGAAAATATCTTAAATTTTTAGGGTTTATCCACTCTTACACAGTTTTGACGTGTCTTTTCCTGTTTCACGGTTTCACCTTTTAAATCAGGCACTTGGGATTTTGGATGTGCACACACTACCTCTTTGTGTGAAAGCAACACAAGTCACATTAAGCTGTGGATTTTAGCTAGTATTTGCACAAAGCTATTTTTATGACTGATTATGTTGAGCAAGTAAATAAAAAACACATTGTGTGACAAGCATTTGGTAGAGATGTCTGTGAGTAGTGTTAAGAGTGGCCTGTCCTGTTAACATTATAACTTTAATTGTAAATCAGGTTGGTTGACTGAGTTTTAAGAGCCTGAAGAAAAGCTTGTTTCTTGGTTGCTGTCCCTTTTTCTTTCTTTCTTTTTTTTATTTTACCAGCCTCAACCATGCACATTCACTCACCGGCACACCAGTTTACACACAAATACAGTACAGTACATTAAGCAGGTATCTTTATTTATCACTAGACTGCACTGCTCAAACACTGGTTGAAAGTTCTGGAAGCTAGTAAGTGGACCTTAAGTTAAGATTTTCTTCTTGAGCGACTAATTCCAAAGTCAAGACTCAACACCAGTATTGTTAAGATAATTATTTTTAAGATCATAATCATAGGTAAAGATCATATTGGCAGACGAGTACTCAGTTGAAATGACACGCTGCCATCCCGAGAAAAAAGTACTTTTATAAAACTTTTATTTCAGATAACCGCCAACTTTCTCCCAAACTTACATATCAGGAGCACAGCTGTGTGACACACTTCAAGTCATGATTCGTTGTAACTGTTAAAACAAAAATCCAACAATGACTGTTGTTTTTGTCAAAGGCTGAAAGCATACATTGTTGTTGTTTTTAATGAATGTGTGAAACTACTTTATGGAATCGTGTGAAAAAGTAGAAAGACAATAAGACACAAAGATTATTACAACACCTGAGTGACAGCACATAAGTATGGTCAGTTTTAACTTATGGTTCTTTAAGATTATATGCCATCTTACTGATAAAGTGCGCTAAATCCATTCAGTCAAAAAGCAAGAAAAAAAGGCGAAAGTAAACACAATGTTACAAATAAGAGAAAGTTCAAGAAATAATTATTTACAAAGTTACGGTACAGGCAATTTCAAACAGACAGAAAAAGGCAATAAAATGCTTACTGGTGGTCAATGGAGGAGAATGTAAACATGGACAAGGCATTGTGGCTTTGCAACCATGGTTAAACATTCACTGATGTGGAAAAAGAAAAAAAAAAGAAGCTTGCATGCAACAGTTATACCACATTTCCTTTTTTTTTCTTTTGATACAGGACTGTCTACTTAAGACCAAATGAAAAATATAAAACAATCTTAGTACCAATGGGACAACTGAAAAAAAGCACCTGTTACAATTTTCACAACAGATTATGAGGTGAAAACATGGTAGTTGCCATTTAATTCAGAGAACAACTTTCTCCTTCTCTTCATAAAGTTCATTTGAATTGGGGAAAAGCAGCTACCGCATATCTGAAAATCCCTTACAAAATGTTTTTAAAAGACAAAAACATGCATGCACATGTATTCCCAAATGTTTTCTGTAATCTATTTCCATGTAAAATATTTAGAACTGTGATTATTAATGAGGAAGTTTTTTAATAATAATTCTAAATAGGAGATTTAATATAAGACTTTCCCACATCACCATGGATTTCTTTGTGCTTGGTAGACCATCATTTCATTCAGTTTTGGAATCTACATGTTACAAAAGCTTGATGCAGACGAGACATTAACATACAGCACACAGCCAGCTGTATCGAAGAACAAGCATCAGTTTAGATCTCTTTTGGAGTACCCTCATGTTATTACAACAAACTGAATTTTCTTGCATATACAGGCAAACAACAGCAAACATCCACTCCTGACTGATGATCGGCTTTTCACAGCACACCTTCAGAGACTAAGGGTTTACATCCTGCTCAAGACTCCATATCATTATTTTTTCTTGGTCAAAAAAGGAGCAGGATGATACTTACAAAAACAAAAATTGATAAGTTGTTATGGGAGCAAAACTAAAATAAGGTAAAACCCTAAATTTTGTACAATGTTTAGTATTTAGTAGGTTACAAATATAGTGAAATCTGAAACTCATTTGTACCAAAGTTAAAGAAAAACACAGGTAGCTATGTAAAATGTAAATAACAACAATCAAAACACAGGCCTATCGCTGATTGTGAGGTACTATGACTCAAAGAATAGAGTATCATTATCTGAACTCATGTTTTACACCAGAGTCCAAGAATTTAGTTAACAAATCTGTAAGTGAGTGACATATAGAAGACTAGTTTGTGCCAATGGTTACTGATTTTGGTTATACATAAGGGCACATTCTATTATTTTCATGTTACATCCAAATCACTGCAGTGTTAGTATTTCACTACAGCTCAAAAAGAATAAATTTGGCACTATGTCAACATTAAGGTGTTAACACTTCTGTGAAAATATCACTCAACACTTTAGTGAGTTGTACAAAAATACTTCTGCACAGAGAATTCACTCGGAATTCAATAGTGTTTTGTCCACGATAAACAGTGTAGTTTGAACCATATTCTGTCGAAAGTTAGAAAAATATGGTACAAAATAATCTGTGTATCTTTTACAATACATACAAACATATTGCACAGTTGAAATGTAAAGCACACAGGAACGGGTGAACGGTAAAAATCGCGTACACAAGCAAATGTTTTCAAAGAGCAAGAGTGCAAACTTTGCTGTTAAATATTTTGTTGAAAGGACTGTGTGTCAAGTCCTATTGAAACAATTATTCAGCCATGAAGGGACAATATCACTGTTTTTTTTTTTTTTTTGTGGGGGGGGGGGGGGGCATTAAATCCATGACATACTGGAGTTGTTAGTGTTACTTAAGGCAACCACAAGGAGGTCCCAGATGTGTTGACAGGTATTTTGCACGGAACACTGATGGAGATTCAAGGCTGAATCAAAGGAAATTTAACCATCAATGTTGGGTAACAACAGAGGATATACAGATTAAACATCAGGTTATCAAAGTAGTATAGACTAGTATTACCCAGTCTTTATGGGCTTTGGTCTCTAAATGTGGCTACCTCCATAGAATACAACAACCATCTAGTGTTAAGAACAATAGTCAGTCGCTAAAATGAAATGATTTTATCTAGAGTAGGCTGCAGCTTCCGAAGGGATTTTTACTCTTCTTGGTCCTTTGTTTGTTAGGTCGCAGGGTGATGACTTCTCTGCCATTGCTGGAGCTCTGGTTGCAGACATTACTACTTGTGGTATTAAAAACACCTTTGGAAAAACAAGATTAGGATTGATGTCAGAAACTTTAAAAAGTGACATTAAAAAGTGTTGTGCAAAAAGCTTCCTCACCTATTTTATTGCTTGTTGTGTGGACCACCTCCGTCTCCTCTGCTGTTTGCTGTTTGAGTCGCTGCAGATACTTCTCAGCCAAGTACTTAAAAACTGACAAGAGAGAGAAACAGCAATGTTATAACAGCAAACTTAAGTATAACACTGTTTGACTTGGATTAGACCGTTTCACATTTTCAGTGACTCACCCTCGTTGACGTTAAGGTCCTCCTTCACCGAAGCTCGATAAAATCTCAGCTTAAGCCTTTTAGCCAAAGATTCTGCCTCTTCACTGCAAGGCAAGTAGAAAATACTAACTACAATTCATGGAAGCTTATGTGTTTTAATTACTATTTACACTCATCACATTTTGTTCTTAGCATTATACTGATTTACTGTTCGAAAAAAACCACAACTTACTTTTTAATAAGAGTCTCTTCCAGGAGGTCAATTTTGTTCTGCACTAGGACTGTGGGAATATCTCCAACCTCCGCTTCAACCTTCTCCCTCCAGCTGTCGATAGCCTGAAAAGACTCCCTGTCTGTGGTAGAGAAGACTAGCACACATGCTTGAGCACCTGCAATGAAAAACAACACACCAGTGAATATGATACATAATTAATTTGCCTCAGTGAGTAAAAACACTGGGTCAACTTCACACCATGTACAGAGAGAATCACTTTTTACATCAAAGACGTGTCAGCAGGGCTACACGTGCACGAGCGTGTGCTTTGCTATGCTGAACCTCAGAGGTCATGGAGATCAGAGACCAAAAGGCAGCAGTGTTATATTTGTCACTTTATTAAGGTCTTACCACGATAGTAGGCCTTAGTAATAGCGTCAAACTCCTCCTGCCCAGCGGTGTCCCACAGCATGAGTCTGACCTCTTCGTCATTGACACTAAAACAATGAACAGATTTTGAGAGAAAATTACTTTATTTTCTGTCAGTCATATTCATCAGTATGCTCTGGTTATGCATCTTATGGGATGTTAATTATTGTACACTATAAACTATTTAATGGATGAAGTTGTAGAATTGTTGTCAATGTCAGTAAACGTTGCAATAAGAGGAAACAATGCACAACTAAACTGCAGCACCACAGGAATATATATATATATATATATATATATCTTTAAATATAGGCTATAATAGATAAAACATCTGTGAAATAAGTTGCTTACAATATCTGCCTTTCAAGAAAGTCCACTCCAATGGTCTTCTTGTAGTCTTTAGTGAAGATGCCCTTGCAATAGCGTTGGATCATACTGGACTTGCCAACTGCTCCGTTGCCCACTACGACCACCTTGATGGCCACTTCCATGTCCTCCTCCAACATGGTGGTGACGTCTGGTTGGTTGTCTCAGTTCCTCAGTACTTTTAATGATGTGACACAAGCACATATACCTCCTAAAAGTGTAAAATAAATAAACTGTAAATTGACAGTGAAGAGCAAGGCAAGAGCAAGGAACTATCCTGTACACTCAACAGATGTTGAGTGTACAGGATAGTTCAAGAAAACCATATTACAGAAATACAGCATGAACAAACTAAGCCTAAAGAAATATCTTCACATTTTAATTTTCATAGCTTGTGAAATGTAATTCATTTTAGCACAACGGGTTACCACAATAATTTAATTGAGGAGGGAGTGCACTGTAAAATAAACACACATAGCTATAATTGTCCTTTAAACTATTATGACTGCTTCTGTTGAACTAACTGTTGTAAATTTAAGGGGGAACTTGTTTGGAGAGGTAGTGCGATGTGTTTATTCTTCCATTAGCAGCAGCAGACTCCACATAGCAACTTGGTCTTCCACAGCTTCAGTGTACGAGTGTAGCTGCTGAGTGCAACACTAAACAACATATTGTGGGAAAGCTGTTCTCAGCAGACACTGACAGCCTACTGCGTGACTGTGCTGTCCGACAGCCTGTCAGGATTTGAATCATAATATGTATCCAACTAGAAGATAATTATTCATCAGCTACAATTGTGATGCATGGCACAGCGGTTGTTATAACAGACAGGCAAGATGTGGATTACAAATACAAACTGCCTTGCTGTCCTTACTCTTTTGATGTTGTTAACTATATTACGTTTCAGTTTTCAACATATCTCCATGTTATTGATAGAGGAGTTGTTCAACTTTGTTCACAGCAGCTGAGTCAGAGTGGGGGGTCATGAAGCTGGACCACAGGACAGCATGATTTCTGTTTGCAGACTAATTTTACGCTATTTCTCACAGTAAATGAGTGAATTTCATAAATTAGAGCAAATTACAGTGATTGATCATATATTTTATATGGCTGTAATCATGTTTAATATATTGTGTTGATTATACAAATGTTGTACCACCTACCAAAAACAAAAAAATTACTTAAACAGACTGAAATACTTGAGAATGAGTGTGGTAAACACACCCTGTAAACATCAGTTAGACAACTGGACATTTTCCATACCTACACATAACTATATGATCTTATCTACAGAGGGTCTTTTTTGTCATTACGCCATTCAGAATGCACATATAAGTTGTGACAGCTGTAAATTTCACATGCAAAACTAAACTGTAATTTTCACATATAACGTTACAGAAACTCGGTTAAAGCATGTAAATGAGCTCAGTTAAGTTAATACACTCCCCTCCTACACGACCAGTCATCTTCATACCACACTCACCATTACTTTACTCGGGCCTCAAGGCGCGAATATTTTTAGGCACAGAGAGAATAAATGTATTCCTGTATATCCCTGTAACAACTGCTTTCTCTAGCTGCTTCTTCTTGGTGTGCGTAGTAACTATTGCCAAAATCTATGAGGGCAAGTAAGTTTTGGTTAACTTTTCGTTGGTTTTATTCCCATATGTCAGACTCCCTCTCCTTGGTCAAGACATGACCTGTTGAATGGTCTAGATGGGAAATCTTGAAACTCTCGCGAGATGTAATATTTTAACCCAAACCATCACCTTCCCCTGGCCATAACCAAGTGTATTTTGAGTGTAAACCTCACAGGACTATAACCACAGCGGTGTCACATCATCAAACATCATAATTTTTTTGTAAAATGACAAATAACGCGCACAATGAAGAAACAACTCATACAAATCTCGCGAGAGTTTCGCAAATTTGGGGTTACCATCCAAGTACATCCCTGTTGAATAGCTGGCAGGAGGGTGTTCCAGTACCCAACAGCTGCTATAGTATGTGAAAAGGCTGCCCGGAGCCAACAGAAAACCAGCAAACCCATATAGCGTTCAAGTTCTTACCTGTTAAATACCGTTATAACTTATCCGATATCCGCCAACATCAGATGAGCTAACCAGCCAGCTAGCCCGCAATCACATATCTCCAGTCTGCCTCTGCTCTTCACGGAGGCAAGATACGCTGGTGACTCGGGCGCTAAGGTTACCGAGCTAAGACTAGCTTCTTTTCCCAGAGAAAAGAGCCTCCTACTTCGCCCGTAAACGGTGTCCAGCGAATGACCACAAAGGCCGAATAAGCGCCGCTTCACAACGGCAGATAAAGTTTCATAATGTCGGCAACTGACTAAAATATGTCACCTTTTCAGGATGAAACTGCATCACTGCCTACCCCGCGACCCTGAGTTGCAGCTAACTACGTTGCGCATGAGAGCAGCTGAGCTAACCAGCTCGCTAGTGTTTGTTGCTAAGCAGCAGAGCCAAAGAGCGCAGGAGGCAAGAAAGTTACTGTCAATACACGCGTCTACGCTTGGGAAGTCGGAGAACCATCTTGAAGTTGTTGCCAATATAACATTTTATCAACAACTACCATGTGTTTTATCAGTGTTTTATTTCAGTGGCTGACAACAGAGCAAGTTTACCAGTAAACATGTGTTCACTAGTATTCATTACCATTGTAGCTACACTTCCATACCACAACACATTTTACAGGAACTTGCCTTCTCCTGTGCAATTATAGACTACCCCATAAACACTGGGTCTGTTATTTGTTCAGTGAAGTTATGTTCATGTTTACCTGTCTATACCATTGACTGTATATAAATAATTTATATAGAGTCAAATGCCTAAACTGATTTGTTATAAGTTGATCGGACAACATATAGGTTTGGTTTGCTTTATTTGCAAATAAAAGTCAGACAAAAATAGTAAAATACACATAACACATGTGCGGGTGAGTTAGTCAGGTAGAAACCTACTTTGGGTTTATTTTAAAAGCTCACCTATAGGAGACAAAGCACAACTATAATGCAAAGTAAAATATCTAAAATAAACATAAATATCATTAACCTAATTAATATCACATAACAAACATTGTGAAATAAAATAAAGCAAAACACCAACATTTTAAAAGTAAAAGAAAATAAATTGCAAACATTAAAAATTCTGGATTATGTACTAGAATCTTTTGAAGCGTTTTTGAGTTTCATTTTGTATCTGGGCAAAAACAGAGAATCAGTTAGTGCAAATTTCTGTTCCACAATTGGGCTCCAGAGTATCTTATTGAGTACTGTCCCCGAGCTGTACGGTATATTGGAAAGTAAAAAATGTTTTGAAACTAGGTTACATTTACAAAAAGCTATTATTAGATTCAAAGGGTAAGCATACAACTATGTAAGCAATGCTTTATGCACCCTTCTGAATGCATTTTCTCTGCTTAAACACACTATCATAAATCCTGACTTTTTATTTGCAATGTCATTGTTTAATGTCACTGCTGTGATGAAGAACTGATGATAATCAGCAAGTGAGCTATAGGTGACCTATGTGAAACAGTCAGAGAAATACACAAAGAAACTGGACGCTCAGTCTAAAAATATCAGCTTTCCTTTCAGACCATAGACTGTGAGTATATGTAGCACTACATGCATTACAACAGTTTTACACATGGCAATTTATAACAATTTGCATTTTCAAATTGTTATAAGTTGCCATGTGGTGAAACACATGAAAGCTTTATCAGTGATTTCACAAACACTATTTGTAAAAGGCATTTGCTTTCAGAAGATCATACAGGGCTTGGAAACATGTCATCACACAGCGAAATATGACTCAAGTGACCAGTAAACTATAAACACCCAAACACAATAATCCATAATCTGTAAAATTCAAGTTCAATTTTTGTTCATGGGGTTTTGGAGTCATTTGGTATATCTTGATGCCATAACAACTTTACATGGAGACATTGTCTATTCTTATACTAACTTATTGCACAGGGTACATAAGAAGTTATTAGATTCAGAAAGTGAGCATAAAACTGTCAGCAATATTTTTTGCTCCCTTATGTATGCATACAATTTCTCAACACACAATGTAGATGTGATGTCTTAAGGGCTGTAAGGGTCCATTGCTTATTGGGATTTGATTAACACAAGGCCTATAGCTGGCCAGAAAGGTTCAGGTTCACCTTGTGGCATTTATGGTGATTTGATTAATTGCACATGTGTTTGCCAGTGCTGCCAGGGGTTAAGGTGACAGCTGCATTATTCCATCATCCCAAGGCCTCGTCTCGTACAGTGGCCCTGGGTTACAATCTATATTAAAGCTGTCATTATTTCAGTTTATCTTGTGCGTTTATGTCACATATTCCTAAATTAATTTATGCTTATAATAAACTAATTAACAATGCTCAGTCAGTGGGAGAAATGAGGGTCAACGGGGGCCTACAGCTCATTTTTGTGCCGCACATCCAGACAGTTTATCGAGCCTTGGGTGAATGTTAATTACCAAACATCAAACTTAAATATTCCCATCTTCATGGGGGAAGAAGTTCCATATCCTGTAAAAGTACCAAGACAGACCTATACAAGTAGTCCTTCATTCACAACCCTGCTTAAGTAAAAGTACAAATACATTTTCAATAAAAATGTCCTAGAAATATCAGAATAACATTACCCATTCTGCAGACAAATTGCCCTTGTAAGTGATAATTATACATTAAATCATTTTAATGTTAACCACAGTGCATCAGTGTGTGAGCTGCTGATGTAATGTTTACGGTAATGGTAACTATAAATATACAATGTGAAGGCACTATGTATGGTATAACTTTATCAATGCATTATATTCATTTTCATATTGTACTCAATAGGCTTTTTATGTAGAATCTTAATATGAGAAGTATGTTTAATGAATAGAATAAAAATATAATTAGACTGTAGTACAGTATTTGAGTAAATGTAATTAGTTACTTTCCACAACTGCATATCTCCAATAGCTGTGCTCCAAAGTTGTTTGAGTTTGGCTGGATATTATTATTGAATGTGTGGCTTTTACACTCATCACAGAACAAGCAGGATAATAATTTTCAATGTCTCTGTTAGCGCCTATCTTCTCTAAAAGGAACGTCTGCTTTTCACAGTTCTGGGTGCGTTGGATTTGGTTTCACAGATAACCCTGCACATTGTTGTTGCATCCGACCGGGTCGACGGCGAAAAAAAGAAGAATACAAAAACCAACAACCCTATAGTGCGTATTTTGGTATTTTAATGCAAAAGTGTAAGGTATCTTCTTATCCCTGCAGAGGTCGTGGCTGTCCTGGCAAGACACAGCGGATCGTGCCGAACAACAAAACGACTGCCCACAAATGTATGACAACCAACTGGTCGTGTCTATATGGTAACCCTAGATTTGCGAAGGATCTCGCGAGAGTGATAATTTTAACCCAAACCATGACCTGTCAAAGACCCTAACCAAGTGTTTTTTGTGTGTGTCTAAGCCTATCAAAACCTGAACCACATCAATTTCACGTTGCAAAAAAACCCCCACAATTATTTTATACAACGATAAACAACCCGCATAATGAAGGAACAACGCGTAAAAATCACGCGAGAGTTACTAAATCTAGGGTTACCATGTAGACACGGCGGATACACAATCAGTTGCCCTTCCGGAATCGTCATCATTTACCCGCGTTTGTTGAACAGCCCACTTTGTTTGGCGGGATTCAGTTGACAAGAAGCTACTTCATCGTCTAATCGGTAATGTAAATATAATAAATATTGTTTCGTTGTGTTCTTGGTTACACATTTTAGTTCTTGCGATAACTTTCCGCTGAGCTTGTTATCAAGCGAAGTGTGCAGCTAAGGTAACAGCTAACTAAGACGGGTTGTTATTCAATGTTTGTGTCACGTATTGTTGACTTACGTTATAGAGCTATGGCAAAGCTTATGTTATACTTAGCAAAACCAAACTGTCTCACTTACAGGCTGAATGATGTGTCCTTCGGAGGTTTAGCTTGCTTTTTAGACGAAATGAGCCAAACTGGTGCCATGCTAAAATCTCTATAGGAATAATTCACCCCTTTTATCAATAATTCACCCCTTTTATCAAATGTAAAGACACAAGACATTACACGCACGTCTGGATTACGAGTAAATGACAATTGTATAGAAAACAATAGCTTTAGGAGCCCTGTGGATTGAAGGCTGCTTTTTATACCCTGTTATTGCAAGTAAACTGGCAATCTTGACATCGTATAGATAAGCAAGATATGATAATCAATGAAGAATACATAACACCTCCACGGGTAACAAAACCAAACAATACAGCCAAGCACGATACGGTAGCTATGATTTGCTGAGTGATGTAGCCTATTTTAGGTAATCGGCACAAATAAGACAGAGAGGTCGAGCTGTTGATTGTTACCCCTATCTCCAGCGTGGTCTTCCCGGGTGATAGCAGGTCTGTGCTGACAGCAGTCTGGCAGCAGGTGCAACATCAGCGGTTGTCACTAACATAACATTTGTGGTAGAACTAAAGACGCCACTGCCTCTGGTCTTCAGACAGAGAAATTAATAATGTCTATTCGCAGGTTGAACGTATATTATATTGTCAGTATTTTTAGAGACCCCTCCCTGTAGTTCACACCCTAAGTAATGGATTATGTCCCGTTCATTAAATTGCACTTCTGAATCCATAATCATGATGACATTACTCTGTTTGCAATAGTATTAGGCTATTTAGTATAAAGTTGTAGGCTATTTAACAATTTAGGTAGATATATCAGTCATTTAAATTGACAATTGAAACTATGATATAATGAAAGTTTACAATATAAATATAAGCGGCCTCACCTCACAAAAAAAGTACAACAGATTAAAAAAAACAAAAACGAACATGTTCTTACATCTGGCCCAGTGTTTTATTGTCCTAATGTCAACAGTGTGTGTGGGGAAAGGGGTTTAGTACCTTGGTTTGTTTCAATGCACAAGTACTTGTTTGCACCTAACTGTGCGAGATGGCGAGCGCAGTGAATACTGGCCTGTTATCTGAATGTACTTTTAATATAAATCTTGCTTTAATTATCAGGCACCATGCAGTTCGGAAGCAGAAGAAAGAAGCTTAATACCGACATTCAGACAGAGCTCTATGGACACCCTCTGCAGTTTTACGGGCAGCCTCCTCTTGAAAACATCTCTCTCACCGAATTTGAGACATTTGCTGTGGAGAGACTGAAGTGTAAGACCTTGGTCTCATTCCAAGCTAATTCTTTTGAAAAAAATTAATTTGCATAGTTTTCTCTCCTGTTGTGAAATTCACCATGGTCAATCCTGATTTCTTATTTTTCTTTTAATGTCACTGCAGTGTTGAAGACCATTGAGAATTTGGGAGTGAGCTATGTGAAACAGTCAGAGCAGTACTCACAAAAACTGCAGAGTGAGATTAAAAACCTCAACTTTCCCTACAGGCCAGAGGCTGTGAGTATTGCACAGCATCAAAAGTGTTATGCTGCTTTTTCAGTTACGAGTTAGCATGTAGCTAAATACCAACATTTAAGCTTTGTCATACAATGATTTCACACAGACTGGTTACCAGGTTTACCAGCTTTAAGAGCATACAGGGCTTAGCAAGATGTTATATAAAGCCACATTATGCAGGATGTAGGGATTGTGGATTGATTTGCAGTTTTAAGTATTCTGGCTTGAGTTTATACAGACAAACAAGAATATTTTGTGTGATGGTTCAGCTGGATAAATGAGAGGCATTTTAACAGATGGCCACCACTTAAGTCATGCATCATAGTGTAAACCTACATCTTTATTTGCTGTGTACAGTTTATTATTCTTTAAGCATGTATATTAGGTCTTGCTGACACAAAATTCATAGTGAGCATCTTTGTAAAAAGGGTCAGTACCTCCAACCTCTACATGTGTATCATGTATAACAGTTAATGTTTACAACTTATAAAGCATACAAATGTATTTCTCCTGTAGGGAGAAAGTCACTGAACATACTTCTAAAAAAAACCCTTAAAAACACAAATTGTCTCACTCGTGGCTTATACGTCAGACCTGGTAAAACAATCAAGAATCCATCCATAGATTTTAGTGTATTCTTGAGAATTAAGCATTAAAGAGAAAACGTGGAGTTGAAGTTGATTAAAGAAACACTTCCTTTCCTGAACATTCATGTTGCACAATGTCATCCTTTCTTCTGCATTTAAGTTTATCCCAGTATGGTCCCTCCTTTTGTAACTGTTCACTGTTCTTTTTTCATATGGCAGGTTAGCCACATTGATAGTCTAGTGCAGACTGACATGATATCCCAAGCCCTGTTGACACTGTTACTAGACAGAATATAAACAAATTACACATGTTTCAAGATAACAATATCTGAGATGAAGCTGTTAAAAATGTAAACTAATGTAATTTAAAAATACTTATTACTCATTAAGGATGACAGAAAAATTCAGACTGGACCAACTGAATACGAGAAACGAAGAAAGGACCATATCTCCCACTTCATTCTCAGACTTGCTTACTGCCAGACGTAAGTAAAGTGTGTCATGCTTAAGTAACATTTAATGTGTTGTAATTAGTGGGTGTGTTTCAAATGCAACTAAATAAAATGTTTATTTCTCATGGGGCGTCAAAAGGGAGGATCTAAGGAGATGGTTCATACAACAGGAAGTTGATTTGTTCCGCTACCGCTTCAATCACCTACATCCAACGCAAAAATTGGAATTTCTGCACAAAAATAGTCTGCAGTATGATACAGTAAGGATTTATGTCTCTAGATCTTTTACTACACTTCATTTTAATTTGGTGCATTTTTTCCAACTTCACTCACTTTCCAGTCCAAAAACGATGCTTTTTCAGTGAAAATAACTCTTATTATAACTTATATAAATTATTATTATTATTTTTATAACTTTTTTTTACATCATACATTTCTACCTTTTCACTACTGTCCATATTTGTGACTAATCTTAACAGTGGGCTAAGGAATTGTATACTAACTTGTAAACATGAACAGCCAATTTGTTTAGATGTTGAAAGTAAGTCTAGATACTGTATCTGTATGCAAGTGAAAAAATATTAAAAATTTGTATTCAAAATGGGTACCTCTACTCTGTGCTTTTAATCATACTGTGCATTCCATTTCTAACCCAATTGTGCATTGTGTGAGACAAGAAGTTGCACAAGCTGACATGCTCAGTAGATGGTGCTGTTTGATCACAGTAACAGGGTCCAGGAAATGGGCGTTCCCTCCAAGGACTATTATAGGTTTAAATGTTCAAAGATATTATTGCCTACAATGTTAGGTATTTTTTAATAAAAGACTTAGTTGAACAAATAATATATTAGAGGGTTTTTTTTAAATACATTTTCATTTTTAGAGTACACTGTAGACTATCTAGATGGAACTGTATGTATATTTGGTTTGTGTTTTACTTGTGTGTTCTTAGACCTACATGAGGAAAGCGCAGCTGCATGTTTTCAGTGAATGGATATGAATACTTAGAGTAAAAATGGAAATACTGTTTAATAATCCATCAGAACGCAATATGTCAAGTAAGGATCAAAACGATACATTCTTTTGATGTCTTTATCTTCCATGGACCAAAACCCTCATTGAATTATCACTGACACAGTTGTGCCTTTCTCATCATTCTCTCATCCTCATCAATAACTTTTCAGGTTAGTGCCGAGGAGAAGGTGATTCTGAAGGATAAACTTGTTAACTCCAGTTACGCAGTCAGTGGAATCACTGTGGAGGGTCAGGACTTCTACAAAGTGAGTTACTCATCTGTATCTCTCACACCCACACCCTCTCTGTCTCTCTCTCTCTCTCTCTCACACCCTCTCCCTCCCTCCCTCTCTCTCTCTCTCTCTCTCTCTCTCTCTCTCTCTCTCTCTCTCTCTCTCTCTCTCTCTCTCTCTCTCTCTCTCTCTCTCTATCTCTCGTTAAGGGCTTATGCCTTTATAAAACACAGTTTCTATATTTTCTCATTCTAACCTGCCAGTCAAGTCTCTTTTTGACAATAAAACATTGATTACATCGAAGTAAACCACAGATTTGTCTGCTCAGTTCTATTTTTAATTCAGCTCCCCTACCTTCGGGCCAATGTTTTGTCAGATAGAGACAGAGCATCTTATGATGTGAAATAAATTAGCAAATATTCATCCCTGAGGCTGTTTGAATCAACTTATTGGAGAATTCATGCTCTCAGAAAGGAAGAACTTCTACTCATCCTCCTTGGGGATGCATTGACATAGAGGAGTAGTTAGTGAGCTAAACATCCATTTTATCAGTTAGCTATGCTGCATTTTATTCTTTTCTGGTGACCACATGTATATGAAGAATCTCTTTTAAAACTGTGTGCATGGGGAAAAAAATTGGCTGATTGATAGATCACTGTCATAATGTAATAATGGATTTAAGTCTACATTTGACCCATTCAGGAAACATGTACATTTCAGCAATGTTTCTGACAATCTTTTCATCAAGAGAATGTAAATCATCACACTTGTTATATTAAACATCACTAAATAAGATGTAAATCCTTGGATCACCTTAAAATATGAAGCAGCCAAAACTACAAAGGGCTGGCCTTAATGATCCTGACATTCACCATGCATGCAAGTGGAATATTAGCATACATCTTTTTAAAATGCATTAATTATTCAAAAAACCTTTTTCTTACATTCTTGTTTTTTGTTTTAAAGGTTCCTTTTCAAGACGCCCTGGACCTAGTGCGAACAAGGAAAGTTTACCTCAAAGCAGGCTACGTGTACATACCACACCAGGACATTGTCACGATTGTTCTCAATGATTTCCGTACAAGACTGTCTAAAGCACTCGCGGTAAGTGTTTTGTACTTCCTCATTGTTAGAGAAAGGATGAAAAATGGTTGTGATGCACTTGAGATCTTGTGTTTGAGAGAAACGTGACAACATTCACACGTTTTCTGCTACAGATCACGACACACTTAATCAGATAGCACAGGTTTACCACTACGTATATAGTATATGTGAATGTACAAGAATTTTAATCAATAATGGAAGCAACTTACATTATAATGCAATTTAACACCAACAACTATGAGATGAATAAATAACACTTTTCTGACACGCAGCTTCACTTTGCATTTTATAATACATGTGTTTTTGTTATTGTGTCCACTCCCTGTGCATGTGGCTTATGTTAATATACTGCATTTGACATGTACACAACCCCTGGTTCCATGTAACAAATTAGTAAACTGCAGCTGTGATTGTTCCCACTATTGCCTTGAGGGATAGTGGAGAGTTGCATGGTTCAAATGAGGGAAACAAGAATGCACATATGACATAAAATGTCTGTAGGGAAGACTGAGGACAGCTAGTATGAAAGTGCTTATTATCCCTGAGGGCGTGATGTTTTTTTTAAAGCTGTGGTAGGGGGTCTGTGAAGGCGCAGTATTGGAATAGGCCTACTTGTGCACTGTTGTATGCCCTGAGGTACATTGAACACAATTTTTTGGGAAACCAGAGGCAGTCTTTATAATACATATGAAGAGACAACCAAGGTTCGGTTACATAGCGGTGAGCCTGTCATTTAGAAGGAAAATGTGTCAGATTACATTACATGTGCGTTGGTCATGAATGTGCTTAATTCAGTGGCTAGTGTGTTTTGTTTTTTGTTTTCTTAAGAGCACCTTGCATCTTGTAATTTCCAGTTTTGAAAATGTTCTTCGTAGCCACAGACTATGTGAGAGTACTTTACCTACTTCACATTGGTGTAGAGTAAATGTCTATGATCCTTCACACATGTGTACAGAAGTATTCTTACCAAGTTCATGCAATTGAGCACAAAATGGGCCAATCAAAGGTCAGATACTGTAGATTTATCCGCATATATGTGGCATTGCAGCCTGCCTTGGTTCCAATACAACAAGAAACTCTGCTCCCATATGGAATAGCTACCACCGACTATTACTGTATTTCACTCTGGTATTTGTTGTCACAATCTTTGATCTGTCCATGTACTCATACCGGTGTACACATATGCCAAGTGTCTTCCTTTTCATCTAAAAATCACCTGACACAGTGCCTTTTCAACCCAGCTGTTTTGAGTCTCTTTGGAGCTCACTCTTCATGACTCTCTGCTTAGAAATTGCATTGGCAGTTTGAACAAGGGTTTGTGTAGTGGCTGGGTTACATTCTCCTCCCTTGTACTTAACGGAGTAGTCATTTTCAATCAAGTGCACTTCCACATAATGCATGTGTTCAGGACAAACAGTGAACTGTGCTTAGCCAGTGATCTGAAGGACTTATTTAAAACTCACGACTTGCAAACTGAAATACATATAAATACCAATATTATGCAGAGTTTTGATGTTCCTTACTTGTCTCAGAATGTAAGAGAGTTAAGTTAAGTTAAGTGAAGAGTCCCCATAGGAGTCGTTGGAAAACCAGTCTAGTAGCTGAGTAGTAGCTGTCTAATCATGAATGTATGTTGTTTATATTGCAGAAACTTATTGTCATAGTGGACAACATGTATTGATTTGGTGTAACGTGAACACGTGTCCTCCACCACTGGACAGGCAGGCCATCTTTTCCAATTTGGAAAAGAAAAGCAAAAACAAATAAGGAATAGCTTGGTCCAGTTCAGCCATTCCTCCATTTCCTGGTAATTATCCGGGCCACTAACTGTTGGAATGGAATAATGCTCCAAAACCATTTTTCTTGTAACTATGCCATTGTGTCTGTGTTACTATAATGTTTATTCTCCTCCGCCGGGGGACAGCAGGGAGACAGAAAAAAAGCGTCATTAAAAAGGCATGAAATTGAAAGCTGCTTCTCCATATGAATTCAGTTATTGGTTGGATGTTCATTTTAACTGACAGAAATACTGCAATTAAACTTTTTGTATACGTGTAAGGCAAATGGTTTAGACTCTCTGTGTTGGTGATTTGAATCATGCTTTTAAAACAGTAAGTAGACTAGTGTTAGTAAATCTTTCTGAAAGTTTGTCTAAAATTCAGTCCTGTAGCACTGTTGAGGGACACACTTTGGGTGTAAACATTGTTGAGAGAAATCACCTGATGAAAAATACCCGTTATAATTTTGTAGAGCTCATGATGGCATCTTAAAATGTTGTTTTGTCTGATCAACTGTCTCAAATCCGAAGCTATTCACTTTGCCATTATTTATGACATAGAAAAGCATCAAATCCTCACATTTGAGAAGCTGCAACCAGCAAAATTCTTACTGAAACAATTATTCGATTATCAGTATACAGAGATTGCTGATTACTTTTCTGCCGAACAACTAATTGATTAATAGCTCTAGTTGTTTCATATGTTACAGCTGTTTCAGGATGATGTAATAATGTATGAATGAAGCACTGTATGATGATTTTAAATTCAATAACCCTCTAATCAAAAACTGGAGCAAGATCAACAGACTTACAGCTGAGGGAATTTCAAGGCAGAACGTTTCTATTGTGCACAATAGAAAAAGTGTAAGAGATATGGGAGGTCTCTGTGGCAATCAGGGGTTTACAGGGGTAGTCACGCCATAACTGGATTAAATCTTATCTTAGCATTATATAACCTTTTGCAAACATTGATGAATGTTCATATACACGTCTATAAAATGAATTGTGGTGTTCCTCAAGGTTCAGTTTTAGATCCTCTTTTTAATCTTTATATGCTACTACTTGGAAACATTATCAGGAGGCACAGCTTCCATTTCCCTGTGTATTTACCCGTTTTGTCAAGCTTTGCATGTTTCTGATAAATTGGGTTAACTTTTGAGTCTTAAGTGAACTCCCTCTAGTTTTATGTGCTTTAAAGTAACTCTGCAGTTTTATACTTCCTGCTTAAGCTACGAAGCCATGGCCTTGTATTTTAATTATTGCTCTGAGTAGCACTTAATCATTGCACTGATCCTGCAGTGTGTTCGGCTGTTGTAATCCTTTGCCCTGCACTATTTACCATTACTCATGTGATGCCCATCTCTTCTGCAGCTGACGGCTCGCTCGCTACCAGCAGTGCATTCTGATGAACGGCTCCAGCCTCTCCTTAACCACCTCAGGTAAGCAGCAGGATTAATAACTTTAGCTGCCACATTGCCAGGATGTCGTTGAGACAATGTTGAGAGATTTCGCAGGATTGATCTTTGACACTGAGAAAGGTCGGGGACTTCTGGCTGGTCTGAGTCAGCTCAATCTGTCCATGCAGACAGGTCCAGATGTTTTACACCTGCATGTAGAGCCTAGCTAAGTTTGCAAAATCACTCTCATTGTTGTTAAAGTTACTCAATCCTTAAGTGATTAGGTCTATGCAAGTGTAGCCTGGTTGTAGACCTCTGAATCACTTGACACATTTATTATGACTTTGAATTACTGATTAAATGGAAGTTAAATGAAATAGCAATGGTGTATGAATTTCAGGCCTGTGCGTGGCATGTACATTGTTCCTCATACTGTATTCCTCCCTTGCAGAATTTAAAATGATTCCACCGACCAAAAAGTACCTAAAATATAGATATGTCTTATCGAACAATTGCACAGCCTCTAAACTCTGTATCAAAGGCTTCACCTCCTGTAGGTGCAATAAAATTAAAACCTTCCACTCAATCACCAATTAAAGACTTTGAATGTGAATTAGCAGCCGACTTCATTGCAGCTTCAATAGCAAAGTAGAGCAGATCAGAACACAGTGAGGGTGTTATCAGTTAGATAAAAGGAAGAACATTAATCTAAGGGTGGAAGAAGTCATGTTGCCTGATTGTTGATGGGGATTAGTGGGCAGGTTGTTTGAGATTAGTGGGCAGGAAGCTAATCTCTATGGTAGGGGGAACACAATGTGATGTAAAGCGCTGCCACGCAGGACTTGGAGTTGCCAAAGTCATCAGACTTAAACATCTACTGATAGCAGCTCAGTGGTTTTAAGTTTGTTTGGCTACAGGGGATGTATCATGTATACTTTTTAAACTACTGTCAAATTTCATTATTTTAACTGTGTGATCTTTAATTTCATCATGTTGTCTATCAATTTGATTTGATTACATTGATGAAACACGTCTCAGAAAACATGATCCGTTTTCACGGGAGCCCTGATTGCTCCTGACATGATTAATATTGCAGAAGAATGCAGTCTTATTCATCACTTTGCTGATATTTTTCGTATTTTCTTTCTAAGTCATGCCTATGTTGGACAAGATTATAGCATCCAGAAGAACGTTGGAAAAATCTCCTTGGAGCAAATTGATTCAGTAAGTTTCATTGAATCTGCTTTTGAAATGTCAAATACAAGGTGCTACTGTATTTTGCTCAGGAAGGTAGGTTAAAGGTGAGTAATTAAATTTGTATAGTAATTCTGGTGGCCCAGAGCTAGGAATGAATATAAAATATGTTAAATGCCAGATTAGTGTTGATCAGTCATTTCACATTATGATGGACATGTGACCCAAAGAAGAAAGAAAAATGGGATAAAACACAAGAACAGGAAGATTAACGTATACAAAATAAGACATTTACAGGCTCACAGACTGATAATGTATCAGTACCAGGGTAATGGTTAAGCCAAAACACTCCATATCTCTATATTAGTCATTAATTTTTGTCTGCTTCCAGCTTTCAGGGAAGTCCTTCCCACTATGTATGAGGCAGCTCCACCAGTCCCTGAGAGAGAACCACCATCTCCGCCATGGTGGCCGCATGCAGTACGGCCTCTTCCTAAAGGGTATCGGCCTCTCTCTGGAGCAGGCCATGCAGTTCTGGAGGTCAGAGTTCGTAAAGGGCAAAGTGGATGCAGACAAGGTAATGTCAGCAACATCAATACTGTAATATTTGTACTTTTTTGAGTTGCAAAAAAAAACGTGACAACTGTCCATTAACCAAATTAATTTACATAATAAAAAATGTTAATATATGCACTTTACTGAATTCAATCCTATATATAAACTGAGATGGTCTCATTGTCCTGTGATAGGACTAAATGCAATTAACATGTTTTTAAAAAAAACTGTATTTTCAACAGTTGGAACACAGTTCCTCTCCAGAGAGCTGTTCAACACTCTGTTTGGTACTGTTTTATTGGTGATGAAGCAACCCCATCAAAGCTGTATTGATTAAAATAAAGTTTACTGGTATCATTATTTGCTCACAGTGCTGTGATGAGACTAATGAAGACTAAAGCGGTTGTGGGTGTAATAGAAGACACCGTAAAGACACAAGTGCCTTTGCAAGAGAGGGACGACACTTCATGTGAACATGACATGATGACCTTTTTAGATGTTTTTATATGGTAGCCATACTTTCATTTAAAAGTTATTATAACCGAGCCAGAGATTTCAGTCGAGAATATCTACAGCATGAGGTTTTGTTTACTCATGTAGATAGTTGTAGTTATTTTATAGCTGCAGAAAAATATATACTCTAAAGGCTCTTTTAACTTCCTGCTATGCAGTTGCTGGCCTCTGCCTCTGGAAATGAGATATAGCCAATTCAGACACAGACTGCTCTGTAATTTTAAATACGATTATTTTGAGCCATTCTCAGTGCAGCTACTCTGGGACTCAATGTTGAGATACTAAGCCTTGTATAAGATAAACACCTAAGTTCATGAAACATGAAAATGAGATTTTACGGTCTATTGTGGTGAAAGCTAAGAATTACATTAAATCATAAATTCCATCTACTATTTATGGATTTTAACTTTAACTGAAAATAGTTTGCATGTGCATTTCTCTGCCAAACTATGACAGTGGATCCCTGAATACAAAAACAACACAACAAATTTAGTCTTAAAGATTTATAAGACAAAGTACAATATGGATGGCACAGGGCTGCCATTATTTCCATCATCAATTAATCTACCAATCGTTGTTTGATTCATCAGTTTATCTATAAAGTAGAGAAAAATGTTATAATTTCTTAAAGGTCAAAACAACCTCTTCAGGTATCTTGTTTTGCCAAATAAACAGTTTAAAATCTAATGATATCCTTTTTTTTTTTAAATCACGTATAACAGAGAAAAAATTCAAACTCACACATTATAAGAAGCTGACACCCCTGAATATTTGGCATTTTTGCTTAAAAAAATTACTAAAAGGATGATTCAATCAGGGGAAAAGTTGTCGATTTCATTTTCTGTCAATCGACCAATTGATCCATTGACTAACCATTGCAGCTCCAGTCACATCTCAAATGGAGCAGTCTGGACTGAAACTAAAATGTATCAGTTGTCTTAAAAGCATCTAAAGTATAAAACATTAGTTTGTATTTCATAATGAGGTTACAGTTTTACATTTCTCCCATCTCAACTCCACAGCAGGGGTGGTTCTTTGAACTTTATTCAAAATATTCCTCTTATTTGAAATTCCTTGTGTTTGATGTGTCATTCATTCACCTGAGCTACAGCCATCTAATTATTGAATTTTTAAAAGCATGTCAATCAGCATGATCTGATTTCACCATGGCACCATGATAAGAATGGTCTCCTCAGCCAGCTGAGCTCTTTTGACCGGATTGTAATAAATGTATGACTTATATTTGTAAACTAAAAGCTTCAAGAGTACTTTCTCAGACCCACGCTGATAAACACCCATACACAGCTTAATCTCACACTCAAGTACATTTTTGAGTGCTCATCAGAATACGGGGTATTTACCAGCATGCAAGATGAGTGCCAGGAAATCATTTAATTGTGTTGAGTTGAATAGACACCCAGTGCCGCAATCTGGCACAGTGGTGCATGTGGAGGGGCCTCGAGCCCCAAGCCGTGTTGTCTTTGAGTAATGATTTGTAATAGTTGATCACATGGCTGGCATCCCTGCCATGTCACTCCAGGTTGCTCAAACTCTTTCCAGTCTTGTGACACTTTTACATCAGCCAGACATCCAGATAATGTGTCCGAACATTTTGTGGGAATATCTAGAGCCTCAGTTTCCCTCCAGTGCCATAGTTTTATTAGTAATGAGGAGACACATTAAAGGAAAATAAAGTATATTCCGGCCAGACTCTGATCCACAAAGGTACACAGATAATTCTTTATGTTGTTGGCTTTTTGAAGTTTAGATACTACAGCACTTGTGAGGTTATTCCCATCTCTTTACAGGTGACATAATAACAACTTTGTAGAAAGAAAAAGGGAAAATAAAAGTGCACAAATGTTTACTTAGTGAGAGACATCTGAAATGTCTACAATCTGGATGATAAGGACAAAAACCTAAGCTCTGCCCAAAATCCTCAGTGATCATGGTGTGAATAGCAACAAATTCAGGAGTTAAGTATTACCATTTTTTGATATCAAGAAATGTAGCAAGTCTAATTTGTAAACAAAATAGAATTTAAACTCCTCAGTTTTAATCCAATTCAATTTACAGAGTTACAAACGTCCACTATTTAAAAACAATTAGGGATCATAAACAGTAGCATACTGTTGTTTCATTATTATTAATTGCAAACAACACTTGTATTAATCCAATACTGGTGGTATAAACAATACAAACAGGGTTGCATAACTCATCATAGATTAACAGTGAACAGAAATATCAGTAATTTGTGTAGCTCTCTTTTGCACTGCAGCACCATATTTAAGAAAGTCAGGACAGCTATTTTTGACTTGTGGTTTTTTCTCACTCCCTAAAGATTTAATTCAGTATGAGCACCTACACTTAAACATTTTATTTTCAGATGAGTTCAAAGTTCTTTTGTGTTGTTACAAAAACACAACATCTTTTTCTACCTTCAGTCTCTCCTGCTCTGGTGTCTGTTACTGGCCCTCAATGAGAGCCTCATGGTAACTATATCCTACACTGCGTTCATGTTACAGCACTCTTTGGTGCCCCATTTCTGAGTTGGCACAGTTCCCGTGTACGAGATCCCACAGAAAGTGTGATGGGCTCCGCACACAAAGCCCAGCTCTTGTTCCACAGCACAGGCAAGAGAATGGTGCTGACCACATCGCAGCTCTCACAGTGATGTATGTGTTGTGTCAGGGACTGCACTTTGTGGCAGGCTCCACAAAGCCTGCTCATTAGTATGCGACAGGCACAGAGAAAAAGATGGGAGCCAGCGATGCCGAAAGGGAGGCCTGGAGGAAGAGGCAATGTAATATTAGACTAGAGGGAGAGAGAAAATTGATGAAATCAACTTGATCTATCCATTTTTCTTGCCAAGGAAGTTAGCCTATTCATTTGGAGAAGTGTCTATTTGTACCACATTTTGCTGCGTTGTATCGCCTTGGGGTAGGACTGCGTTTGAACTGCTTGTTTTACAGATGTTAACTTCATGTTAATTAATTTCCACTAACTGACACCACATCTTAGGTATGGTTTCCTCTGGGCTCTTTTTTCCAACTGTGGAAAAGAGTCGTTGACACTTCATAGTAACCACTGTTAAAGTTTGGTTACAAAAGTACACCATGTATATAACCCTGGTATTTTCAAAATGAGCCCCTGGACCCTTTTATATCACCCCTAGACAAAGAACCCAGAATCTTAGTTATGTTTTGGCTCTGCCTCTTGTAGAGATCAAAGAGGGATGATTATTTCCTCAGCGACTTTTTTCCTCCCCCTTGTTTCTTGTAAATACAATATGGGTCATTCTTTCATTTAGAGTGTAGGAATTCATTATGTAGCTGTAATGATTAGTTGATAAACAGCACATTTTTATAATCAAACAGTAGTTTTATTCATATCTTAAGCAAAAGTGCTGACAATTTGCGGTTTCTAGCTTCTCAGACGATACTATTTAAGGCTTTTCTGTGTCAAACATGAGAATAAACTGAATATCTTTTGATTTTGAAAACATCACCAGGAACTCTACATGATTAAAACTGGCATTCTCTACTGTTTTCTAGACATTAATTGGAAAATAATGTACATATTATTTAATAACATAAACTACATAAAAGTAATATGTCCCATTTTTTAGGATTTGCATTGTTTACCCTTTTAAGTAGTGCCACTTTTACAACACATACATGGTCCCTCAGCTTTGGATATCATGATATTCTGATCTTAAAAACATCTTAAATTGCACAACCTGAGTGTACTAGTTATTCTCCTGCTTTAGATTTATGAAAAAAACAATGTGGGCTTTTTGCCTACAGAATTGGGCTAGCGAAATTAAAAGCAAATACTTTGTTTTGTAATTGTGTAACAGCAATTACAATTTACAGACCTAAAATGTGAATTCAATTATTAGGATGTGGTATTCATTTTTGGCTCTTTCACAGAGTGTCAAACGTCTAAGCAGGTCAGCATTTAGCCTTATTTCTGTGTTGTTGGGACTTTGCAATTCTAGTCTCCATTACCTTTTTACTTTAAAACCTTCCTTGTGCGTTGTGTAAAAATGACCTTTTTAAAAAAAAAAAAGCGGTCAGTTTCTTCTTTCCGCAACATCAAGCTTCTTAACTTGTGTGCGCTTGCAGTGTTACTGTCCCTCACCTTTTTATTGTTTCAAAGTGTGAAAAGGCCTGTAGTGCAGATTAAAAAGGAAAGTATTTTAATGGTATTACATTTAAGAGGGATTGGAGCTACAGGCACATCAGTCACTGTGGACTCAGTTTAAGAAGCCATGCCAAGTTTACACACACACATATGTACTTAATCCCTTTGATTGTGTCCTATTTCTCTGTCTCACTGCTGCAGGTTTTTGTGAATGTGTCCTCGAGTGTGTGTGTGTGTGTGACGTGTGTTTGTGTTTGTGTTGGGGGGTGTTACAGTGATGTAGCCCCATGAGCCAAGATGTGCACTAGAAGAGTGTGGCTCGTGTCAGCATATAAGAAAGAGCCAGTTTAAAATCTGTTGCTCATGTGAAGATGCTGCATATCAGAACCAATGTGTAATGTCATATCGTTTCAAATTATCTATCGTTTTTTTTTTTTTTTTTTTTTTTAGATCACAGGATCTTTTTAATGTTCTAATTATTTCACATAATACATATAAAACACACTTTAGTGCCAGTGGACTCCAGAGTCCGTTTAAATAGAGTAGGGGGGTTCTTAAATCTGGAAATGGCCTCTTGAATCCTCAGAAGCTCTTCATAATTCATATTTAATTTATTGTACTTAAAGGAGATTTTATGTTTTTTGAAATTGCTACTGCAGCTTGTCAAATTAGCAAGTTCAAGGGTTTTATTGCAACATTAATGTGTTATGATGGGTGCAGTCATGCTGAATGTATTCTGCCACTGTTGAAGCACACTGTGTGTATTTTATTGTTTGATTTTCAGAGGCAGGGAACCCGTAATTCATTTTTAAAGGTTGCACCAAAGTACTGTACATATAAAAAGAGTTCACTGTGGAGACTGTGTAGAGTGACCCCCATCAAAAAGGACGCTATAGGCATGTGAAGTGGGCTTGCAGAAGTCTGACCCTTATTCATACCTTTCATTTGGTATTTTGGGAGATTTTCCCACATGTGTAAATCAGGGATTCTCATTGTTTGATGAATTCAAACCCCATTTTTGATTAATTATTGAGTCCATAAATGTCATTGTGATGACAGTCCAGAACCCAAAAATACTCAGTTTACTATCACATGAGGGAAAACAAGCAAAAACTCACGAGTAAAAATCCGTAACAAGGTATAGTTCAGCATTTTGACTTGGAAGTTCTCTGTTAATTTACTGTTGAGTGTATTTTTGATTAATCTACCACTATACAAGCCCATAGTAATAAGTGTCTTATACATGCTCATGCACATTTTAACAAGAGTTTGGAATTCAGTGTTTCCAATGACCAATGAATATTAAATTTTACATTTTTATGCGGACACACGCCTTTATCACGATGAGCACCACTATGTTTCATTGCAATTTCCCACATTTAGTTTTTCTCACTGCAAGTTTCATGAATAAATTAATGTATGTTTTCTTTATAAACAAATAAAAAACATACTACTCCTTGGGTTATATCAAATAACTCTTGAGGACAAAGAGCAAAAGCAATGAGAGTTAAAGATGGTCATGTTACGGTATCCATAATTCAGCTATCTGGAGTGTGGAGACACCTCTACAGCAGGTTCTCTCTAATATCTCTATATTTCATTGAGGAAAACAGCCTGTCAAAATTGACATGATGTATGACAATGTCTCTTTTCACCCCAACCTTGTCCCTCTTACACCTTCATCCTCACTAATGCTTTCCTCTCACTTCTTCTCTGTTCTTGTTCTCTCTCTCTGTAGTTTGACAAAGCATATGCCTACAGCATCCGCCACATGTTTGGCAAAGAAGGCAAGCGAACAGATTACACCCCCTACAGTTGCATAAAGGTGATTTTGTCCAATGCACCCAGCCAAGGCGACCATCATGGTGAGTTGACTGCTGTTAGACGAAGCTATTACAAGTTATAAGACATTCAGTGGTCATTATCAGGCTTTTTAGATGAAGTACTTGGCCCTGAAACAGTGACATGTCTAAATGGAAGTTTTCATTAGCAAAATACCGAAAGTCTTTCTATCACTGCAACAAGTCATACTCTTATTTTCTAGACATTGAATGTATTTTTATCACACTTAATATTTATCTCATGTTTGCAGGATGTCCGTTCCGTCACAGTGACCCAGAGCTGCTGAAGCAGAAGCTTCAGGTCTACAAGGTGTCTCCCAGTGGAATCAGTCAGGTGGGTGCTGTCCACAATGG
This sequence comes from Scomber scombrus, assembly GCF_963691925.1. Taxonomy (NCBI): domain Eukaryota; kingdom Metazoa; phylum Chordata; class Actinopteri; order Scombriformes; family Scombridae; genus Scomber; species Scomber scombrus. The sequence goes on along the minus strand of NC_084981.1, from coordinate 12,946,324 downwards.
TCTCATAGTCCTCAAGTCACCACTTCCTGCTTCTTACTGGTGACGTTTTCTCCATTATATGTATCTCTCCTGTTCTCATGAAACATGACATCAAAAACAGTTGTAGTATACACAGCCTCAAGAGACTGGCAGCAGAAACGTTGAAAGTTGGTATAGTATAGCAGAGCAGAGGGCACACACTAACCTATGACTGAATTCTTATGATATACATGCAGCACAGTCCTGACAATAGTCTTGTCGTACAAAATACAGCCTGAAAAGACTAAGAGTTTGCTGCCATGGTAGCAGCTCTGTGAGACTTTACTTATTCATCATGGTGCTTTAAGCTACATATTCACATGCTTACAATGTGGCATTCTCACACTCAGAAGGAGGAGAGAACTACGTGAGAACTTTGAAGAGAGATGAAAAATGAGATAAAAAAAAAAAAAAGATTCACTCTCTGGAGGTACTGAATTTCATCGAAATACATGCAATAATACAGAAATAATGTGCTACAAACAAAAATGCCTCTACAGGAAATGTCAGGGGATCATCAGTCAGTGGGGACCGTGAATGTCTGTACAACATTTCACAGTAATCTATCCAGACTGACAGATCATTATTGCCATCCATAGAGCAACACTGTTGGCATGACTAAAGTGATCTAATATGACCATTGTACTGTACTGTACAGTTGGGCGATGGGACGCAGGCCTGGGAACACGCCCCTAAGCCACCCCGCCCTGATGGAGGTTTGAGGCTGTCACAGCTGTCAATCATGTCATGATTGGCAGCATTTTTAAATGTCACTAATTAAAAACAAACTTATCAGACAAATGAGCACCTGACCATACATAAGCGTGATAACTGCCTAAAATGAGAGAAACATCTTTGGGAAAGTCCAAACCGCTAATATGGAGGGGACAGGCTTTACGACCTATACTACAACCAGCCACCAGGGGGCAATCAAGATGTTTTGGCTTCACTTTTGGGGAGCTGTTCTAACGTCCATATTTATATACAGTCAATGAATATAACTCACTGATTTAGAAACAGAGATATTCAAATTCTATTGATTTGCTTCTGTCTCACATGCTAAACTAAACATTTTCACTCAATATTTTTTTTTTCTAAAAGATACACTACAGTAGTAGAGTCAGTAATGATATGATCAGCTTCCAGATATTTTCCTATGCTCTTTGGAAGCATGCGTAAAGCATGAGTAAAGCTCACAAATAGAAAGTGAAGTACTAATGTTACATCAGTGTGATTTCTGCACTTGCGAAAAACAAAGGAAAATAAAATGAATAGTAGTTAGCACAAGTCTTTTTTCCCCCATTATATTCCACTGAATAAAACTGTAATAAAAACAGCACCACACAGCACTGATCTAACACCAGCCCCGGTGTTGAGCATGCTGGCAGGCTGTATCATGCTGGAGGCAGCCTTCAGGAATGTAAAGAGTAATGAGGGAGCCAAATGCAGGCAGAGTCCTCGGAAGAGTCTCTCTCTTAGTGAATGCAGTAAGACCTTGAATTTATTTTTCAGCAGGTCAGTTACTCAGAGTATGCTGTCACGCTAACACTACATAGGTTTTAGCACAAGAATAGAGCCCTTGTGTGACCCAGCCAAAGCCCGGGCTTTAAAATATCTGCTCACACGCTGCATTTTTCAACTTTAGAAAACCAGAAAAGATATTCTTTTTCAACTAAGAGCTGACTATGGACTTGTACACAATATTTAAATTGGTCCAAATAAGATGATCTGTTTTCTTTACATTTGCAAACATTTTTTGAAGGATGTGTTCGCTGCTGCTGTTTTGATTTATGGGGAATTTTCATTTAAGCTGCTGCCCAACAAACAATTTTGAATAGAGGGTTGCAACACTACAAAATGTTGACAATATCTTCTGTAAAAGTATTGTGTCAGTGTCTAAATAATAACACTTAAACAGTATGAAGAAAAAATGGGACATTTGTTTTGTTAAGTATTATAACTATCTTTCTAACCCATAATTATGGAATTTCTTCCTTGCAGATACTGGAGCTGGTTAAAGGGATGCACTATCAGCTGGCGTGCCAGAAGTACTTTGAGCTGACACACAATGTAAGTGCAGATTTCATTTCATCCTGGAGGTAACTGGGTCTACCAGGGGAAGGGGTTTTTCCCATTGATAAGTATGCACAACACATCTTCACTTACTGCCGCTGTGACATAGTGAAGCCAAAATATCTCCTCTCCATGAGCTGCCATCTTGCTTGTGTGGCATATTTTGGAGCCAGAATCTGTGCAGAAGAGTTGGGCAGTGGGACGACGTTTCAAAGAACATGCCCCCTGTGTTGTCCCACCGTCTGACGGAGGTTTGAACACAGCTGTCAATCATCATGTCATACCCCCTTTTTATATTGTATAATAACTATGTAATAACTAATTTTCCGAAAATTAGCAGAAAAATTTGCACTTGGACAAACATCAGTGTGATAAGAATGACCTAAAATGACAGAAACAGAAAACAAAAACAATTATTTGACTTTGTTTACTTAAAAAAAAAAAAAGTTTTATTAGTTTGGTTCATGGCCCATCTGCAAACAGGGGGTGGGATATATGACCTATACTGCAGCCAACCACTAGGGAGCGATCCAGATGTTTTTTCTTCTTTTTTAGTCCTGATGTCCATATTTATATAGAGTCAATAATTTGTCCTCACATCTCAGGCATATAAGCTCAGGAGAGACCCAGAACTGTCACCACATCCATCACTAGTTGGCTGTCAGAGCCACGTTTTATTTTTATGGGGTTATTGTCGCATTTGGATCTTTTTTTGGCCCCGTTGATACTTATTTAATTTAATCTGTTTCAGTGTGGATGCTTGAGTCATCATCCCTTTCAGTCACACTCAAGGTCCTCGTTTTAAAGAAAAGCAGTGAATGAAAAAAAAAACCCACATCTTAAACTCTCAACGTATTTTCACTATGAGTCCATGTCTCTCAGCTGAGTTTGGCATTCGCACACATGAACAGTAATCAGTTAAATACATGCCCTTGTTTAGTTTTTTTCTTTGCTTCATCACATTCACACATCTAACCGCTTTAATATAGAAGAAATATTGCTAGAGATAGAGTTCATATTCTTGATACTTCAAAGACTGTGACTGCACATAAAGAATTCATATAACATGAAGAATATTCAGTTTACACTATTGCATCAATTGTTCATTCTTCTTCACAATATTAAAGCAATATAACAAAAACACACAATGCTACCCTGATTGCATGTGTTGTCACAGCTGAGTCTCATGGTTCAGTATGCTCTGATAGGATCCATGTTACTAGTTGAACATCTGCTCTGAACTCATCTAGAGAGAACATGCTGGGGTAACACTGGGCTTCTTGGCTCACTAGTTAACATGGAATGAAAAATGCTTCGGTCATGTATCTCACTTACAGCCATTATTTGAACATTTATTTAGTTCGTCCAAACAATTGATGAAGAAAAAAACAAAGATATTCTGTTCTGCAGTCTTGTGTAAAATTAATTCATTTGCTTTGCGGGACAATGCATAATAAGCATTAAATTCACTTTATTGAAATAGAAATAAGGGAGTGAACAGAGCTTATATCAGATATCTTTTTTTAATGAAGTAGTAAAATCCAAATATTATTTCCTATTTAAATGTATAAATTACTTAAAAACATGTACAGGTGTAATAGAAAAATATAATATCTTCTTAGCTTAATTTGACACTTGACTATGACACTGTTGTGTACACATCTCTTATAGTAATATTAGAGGCTGTAAAAGCATCCATCACAATTACATAATTATTGCTTTAAAAAAAACATGAGAAAGGTCACTCGAATTTCACCCATTAATTGATTGTTACTGTTCGTTTTTACTCATCGTGAGTGATAATGACATTTTATTTTCCTGACGGGGCATTTCATCTTTCCGCTGTCTTCTGACGGGATAGTTTGCTGGTGACTTAGCTCACTAATGTGGCCGTGTGAGCCTGCTGTCCTCATTATTGTTAATAAATGAGTAAATTAGCATTCCACATCGACCCCAATAAAGCAGCTGTTAAAAGATCGTCTTATGAAACATGACAACTTTGAATCAGTGTAATATGTTGTGTATATTTTCTCCTTCTCTTTTCTTGTTTTTTTGATACCAGATTGAAGACTCCAATTTCTCACTCAGTCACCCCAACCAGTACTTTGTAGAGAGCCAGAGAATTTTAAGCGGAGGTAAGGACATAAAGCGAGAGATGGACACTCCAAAGAGGTCGCAGGAAAACTCTGCTGCCAAAGGATCCAACACAACTCACGAGGCAGCAGCAAATCCCTCCCAGGATTTGGCAGACATGACCGATGAACAAATAGACTCTTTCTTTCAAGATGCCTGATTTTCCTTTTTCTTTTCTTTTTTCTTAACTTTTATACATGTAGAAATAAATGTTTGTTTTTTCTATGGAGGCTCATGCTGGGGAATCATCCATATCTGAGTTGAATCTTAAGACTGGCATGATAAGTCCTCTCAGTAATCTCTCAATGATTTGTTGATTTATTCTCAACATAGACAGACTGAGTTAACCTTGATGAGACATTATTCCAACGTCAACATCAGACCATCAGAGTTTTCTACCTAATAAAATTCTTGTTACACTTGTTAATATGTGATTCTGCATGATTCATTTTGAGTACTTAACCCCTGTTAAAAGTAGTTTTTGTTTTCCCTCCAGTCTGAACTCGCACAGCTTTTACTCAGTCTCGGTGCACAGTGTTTTGGCAGGGATGTGGTTTTGGGGGCTAATGACTAGAACATTTCCCAGCTGTCTCAGAAACAATGTCATTGTATTTGCTGGCAGGAGTGTGGATAAATGGTGGCAGGAGGGTGGATGAAAATAAACAATTTTCACAGTTGTATTATACTGCTTTGGAATATTGCCTCCATGTGTACAATGCAATTTATTCACAGTATACGTGGTCAGGAGATATTTCCTCTCCTCTCAAACTTCTGTCTGCTGTGGAAAAACGGCGGCTGTCTGAAAGTCAAGAACCTTTTTGTTCTGCTGAGTATCTGTTGCATTGGCAACACGGGCTCCTCTAATCTTGCCTCTTCAGGAAGTAGTTTTGTGCTCTTTTTTGTCTCCACTCTGATTACGCATCTTTACAAGATTACTAACTTCAGATCCAATTAGAGGCCCAGAAGAGTGGCCCTTAATTATGTGAATACAAATGTTTTGCAGGAGGCCAAAGCAAGGAAGTAGTAACTTGAATGATTGATCAAATAAAGCCTTAATGATTAGTTTTAATCTAATTTGATGTCCCCTGCTGTGTTTAAAATCTGTTTTTGCACATTTTCTCTATGGACTTCTCTGCTTCAAAACTTTGACACATTCAGACTGCAGTTCATCACTGCTTCCCTCCTGTAACATCAGAGCACAAACAGGCTTCCTCCACCAGAGCTGCACAGGGCTGGAATTAAATTAGGGTTTAAAATCCAGGCATGATGGTTGACATAGAGAGGATTTATTCAATATAATAAGGCGAGTGGATAACCGTGCACAGCCGGGCTGTTGTCAGCAGGAGAACCTTGATGTTTAATATTTGGTAGTGCATGACTGCTTTTTGACAAAGCTGGCACTTTCTTAGACTGTGGGCAGGCAGTTGACTATAGACAGCATTTCTCTCTTCCCAATGGATTTACAATCATTAGTCATGAACTTGCTCGCTTTCGTCGTGCGATTTGTTCGCTTCCTGTACTTATTACATAGACGAGAGGTGTTCTGGGGTTTGGCGCATTATCCAAAAGGGGAGAAATATAATCCAGGACGTAACCACGTTGCTTTTGTGAGCCTAATATGGAAGCTGACATAGGAGGTGAATGTGCCTCTGTAGCTGAAATAAAGCTGCAACAAAGGGCTTTGAGAATGTGTTGAACTCTTGACCTTGACTAAGTGCCACAAATGACATTCTCAAGCAGCACTTTGTACATTAATCTTCATAGAATTTTTTTCTTTTTTTTTTTTCAAATCAGATTTTAATATAGAAAAGATGAAAGTTAACACTACTGCCTTTTGATGTGAAAGTGCACCAGAATAAATCAAGAAGGTTGTTCACCAGCAGTGCTGATCTATTGTACTTCTCTATTCAGCGCATCATGTTTATCTTTGTCCTCTGCTTAATATAATTTCTCCCAGGGGACAAAATGTGCAGCAGCATTTGTTTTCTTTCTTATGCCTCACAGGTGGCAGCTTTAATTTGGGGGTTAGTGAGTTTGTTTTGTTTTCTTTTTGTTTTTAAGGATTAGATAACATCTCATATTGCATATTTTTACACTTCCTCCCCAGTTTTGCCCATAAAGCATGAAGTATGAGCACAATTTACCAAACTGTCTCATTCCAGATCTCACTTATGTGTTGTGTAGTCATGAAGGAATATTAGCTTTTTAGTGGAAGGATGTACAAAATATTCAGGGTCTTTTGTTAATTCTTCTGAAATTAGCTCTCCAGCACACCAACTTCTTTCTCACTGTTGTTGCTGCCTGCCACACCTGGAAGAAATTAATCATTTTGTTTCAAGGTAAAACAAAAAAGAGAAAAAATGTTTGAACAGATCTGAACAAAAGCTTGATGAAGGTTACATAAATCATATTAAGAATACATTTCTATAGAGCTTGGAATTATACATGTTGCTTCATTTATTTATGTATTATGTTTGGTCCAGGGAAGACTTAAAACTATTGAAAAAATCAACCTCTAGTCCTTGAAAAAAAAAACACAAAAAGTAATCTGCATGACAACAGAGCAAACTATCTGCTGATGAAGATGTGTTTTAAAGCTAACAAAGTTAACAAAAACACAAAAGGTAGTTGACCTTGAGTTAAAATAGCTTTCTTGAAATTCAAAGTTGCTATGCTGCACCATAATAATTAGTCATGAGGTAAATTCATCTGTTAATTGAAATCCCAAATGCTTTAAATATCATGTTTTGACATTATTCTAAAATAATGCACATTCTGTTCATGATTTTGGGTGTAAATGTGATTAAAGGCAGATATTTACACACTTCTTCCTAGCATTTGGATTGATATGGGTAAATATGAAAACAGCCAAAAACACTGACCATAATGAAACCTTAAGGTTTAAGTGGTTTTGTTGTATTAAATGCATCTATATTTAAATTTAATGGTGTGCAGGTGACATTTCATTCTTTTATTCTTCAGAGACACTCAAATATCATGCCTAAGAGTATTACATGTATTCTGAGTCCACTCTGCACCCCAAAGTCCCATTGGGATTTATTAAATACAGCACTTGGATGTTTACTTTGCTGGCAAAGAAGGCAGGATAAAAACTATTTTACCATGTAAAATGTTGCTCCTATCTGCCAACAGCAGCCTGAAGAGTAGACAGACAAATATGGAAAATAATAATTCTGCTCTAATTCACCACTAGACCCTTTAAAGAAAAACATCGTTCAATTTCAATTTCCCCCAGGCAGACATGACTCACTAAAAAATGTGACATTATTTAGAGAACTTAGCACAGGTGAACATTAACTGTGTTGCTAAGACCAAGACCTTTGGTTACCATTTTGCTTAAATTATTTTTCCATACCTTGGCATTCAGATGAAGTAAAAACAATTGCATTTTATTGTGTAACTAACAAGAACTCAATTTACACACAGATTTGTCTGTTGCTGATTTCTTCTGAGCTTATACTCCTTTGAGTGATATTACTTTAATTGTGGTCTAAATGTATGACTTGTTTGTGTACAAAATGAAACCATGGAACGTCACAGATGAATATGCATGTAGCAGGAAACTAATTTTTTTATTCTTGCTGCAGGGCTACATGTAACTCAAAAATTGAAAGTGACTTTAGCAGGAGAGACAGGTTCTACAAATGGACGTGGGTGTGTTCCCCACTGCATTTAAGTGATCTCACCTCACCCTGCTGCTGAAAAACCTGCATTCAACCCAGCCCAGGCTGAAAACTGCAGGTCGGTTTCACTCCTGCCAGTCCTATCAAAAATACTCAATCACACAGTCTTTAACCATGTCTCTGAAATCCTTTCTGAGAGCAACCTGTACGATCCGAACCAGTCTGGCTGTAAGCGGGGTCACCATTGCTACTGCATTACTGCTGATAATGGAAAGACTGCAATTGGCTAGAACTGCTGGTCAGTCCTCAGCTCCATTGTTGCTAGATCTATCAGCTGCCTTTGAAACGGTTAACCACCAAATCCTCCTCTCCACACTCACTGAGCTTGGCATCTCAGGATCTGCCCTCTACTGGTTCATGTATTACCTCTCAGAGAGATCTTTTAGAGTGGAGTGGGGGGCTAAACTGCACAGCTTATCCACAGGGGTTCCTCAAGGGTCAGTGCTCAGTCCCCCTCTCTTGTCAATATACACCATCTCACTTGGTGCAATCATCCGCTCCCATGTTTCTCATACAAATACAATGCTGACAATACCCAGCCCTTCTCATTGCTCCTGCCAGGTAACCTCACAGTCTCAGCACAGATCTCATCATGGATGAAGGAATGCCACCTTCATCTTATGACTGAGCTCATTGTCATCCCAGCCAGTCCCTCTATACAGCAACACATCAATATCCTGCTCGACTCAGCCCAACTCTTGCCCACAAAGTCTGCCCGATTGGGTATTATGATTGATGACCAACTAACCTTTGAGGTTCACGTGGCCTTGATCGTGTTGATTTGTTCTATACAACATCAAGATTAGACTGTGCCTGTCTGAGCATGTAGCACAGCTCCTGGTAAAGGCTCTTGTAATATAACGCATTGACTAGTGCACCACCTTGCTGGCAGGCCTCCCTGCATGCACTTTGGAACTTCTGCAGATGATACAGAACATGGCAGCATGTCTGGTCCCCAATCCAATACAGCGCATGTTACCCCACTGTTCATATCCCTCCACTAGCTCTCAGCTGTTGCTTGATTGTCCTGTCTCCACAGAACCTATTTATTCCTGTGACATGTTCAGTAATTCAATCTCTTATCTTGTTGTTTACATGTAAGCATTGTCCATTTCTCCCATTCTTTCGACATCATTCCTCTTGGGCTCTGTAACATATGTTTCACTCAAAGTTTTTAGCCATTCATCTAGTGTTGGTGGTTCCACCTTGTACCATCTCTTTCTAACAGCGTTTTTACAAGCTGCAAACAAATCTGTCTTCACTTAACACAATATCTCCTGTCATATTACCAAAATACAGTATAATACATGATGTGTGTAAATTATAGCCCAGCATTTTTCTGGACAAAGCCAAAATACATGGGAATGATCCACATTTATTACCAATATGGTTGTGCTATATTTGCTCTTAGTTATGGGTGTAATAAAGAATCAAATTACTTTCTTCCAAGTTCCAACAATGTTCTCTCCAAATATGTGAGGACGTTGTAGACTATATTTCTTTGAATTATAAACTCCAATTATAGTTTTAATTATTCCTTTTTCAATCTTATTAAACGTCTTCAAAACTTTCTACGATTGATTTTGTTACAGATCCCTGACCCTGTCACATCCCCATATTGCCCCCACACTGCCCAAATGTTCATGTGGATGTGTAGCGTTAATTTCTGAGGACGTGCACAACCAACACTCCAAACGGACACAGGATACACAGGCAGCAATCATGCACATGTGAACGTGTAGTTGAAGCATGTATATCTCCAGTCACTAGCCAGACTCTTCTCTTCTGTAGTTCCCTGGAGGACCAAATGATCAAACTCCGATCAATCTGCAGAACCTAGCTCTTTCGCAAACATCTCCACGAGTAAATTAAAAAAAAAAAAAAAGTCTACCTACAATCTGACCTTAACTTCATTGCATTTTCTCACATTGTTCTGTCCTGACTAGATCCTCACTTATACTGTTGTATTAACTCTTGTGTATACTTCACTTTGCATAAAAGTGTCTCCTAAATGAAGTTGTAATATTGAAACAAATTGGCGTTAGAGAAACTGTCTGAGCCTATGTCCATCCTACAAAGATTTCTACAGTAGGTGATGCACCTGTTGGCTTCATGCCGCTGGTCTAAAACTGGAGATCCATGAGTGTCCATTTCTCTCTCTTCTTCACATTGTTTACTATTGATCGTAATACCAGACGGGTGCATCAGTTACACTCCCATCAGCATTTTGTTCAATTCATGTGAAAGCTGGCAACCCTTGTTATGATGCAGAGTGTGATGTAGGGCTATTCTTTAAAAAAAAAAAAAGCATCCATGTTGTCAATAATACATTCTTCATCAAGTCCTCTCTCCAAACACAAAATTAGCCGGTAGATGTGACAGCCCTGTTGATTGTAAAATTGGAGGCAACCTTCCTGCAGCTGTATGTAAACTCATCATTATTCCCCCGTGCGTTGTCTCATTAACCTAACAGATGTGTGAGCTGCTGCTAGTGTGATTAACTTCGCTCATAAACTCTTCACTCCTTCTAACTGCAGCCATACTGTCACATCGTATTAGACTTTATGTTGGACAAAACCTGTGAAAAAGAGTTAGTTGTTAAAAACAAACTGCCTCTTTTCGCTTTGGTAAACAGGTTTTTAATCCCCACAGGGCACATTAAAGTTAGTTTTGCCCTTCTTCACATTGTTGTGAATCAAATTACTGAAGTAAACTATGACCATTTGAGCTCTATGTACAGTTTCTCTGACTGGGGAAGCTTACACTTACATCTTTCTCTCAAAAATTATTTCACCCTCGTGAGTTATTTGAGCTTTGAGGACAGGATTTAATGAGATTACATTTATATCTACATTTGATTTGAAAGATGAGTGCTGCATCTAATAACTGTTTATTCTCCGCCCTCATTGCTTCTGACTTGGTTGTTGGATTACTGTATGCCCGAACTGTGGAAATTTGAGTCTGAGAACATTTAATTCCCAAGACCCATTTTGCGTACATTCAAAGTCTGTCAATGAGATGATGTCAGGGAAAGTAAATCAAATATAGATCTTGAACACCCAGAGTTAACATGAACATGGTTTACTACGTAGGCTACGTGATGTGAATGGAATCCAACTAAATAAATAAATAAATAAAAGCTGGAGCTGACTAGCGAGCCTTATAGCTGCCAAGCGACTAATAGACTGTAGATGGAAAGCTTCCCATTCTGTCAATTTACAAAGATGGCCTCTTGACTTCACAGACACAGCAAAAGTGGAACACTGGGCTGCTAACATGCACAAGCCAAGAACAGAAAATATTTTACACTGGAAATAAGCAATTACGGCTATGAAATCTTTAATATAGTTGATCTGCTTGTCCCTAAGATCCAGGACGGGTGAGGTAGTTTGGAGATAAAGAGAGGGTTATAGGGGATGGGGAGTTTGGTATACATATACATATATATTAATACAGTATATATATCAAATTATATATACATATATATATATATATATATATATATATATATATATATATATATATATATATATATATATATATATATATATATATATATATATATATATATATATATATACATATATATATATATCTGCCAAGAGAAGACCGATACCATTTTTGTGATAGTGAGCTAATCACCAGCAGCCAATTAACTTACTGTAGCATCTGTCCACCTTCTAAAGCTCACTACATCATGTTTGTTTAATCTGTACAAAAATTAAAGTATGAAAACATCAAGTTGAGGTTTTAAAGCCATGTCAAAACTCCAGGAAGTGCGGCCAGCCAAGAAACAGTATAAATTCCTAAAACCATGTCCAGTCATTTTTATAGTTCTATTTCTGTACTGATTGAATAAATAACATGTTAATAAGTGAACAGATAGTAAGAAAGCAAATAATTGTATTTTGTGAAATGTCAAACTATTATTTTCATTAAAAATACAGAATATGTGTTGAAGGCTGGTCATATTGCCCCTTCTGTGCACAACACACTGTCGATTATATAGATTAATGGCTGTCATTCTGTTGATAATTCATCTATAATTAATTGTGGATTAATGTAACACTCAGCTACTAGACTAGAATGTGAAGTAAATGTCGGTCATGAATGGCTGCTGTTGCTACACAGTCCTCTCTCTTCCTCTCACTACCAGTTAAGTGGATTCTGTCACACATATTAAAAACAAATCTGCAGCAGAGTGTGACACATCAAAGGGGAAATGGAAAGCAAACCCCCTTATTAATGGAGGGAATTGTGGAAGCAGGAGACTGAGGGATGTTGGGGGGACATAATGGCCCTGACAATCAACCAGCTGAGTGCCAGTCCTTTTCCCTGCAGGGGGTGTTAGGGAAACACAGTGCTAGGGCTCGCTGATGCTTCATGAGCTGACACAGAGTTAGCTGTCTGACCAGACAGAAGATAAGAATCCAGAAGATGGTACTGAGCAACCAGAGTTAACAGCAGTCCCCTGGATTTCCTCTTTGACGTTGACAGATTGATGAGCCGGAGCTTGCAGCAGTCCACCAGATTGCCCCCTTGAGATTGATGGATATAAAGGAAGTTTTCCCCCTTATTTTCCATGTTGATACCCTCCTAAAGGGGCACATCTTGGTAAGTTTGAGCCAGATAAAATACTGTGAAAGTGCAGTTTGTTTCACACCATCCATTCCCTTTTGAAGTTAACATTTAAACAAATCTAAATCATATCCTCTTTTGGTTAGAGCTTATACTGTAAGTTATTACTAGTACCAGAGCCTGTGCGGAGGCTTCAGTTTCATGTTGTTGCTTCATCCCTGTCATGTCTGTAAACTGATATGAGGTGATGCAATAACAAAGGAATGTAATACTCATTTTGTTTTAGGTATAACTATGCGGCCCGCATAATGACAAAAACATGTCATCAAATGAAATATCAGTTTTGTTAAACACGTTGGTTTCTGAGCTTCTTCGCTTCAAAGGTGTTGAATTTATTGTTGCGAGAACAACCTGTCCTTTGGGGCTGTCAAATTGACACAAATTATTTGCACCATTAAATCACATCTGTCAGTGAACATTTATTAAAAAATGAATCATTTCAGAAATGATCTGTTTGAGAGGGAGAATGGGGGAGAACTGGGAGCTCACCTCTCTCTCACAGCTGCATTGGTTAATCTCTTCTTCTTGTGGTTCATAGCTTCAGCACCCCTCAGGGAGCTGGGTTTTTTCACTACAGACATGCATTTTTCATCTTCACAGGGTCTCCAGCAGCATTCACTATAGAAATGCAGTTTTTCCAAGCCCCATAATTGTCTGTAGTTTGATGTCTTAGCTGTGGTACGCTGCACACGTGTGCAGCTTTGAGCCAGTGACTTCAGAGCAGGCTGCAAAAAGACTTTCTTTGACTTGCTTTCGGTATTACATCAGAGTGACCCCACAGCATAATGTCAACACATTCTTAACAGGTCTTAGATGGTATACACACTGACAGATGAGTCCATATTTTTCATAACCGTGTTTCATATAGGGTTGCCTTTAAGCCACAGAATATATTTTTGGCCTTAAAGTAAAGAATTTGTAGAGGACAATCATATAAGACAATGAGAGACCTGAAGAACTGATGCTTTAAAATGAAAAATAATGAAAAGATTGTATTCAGATCAGAATATTAACATTTTCGTCACATTCACATAATCACATTATGGTCATCATGGCCCAAAGTCTGAAGTGAGGGACTGAGAAAAGTGTTAATTATAGCAAAGTGGCTCTGTATGCAGTGCTTTGTCCTTTTCTTTTATTCAATCCTGAAAATGATGTGGACTACTTTCACTTGAGACATAGCACTAATACAGCCCCACGGGTTGCCACACTGATAAGGTGAGGTCAGTGTAAGCTCGTAATCGACTTCAGCAGCTTGCTGCTGCAGCCCTTCGGGGCATTTCACCAGAGAAACAAAGCAGCACTGAAGAAATAATTCAGTAATATCTAAGCTGTGGCTGTGGACTGTTGTTGCTGTTAATGATTCTATCAAAGGTACGATTACTGTGGAACCCTAAAACTGAAAAAAATGTAGAATATTATTTGACAAGACAGAAGTATTTAATTGAATATGATAATGTTGTTAATGTAATAATTGATATGGGCATAAAAACAAACATAAAACTATACTTTTCCTTTAAAGGAGAAATATCTAACACTGACAGCAACAGTTTATGGGTATTGCAGTCCAAATTCAAAATATTGGAGAGTTTTCTCCCCTCTTCCCCAGAGTCAAAGCTCTGGGGGTTTTAGGTTAGGGGATAGGTTGCTTCCATGGCTGCAGCATGCTGTGTTTGCATGCCATTGTTTCATATCTGGCAACCTGGGGTGTTGAAATAGGCATCAGCCAGATCCTACAGATAATCTACCACAAATAATTTATTAACTGTATATCACTGTTTAACTTTCAAGTTAGGAGAATCTACAGTGGCTACAGTGGTGACAAATACCAAACGCCCCCTCTTTTTTTGCCTTTTGTCCATTCTGGGCTACTGTAGAAACATGGCAGTGCGACTAGGGTTATCTATCTATAAATGACAGGAACGTCTGTTATTTGCATATCTCTCGAACCGTTCATCCGATTGATTTCAAACGGGTGTCTTGCTACGGGCACGAATAAGTGCAGTGCCAAGTTTGACATTGTTTGGACAAGAAATGTAAAAGATATAGATAAATATATCGGTAAAAGAAGCACACATTTGCTGTTGCCGCTCTAGCCGCTGGCCACTCGCCCTCTCACACAGCACACTAAGCACAGCGCAGGACCAGAGTTAGGCAGCTAAAATGTCAAATACACTTCAGACCCTCAAAAAAATGGATGAAACTGAAAACACTTCGAATAGCCCAGGCTACTTAGGACTGTCTTTAGACTTTGAATAAACAAACAACAATTCTGACTGCAAGGTCTCAAATTGAAACGAGCGATAGGCCTAATGGTCCCGAATTTAAGGACGTTTCAGAATCCCACACATGCAAAGCACAACCAGCTACAGACAACAAGTGGCAGACAGAATGTGAACTTTTGTTGTGTTATTGTAACAATGAGCATTCAAACACATCAAACCAACAATATAGTGAAAACACACGCAAAAACAGATTTACACAGATAACAGATTTTGCACGGGCGCTGCACTAGTAGTTTTACATTTTTCATTAGTTTTCATTTATATTTAGTTTTCAGTGGGGTTTTTTTAAATTTCAGTTTAATTTAAGTTATTTTAGCAAGCGATTAAGTAGTTATAATTTAGTTTTAGTCTTAATATTTCAGGTGTTTGGAGGAATGCCTTGATTTGTAGAAGCTGAAAAGGGTGAAATAATGCCTGACACTGAGGTAAGATTTGCTGTGTTTGTGGAGGTCTTGATGTGGTGCAGCTATCAGTCTGTAAGCTAACGTTAACTGTCTCCTGCTCCCTCAACTCCTGAAACTTTTCATGTGCTTCTCTGTGAGAGCTTCGAAGTTGGACTATCAAATTAGTGGGATTTTTCCCTTTTACTTGCATCCCACAAATGTTCCCATCACTCTTCATCACGGCAATTTTACTTTTATCTACTATTGTGGTCAAAATATTCCTATATTGGGCTCTGAAGTTTCCTGCCTGGAACTACTTCATCTCCTTTCTACAAAATTATTAATTGCATGTCAAGCATCTTCTAGTAGTGCATTATCCGCTATGCTGCCACCTACTGAAACTAGCCTGTTATCTCAAGAAGTCAAACTGAACAGGACACAGTAAAAAGGCAGAAAACGAAATGACAATGAACACGAAGTTGATTTTATCAGCAATTCAATTGTTCATTGTTCATTGTAGTTTTTATTACATTTTCGGTTAATTTTTAAAACTCATTTTTATTTTTATTTCAGTTAACAAAATTATTTTTTCACTGCTAGTTTTAGTCTTAGTTTTCGTTAACTATAATAACCCTTGGTGCACCATAGTGGCCTCTGTGGAAAAGGACCTGCTCCCTCATTTTAAGGTAACGACGACACAACAATTCTTATTTTTAGGCAATTATACACTCATTAAAACATACTAAGGAACATTATATTCTATTTCTCCAAGTCTGTTCTGCTAGATGTGACTAAATTCTACACACTGCACCTTTAATTCCAAGACTTGTATCCATAGTCGTCTGTGATGAAGACAAAAGACATACGCTCTTGAAGATGAAGAGAAGTGTCAATGAAAACCTAACCTTGACTGTGTTGACTTCTGGCTACAATACGTTAGCTACAGTTACAGGATGCAATAAGGATGACTAAAATTAGGAGTTTTATTATGTTTTAGCTTTATGTTTTTGCTTTAGATGTTCATTCATTCACTCTTCAGACCTGTTCATTACTAATGTGACACAAACACACACACACACAGTCACACACACAGGAAACATTGCGTGTGGAAATATAGAAATGGTTTAATGTGTGCTAAGGCCAAAAGATAATAATATTTTTTTTTAAATGTAATTATCTATTCAATTATAAATATGATTTATTGATGTAGTCAGTTACATTTAAGACTTGTCTGATAACAGCTTACACTATGTTAGATACAATTTCACAAAAATGAAAGGAACAACTAGAAACAACTTAAAATAATTTAAGACCAATTAAAGGGCCAGCTATATGGGCTTCAAAACAATTGGCATGTCCTTTATTTACTGGTTTAACTGACATGACATTTTATATTGATATTTTTCTTTGCATAAGGAACTCTGTACCGTCTCCCTGAAGGCAGGAGCTGACAGCAGTGATTGAGGGGATGCCATGAATCCTCCAATTTAGATACTTTGGGCATTGTCTTATTACATGAACTGGCAGAGATGACACTGCTGAACTCTTTTGAAAACAGTTAAGACATTCAGTGATAACCTGCTGTCACTGTGCTGTTCACACTGAAATTATTCATATTTTCCTGAAGTATGTTAGTGCAAAGTACCCATTATATGGTTACTGTCAGTCATTTATGTGACTGTCTCTGTGGAGATGTGACAGGCCCAAGTATTTTTACTTGTTTTGGTTGAAAAGAGGTCCTTCCAGAAAATGTGAATTCTTGTCATATGCTCTTCATTAAATTACCCAGGGACAAAAAGACTCAAACATAACCTTGACTGATAATCAGCCTCTGAATCAATAGTCAGCTGTTGTTGTCTTGGCTTGATGGACCCCCTTGCCCTCTGAGCAATAGTTGCTGTTGGTACTTGTATCATCCAGATCAGAATCAACAGCTGTGTACTATTTCCTCGGTTGTGAAACAAAATCTAGGCAAAACAAAAAGGCTTCATTGGGGATGTCTGTAACTCTGAATCTTGACAGCTACATCACAGTGTCACTTGTCGGAGGCAGTTATTTGTCTGACGTGTCATTGCACTGTACTCATGGGGGTGCATACAGCAGCAAAGAGATGAAAAACAGACTATTGAAACCTCTTATACATCAATTTTACATGCAGTTTGTAAGCTGATTGGACTTTTGGATTTCCCCGACTGGAGCAGCTCACCTGAAATAATAACTAGAATTCAGTTTACGTTGTGAAGCAACATGAAGAAGATCAATGGGTTGTATGCTACACATAAGCTGTAACAGGCAGCAGTGAATTAAACAGGAACAGCAGACAGAATGTGTGAGACTAATTTTCCCCCGCCCTGACAAGCTATGATAATTTAAAAACGGCATACAGATAAAATGGGAGAACAAATATCACATTTTAAAAACATGGATAACATTATAGTCACAGTTTTAGAACTTCAGAGACCAGAGCTTGCATGCTTTTGTGGTTTAGAGATGAAAGAAAACTTGCAACTGCCTCTATTAGAAGCAGCAGAATTTTTTTAATTTTACAGTAGATATTCAAAAGAAGCATAATGTTTCACAAACCATAAGTGCTGTTTTATGTTGCTTCAAAATGTTGTGGTTATGAGTCAGAGGTAGTTGCAATGAGGGAAAGGCTGTTTGAAGACACTTGACTAAATATAATTTAGAAACATCAGAGGTTTAATAAAGAGAGTTGTAGCTAGTTCTCATTGAACCTGTTATGTACAATCAAAGTGAGTGGTTTTGTTTGAATCTATAAGGAATATTTTATACACTGACTGCATCACAGAGATGAGCTTTTGTGTACAATGAGAGTGAATAAACCGAAATGTAACCTTACTTACTCTAAATCCTTTTTAGATTTGGTACTACATAAACATATATTTGTGTTGCTGTCTGGTGGAAAACATAGCATCATTATACAGCATACTGAGGCATATAAACACCTTATTCTCTTTACCTTTTTGTGGTCTGCTGAAGCCCAGTTGCCAAGGAAATATTATGTTTATTCATAAATAGCGATTTGTAATCTGAATATGGAGATGTATTAGCAGCCTGTATCTGCATTATGCATGAAAACACTTTTACTTGGAAGAGATTGAGTCTCCGCTGTTTGTTTGAAGACATTATTCAGAGAGAATTGGTTTAGTGTTCACTGAGAAAGCTTTGTGCAAGTTCACACCTTGAACATAAACTGATAAAACACAATAATGGATGTAAATTTTGTTTTTTTGTTTCCACATTGTGATATTACACATTTATTTGGTCCAAACCAAAAAATATATTGTGCATCAAACCAGCAGTTTATTTGTTTTAAAGATCTTTTAATAGATGTTTTGTGTACTCGATGACTTCATCAGTAGAAAACATAGTAAGCCCAGTGCACTTGCTGCTTAGTTTATCCACACCCACAGTGCAACACAACATGTCAAAACTCATCATCTCTCCAAAAATAGCTCTAATGAGCTTGGGGGTAGGCTTTTGTGCAAAAGGGAGCTAAGATCAGATATAGTAGAAACAACTTCACAGTTCACACACAACTTCCAAAAATGTGCAGCTCAAACTATACCTCGTCACCTTCTGTCACCTGGCTTAGATCCCAGCCTGCTGTCGCAAGGGAAACAACATGAAAATCATCAAAACACGTCAAGGACTCTGACTCTGCACATCGTTTCATCACAAGAGCTACGTTGGTGAAGAGGCCCTTTTAGACTCTGATGATTATAAGCCCTCGTTTTCTATTCTGGCTCATCAAGCAGCTGTCTAAACAGAGCTGAGTTTGCTCAGGTACCTGTCCCTGGCTGGGGGGAATGCTGCGTGTTAGAATTATTATCATGCACTGTTTTGCATCATTGAACATTTCTGGGTCCTCGCCTAGATCCTGACCCACTTTGGTGTCTTTGTATTTCCAATATTTAGATCAAGTGATATCAAGGAAGATAAATGCCATGCTGTCTGACAGGCTGTGCAGGGTGTATGTCACAGAACAAATGAATTAAACAAATGCCAGAATCAGGGATGGATGTTTTGATCAAATGAGTGTGCCATACAACTGAGCAGATTCATGAAATCCCTTTCCACCCAAGAAGATAAGAAACGGATGATCTTCTGCATCAAATTTGACTTGATTGTTTCCATTGCAAGCTGTTCAAATTGAAAATGTTGCGAGAAACGTTGATGTGATGTGCCTGGTTTACACTGATATCGATTTATTGTTTTGTAAATCAAATATGAACAAACAAATTCAGAAAGAAGACATTCGTGAGCATTTATTTGAACTGTGCCTGTATTGCTTCTATCAATCTCAAGCGTTAATCACTGTGTGCCATATGTAGAGCTACAGACGGCACCATTTATTATGACTACCGCTCAGAAAATGACACAAGGTGTGAGCTGTGACCGGCTGCTGAAATATATTCCGCCGGCAGTGATGGGTTGGACTCGTAAAGTAGCTGTGACATTTGGCCAGAATGACAGCAGTGGGCCCGACTTGCTTAATGAACTAACATGTTCATGTTGGCAGCACTAAGTGAACCATTTATTAGTGATCTGGGAACAGACACAGGATGTACTTGGGTTGGTAATGACAGCAGCCGCCAGATGACAACACCTCTCAGCGTGGTTAAAATAAAGCTCAGCCGTGTTGTGGTTTTCTTATATATTTTAAATGCTAAGTGGTTTTATGTTAAGCCACACAGCTGCCCAAAGTAAATATTTATTTCTATGATAAAACTGAACAGAAAGGATATTATTCTAAAGCATTTTTGTAGCATAGTAAAAACCCAAGGACATCGTGGATTACAGCAGGATGAATCATCTGGAGTAAATTAAGTTTTAATTTGCAAACCAGAGGATAGAAAAAAAGAAAACACCATCTTGCTTTAGCTTTAGCTTTAAAAGTTTTATTGTCCACCAAGAATTCAACAGATTGTTTGGTTTGCTGGTCTTCATGGAAACCTGCGACACAAAACAGAAGAGACAAAACAAACATACTGAAAGTTAAAAAAAAAAACACAAATTTAAATAGTTTGACATTTTGGGAAAATTGCTTATTCACTCTCTTGCTTGGATAAGTCTGATACCACATTTACACGTATCTGTTGAAGCTACAGCCAGTTAGCTATTAGCAGGCCAGCTGACAGTCTTGCCTGGGCCTGGGACAAGATAATGTTAGATGGGCCCCCACGCACCCGGATCTCTCCTTTTCCCTTGCTCTTCCTCTCTTCTGCTCTTCCTCTCCTCTCCTCAGTGTTGGGGAAGCTACTTTGCAAGCATAGCTTGTAAAACTACATGTAGTTCAGCCTGACAGTAGTTTGAACTATTTTTATTTTATCATTATTGTGTTCCAGAACTCTTTGAAAAAAAGGCATGAATCATGTCATGACAAGCCAACATTGTTGTTCAAGTAAATGTAGTTTGTAAAACTACAGCTAAAAAAAGAAGCTTTAGCAACTACTGATACTCATTATAATCAACATGTAGTGTATATGAAAAAAAATATAATAGCCTACAAAAAATTCACATTCCAGCAGAAATATGCCTCTCAACTCAGTTTTATTTTTTTAAAGAAAAAAAGCTGGTCAACATACTGTAGGTTCGCCATAGATATGTTGGGTAATATAAAGAGAAAATGAAAATCCTACCCCAATACCCAAATCATTCAACAAAAAATGTAATAAAAAACCCAAAGAGGTAGACATATTCTAGATCGGTGTATCTTGAACAACAATGTTGGCTTGTCATGACATGATTCATGCCTTTTTTTCAAAGAGTTCTGGAACACAATAATGATTTAATAAAAATAGTTGTAGTTTGTAAATTGAGTAGTTTAACTCCAAAAAATGACCCAAAAAGTAGTTGAAATACTACAAAATATGAATGTAGTTTAACTACCAGCAAGTTACAGCAAATTGTAGTTAAACTATGTAGTTCAACTACATGTAGTTTAAGTCTACCCAACACTGCCTCTCCTCTGCTCTTCCTACTCCTACTCTATCAGACTCGGTCATTTTATTGGGCCATAATGCAGGATCGCTGATATTAAATATCTGATCAGTCTCTGATCCATCCTGCTCTGACTATCTGACGGGGTAGCGGGCCCCTCCCGCTCCACTGTGACTCTCTTCTCTCTCACCGGTAGCTTGACTCTGTCCTTCCGTTGCGGGGCAGCTCTCCCGCATCACTCTCTCGGTCACCTGACTGCAGCTGGATCTCTCTCCTCTCTGACGGAGCTACCAAACTCAACTGTTTCTGTCAAAGATAACGTGTTGTGTCAGGCTTTTATACAAGCTAATGGACGTTAACATTAGAGCTGGCCAGTTAGGTTACGTTACAAGGCTGCCGGTAAACGTTGGCTGCGCTGTTTCTTACCTTGCTCTACGTTAACTTTACTAGTTCCAGCTTCACCGTTGTTGCGGTCTGAGCTATTCTACTTGCTAAATCTTTCTCTATGTGTGAGCTCAGTCCACGTGTTCGTTTTGATGAAAAAATAGGAGAAGAATATTCGGTCTCAACACGCTATTTATTTAACAGTAAATGTATAAAGCATATACAGAGCTCCGGGTCAATTTACTCTCCCTAACATTCAACAGCGTTTCTGTCAGCGTTTGTAAATTTCTGACTCCTATCTCTTTCCCTGACCCTCTTAAATACAAAAACAGAATGCAAATTGAAATGTGAGTTGTGCCGTTTCCCGCTGGGCCGTAGGTCTGGCTTCATCATTCATCTTCTGACTCCAGGATCTGTGACCTCCCTGTGAAAATCCCTTACAGGTGTGGTAAGGTGTGATTCCAGTGTTGACCCCTACAGAATCTCCAGAAATTCTGCGGGGGGTCTTTCAAGGGTTCGTTCCCATTGCCCAACAAAAGGTTAAAAGTTACCCATACAAACGAATCCATATGTTTTCTGACCCTGTTGTTACCAGCTGATCAACAGATGGAGGCTCAGGACTATGTTAATACAGTCACCCCCTTCTAAATCACACCTCCGTGTGATACTGGTTCCCATGCTTTTCACATGTCTTGGGTGTATTCCTCTCCTTATGACACACATCATGTTTTCACTGTTATACATTGTACCACATTTAACCATTGAAACAAACAATACAGTACTAAATCACATTATCTGATATTTTAGCATTTGACAAGTTATAGCATATATCTACACCGTCACCACCTGTTTTAAAATATTTGTTTAGAAAATCTCTAAGGCCTCTATTTTCTTCTTCTCTTCTTTTTTCTTTACTTTTCTGAGCACCGGACTTGGGCTGACCGGACATTTTTAGCATACTGAACTTCTGACAACATCACATTTTGATCAGTGGCCAAACCATTTTTGTGTTGGGGGTGGGGGGTTTCTTGACCACTATTTCAAGAGCAATTAGGAAGAAATCAATTAAAAGCTTTTATGTAACTCAAATATTACACATTTTTTCCATAAATAGGCCTATTTTGAAAAATTATTCCATAATTGAATGTGGGCCCAGTTCTGGGCCCCCACCTAACCTGGGCCCGGGACAACAGACCCGTTTGTCCCCCCCTATCGGCGGGCGTGGCTATTAGCATAAAGACTGGAAGTAGGTGGCCTGACTAGCTGTGCAAATGTGCCTGCCAGCACCTCTAAAGTTAATTCATTCACACATTTTACCTTGCTTGTTTACTCTGTACAAAAACCAAAGTGTAAAGACAACAATTTGTGGTTTTGTCAAAGGTTATGTGCTGCATTTCTTCACGCTAAACTAAGCTAAGCTAAACTAATGGTCCTCTGGTTGTAGCTTTATATTTAACAGACGTGAGAGTGGTATTGATCTTCTCATTTTACTCTCAACAAGAAGTTGAATAAGTGTATTTCCAAATCTAATCTGTAGAGCTATTTCACATCCTCATCTGTCTAGATTGATTCTAAAAATGTATGACAAATGACACTTGTGTCCTTGGTGCGCAGTTTGTATATGCAACGAGCCTTTGAGCCCTCATTCTGACATTTTGGCTGGGTGTGCATCAAATGCAGTACGGCAATTCTCCTCGATCCACTGGCTGTCTCTTTATGAATCCCGCAGTTATAATCTGTCAACATGCGTCTGACATCCAGGGTGATGTTCTGTATGGAAATGCCGCTTTTAGCAAGAGACAATCAGCTCGTCCTTGAGATGGAGATGGAAGGAGACTGACCTCCTCTCTCCCACCTCAACCTTTTCAAATGAGCTTTAATCGTCTTGTTAAGGACAAATAGGTGCAATTATTCGAGAAAATAAGGCACTAAGCTTGAGAATTGGCACAAAAGAGCAAACAGCTATCATTTATTTGTTCACACACCTCTTGACTGAATAAGAGAGCATGCTGCACAAGAATGCCTCTCGTTCTCTCTCGGCCAATTTGAACATATAAGCAGATGGTATCATTACGTGACTGCAGGATGCTTGTCGGTAACTCAAGATGTGCCACATTTATATTCAGTCATACATGTATACATATGTATATGTATGTATGTAAATATTTATACTTTTTTCTGTCTCATTTCTAAGTCAGTAATAATGGCGATAAGATTGTTAGCTACAGTTAGCACAAGAACTGAATGGTGAACAGAAGCTCTGCTGGAACACATTTCCGATGGCTGAAATAGGTCAAGGAGATAGTATCCTCAAATTGGTTTTAAACAGTTCAAACATTATTTGATGGCCTTCATGAATGTCTCCATTAAGTGCTTTTCACATTGTAGAAATACTCAAAGGCTCAACCAGGTGAGCAGGTTTGTTACTGTGTGATGTAAAACAGGACCAGCTAGCACAAATCCATTAAGATTATCCAAAATTAAACAAAGAAAATGGTTTTCATGTCGAAAGAACTTGTTTATGGTTTTATTCATGTAATCCTGTTGATCTGGATGACAAATGTTTCCAGCAGAGTGCTCAAGTATTTTTGCAAAAACCAGAGCCAGGCTTTAAATACAGAACAAATAATAGAATGCAAGATTAATTGCATGTAGGTTATTCTAATAGTGGGAAATAACAGCTCATACACACAATTGCCTCCTTACCTGTGAGTAATGTCATCATGTTTCATGTTTCATCATCTTTTCTCTCCAAGTCCATATTTATCTCTGTGTGCAATAAATAACCGTTGATATAAACAGAATGCAGTTTTACAGAAACAGATGCATAACCAGAGAATGTTCACTAAATAGACTAATATGTATTCTATTAAGAAAGTTGTGGATGCATAAACAATGTTGCCAAAGGTGATAAACTTGGCAAAACAACAAAACAAACAGCTGCCAGTTTTTTTTATTATGCCCGAGGCTGCAGCTCAGGACTGCCTAATGTACAAGAATGACTGCAAATACATGTGTGGGTTAATGGCAAAGAGATGTGAAGACAGCTGCAAAGTCTTTAAGCACCTTAGACTCAATTCTTTGTGCAAAACAAGAAGAAAGTACAATGAGTAATGATCCTTTTTTTCTGAAATCTCTTTTGTAATCTTTTAATGTGAGATGAGTTAAATCAGTAGCATTCGCTTTAAGAAATGCATCAACATCCATAGCAGGCTTTGGGATTTTGGCTGTTCTTGGCCAGATTTGAGCTGGCGACGGGCTTGTTATGAAAATGGATCTGAGAGTGCCTTTGGCAAACGCTGCTTGGACATCACTGGCACACACAGAGTTTCCAGCAACACTGATGACTTCCAACTCATAGGTGCAAGTAAACATGAGCGTTAGTCATAAACACCAAGAGCAAACTTAGGAAGGAAATTGGGGTTGGAAGTAGGGAATAATTGAATAGTAGCTTTTAATCCATAATGCAATATTGCAACTTCCACAACTAGATAGACAATATTTTTAATTTTTTTTTGGCAGTTTTTAGTTTTTACAACCTCAGCTATAACAAAACTGGACATGGATTTGTTCAGAAACCATCAATAAATGACATGGATGAAAGGACACCTCTGAAAATGTTGTTTTCTTTAGATTATTTAAATACTACATTGCTGAAGCTTACCACAACAATGTATCCTGAGAAAAACCTTGAGAAACATATTACAATGTGATCCTTTAGTGATGCTACACAGTATCTATTGTCAGCCTTCACTTTATTGTCAAACTGAAGACATCATGGTTCGTACTGCATCAAGACAACACAATAATTCTTCATGTAACTTTAACAGCTAAACTCAGTGCTGTGATAAAAATGGCTTTATTCCTGGACGATTTAAGGAGAACAATCTGAGATACATACCGAGCGGCTCTCCAGACTGATGACGGAGCTGAAGATGTCTAACAGTCTTCAGTCCTCTGGGAGCAGATCGTCTGCCTTCTGCTCTGACAAGAAGCACAAGTGTAAGTAGAAAATTGGAAATAGGCAATGGAAGCATGATGTGAGTCATGTTACAGTACAGCACAGCTGAATGAGACTAAATCGCAATGAGATTGCCCGGTAATTGTACAAGCACTTCAGCACAACAACACTTGTTACATTATATAAATAAGTCAAGTACTATGAATTCCTATTATTTCAGTCAACATATGAGAGGTTAAACAGAAACCAATCACTTACTGAGTCGCAGAATTTTCAATATAGAATACAAAGCAATTGATAATGCAACAGCCAACTGGCCTGTCACTGCATGATATAGTTTGTGAAAGAGAAAAGTGCAGACTTTCATTAAGTCCTCAGTTTTCAGCCAAAAACTGAATGTTCCTGCTGAACTTCATTGATTAGGAGGATGTGGAAAATGAGCTCTATTTGTTTTACAAAGTGTCAAAGCTGAGAATAACTACCGCTTGTGACTGACTTTGCTCTGAATGAAATATTATAACATATCTTATCCTATCTACTTTGAAAACTGATCCAATTACAGTATTTAAGAAGACATTCTCTCAACTCTGAAGATTGCCCTGTCTGTTTCCATCCATTCATGAATATGGTTTTAAATATTAATTATGATACAAACTTGCAGGCTTTTTGATTAAAATCAACAAATTTACTGTGATACATTTCATTTTTAGAAAAAAATGACAGTATTGTGAGCAAAGGGAACATCACAGCTCATTGCAGCCATAAAGTAGAAATATAACATAATTCAGCAACACTGAACAACTAATGATGTTATATATTGCATTTTTGGGCTCATTTTGTTATGCATTATCAGCACCAGTGTGCAATTAAGGTGTTATGCCTTTCAATATGTTTCCAAAATGAATTACACCTTTGGCCAGCAGGTATCTGTCCATAGGGATTAAGTGCTTCTGTACCTAAACACCGATTGGAGTGTAACATACATTCTCAGTGATAATCATAAAATAAACAAAGTTCTTCAGTTTAGTTCTATACCGTATGTATAATTAATCTTAAATTATGGCCTTGTCAAGCCAAGCTCATATAGCCACTACTCTGCTGTTATCAGATGATTAATGATTTCTAATCACATTGCAGTTTTAGTAAGGTTTTGTTTCCTTTATCCCTCTTTATCCCTCATTATTTTAATTGCATGCTTTGCTGTGTTTTTAATGAGCTGTCGGAGTTGCACTGCGCACTGTAACACTTGTAAGTGGTGTTAATGGTGAATTCATAAGAATGCGCAGTGAGATGGAAATTATGTTTTAATCCTTTATGAACAGTGCGCACACAGTGAGTCACAAACATGTTACTCTTGATTATAAAACACAAATGGACACATTCAGTGTGATTCATTGCTAAGTTTCACACTGACTCCTTCACATATATTTTACTTTAAGGTTTATTCAGTTTAAAATTGTTTTCTATGAATGAAAACAAGCATTCAGATTCATTATTAGTTGTTTGGAAAGTAAAGTCAGCCATGGAGGCCAAATGGGCTAAACCAGCTGATTTTCAGTAATTGTGTCTCACTGGAAAGTACATGTAAATCACTGATAAATAATGCTTTGTTTGGGATGCCCGTCACAGTGTTACAACATTCCTGGTGAATATATCCACTCACCTGTTTTATTTCTGTATGCTTTGACCAGATCAAACTACAGTGCTTCTATATCTATAAGGAAAAACAAGACAGTGTAATTAAGAAAATGTCAATCTCATGATACATCACAAATAAAACAGGTATAGACTGAAAACAAACTGCATGCCTTATGTAGTCATTACATTTCATCACCATGAAAAAAGTAAACCAATTCAAGGTAAATATCATTAAATTTTATGCAGCAGTTTTGAACAAATTTGGGGATTTTATTCATATCACTGATGTGAAGTTTAGCTCGACGAACATTATTTTAGTGTCGTTTATTGAAACTTATTATTTCATTTATAATAATTTAGCTGAATTCTTTCTGGAGTATCTAGTTAGAGATACTAAGGGGTTTTTAAATCATCAGTGCATTTATTCGAGGTTAAACAGGGCAGGTTTACTTTTTTTTAAGTGGAAGTTAGATTTGAGTATTAAATTAATATTGTTATTATTATTGTTACCTGCTTAGTGTTTAGTCTTCCTTTCAGTCCCATGATCTACACTCTTAATGAGAGCCAGGCTTCAGGTGTACTAATCACAAAAGAGAATTCAAATAGCTAAATAGACTTCATCTTTGATGTTTAATGCACGTAAAATTACAGTGCATATACAGCTCTCTCAGGTTAAATGACAGGAAGGCAAAAAGAGGTTAGCAGAGACATTGATGAGTTGCAGATAAAAGAAACTGCACAAAGTTTGCTGTTGTTCACTCAGCAATAACATGCTATCAAGAGGGTGAATTACGACAATATCGACATCCTGCATGGCCCATTATGCTCTGCATGAGCTGGCTTCAAACGCTGGGTGTATTTAAGGCATTATGATGATAATATATGAGGATTTCTTACCTCTTTTAACTCCATATCATTCTCAGAATCAATCAGAGTATCTGTTTAATGATGTAAAACTTCAGAGGATAGATTAAGAAAAGAAATTTATTAGTGTCTAAATAAGAAATTCAAGGACGATTGAGCAGGAATATAAATTGTTTAACAAATGATTCATTCGGGACAGGCTGGCGGGCTTTTCTTTATGAAACGAGTTAGCCGTGACCTGAAATCATGCAGATGTTAAGTTTTAAAAACAAGGACGGCAAATGGTTGTGGTGACAGTTATGTTAACACACTGCAGAAAAAATACAGGTTTAAAGCTCCATAGCCACCTATTTAGAGAGTCTTACACATGGTGTTGTGGATTATGCTGTTTTTATTAAATGCTTTATGTACAAATACAGATTACACACAAAACAAAGCAACGCTATAAATTACACACTGTACATTGCTGATTGCTTTCAACCCAAACAAAAAAAAAGTTTTTCACAAGTACGATCTCACATCTTATAATATTTAAAATTACGTTATAACTTACACTAACTTTAGTCTGCGTGTCAACTCAGTTTTAACATTATGTCATCAGAGTTTCATATAGCAATTGTGGGGAAACTTGAGGATTGGTTTAGATTTCTGAACATTAAACATTTTTTGAAGAGATGCGTTGGTCCGTCAGTCACTTTGCTTTCAGGTTTTCCATTTTGGAAAATGTACAATTTCCATCTGTTGCCTTTAATGGAGTTCATTAGGGCTCTTTTTCTTTTCAGAGCAGAAGGTGGTTCCTCTTTTTGCAAACTATGCAACAACTTAATGCCACCACTGAAGTCATACAAAGCTAAGCTTCTCAGACTGATCTGCAGAAGCTTCAAGCCACAAATTAACCACATGCCTGCCCTTGATTTATTTTCACTGAGCAAAATAATGAATACATTACGAAAAGAAATTTGACGTGTCGAAGCCAGTCCGAAACTCATGAGGTTACCTTTTCGCTCTGAGGTATTAGTCTGGAAAACATCCACTTAAAACTGTCTGAGCCCCAAAGCCAAACCAATCAGTGAACTGCAGGGAAAGGGGATTGAGGTTGAAAACCGATGATTTTGAATTTCAAGTGAGGCAAAATATCATCGTCTTATCCCGGCATTACCTGTATGGTGGTTGGCTTGTAAACTTTGATTATTGCAGCATTAAAGGCAATAAATGGAAAGAGATTTAAAATAACTAACGGGAGAAGATATCAGCAGTCTAATGTAAAAAATCTGAAATGACTACAGTATTCTTGGACAGTGGTGGAATGAATGGCATTTAGACAACCAATTTTAAGAACATCCTTCCCGTCTCTTTTCATTTCCTTTCTATACAGTATTTTTTTCAAAAAAATTACTAAATCTGTCATGAGTAAAAACATACAGCAACAATGCTAAATTTTGTGGATTTACAGTACCAGTCAAAAGTTTGGACACACTTTCCCATTCACATCAATGAGAAAGTGTGTCCAAACTTTTGACTGGTACTGTATGTGCTTTAGTTAGTTTTTGTTTCAATTTCTGACGGAGACAAAAAGTGAGGGGACAAAAAAAGAAATGCTGTTACAACATTTTATGTGGAATTTAAAAAAAAAGATAAATAGTTTGAAATCAGAGGTCACATATCAGGAGCACCTTCAGTATCTACCATAAGGATGTTTTCTGTAGCCCCCTCTTGTCAGCCGTAAAATTGGTGCTTTGAGACTGGGACGGGTAGTCGGCCACTCCTCCTCTGCAAAAACAGTTAGAAAAAGCACACATAGCAGAAAGCTGCATTCAATGCGCTGAGAAAGCTGATGCCACAAAGTCAAACTGTAAGCACAGCTTTCATATACTATCCTCTCACAATCCATTTAACCAAAGACAAGAAAATTCAAGGGAGTAAATTCCATCCCAGGTACTACAGAGGCTTCTCCATAGAAAATTAATTTTATAAGCTCTTTGCCCTCTATTGGACCAATACTGAGATCTGACTGTCAGCAGCCTTCCTCACAGCCAAATTACATAAAGATGGCCACCTCTGCTGCATGGCACATTGCACCACTTCCAAATAAGAAAGTGTTTATGGAGCAGAAAATCAAATCATTGCCCTCTTGGTTTTGGTTTGGTCCGACCTCAACACCCCAGTGCGCAATTCATTGTGCTGAAAATGAATGGACCTGCAAACCCATACTGGAAACCAGTTTATTGCCACTGTCACGTGACAACCTAGTAACTCCACTTTCGGTGATTTTAATGTTGTTGCTTGAGTTAGATTAAACAAAAAGTCCAAATAAAGCAGCTTGAGCAGCTGCTTGTATTATGGGGGGTACTTTTTTCCCTTTTACCTGAGTGCAGTGTTGTGTGCACAGCAGAGGTTATACAGCCAATTGTAACAGCTTTTCTGGAATAAGCCTATGAGGGCACGTATCCAGAAGGCAAAGCACACAAAAAAACACCTTTACAATGGGCAACGGTCAGCCCCCCGAGCTTTCACTGGCACATTTACTGTTTTAGTCAAATGAAGTTTGTAGCCAGGAAGGTAGGAGGAGTGATGCGTGCAGGAGTGGCTCCCTGCGCGAGGATGATTAGAAGTGGGCTGGAACCACAAGGCTTTTCTTTTATTTCTCTGCTGTGAAACATCTTTTAAATATCAGCGCAGCAGCAGCCAGGGTTGGCCAAGACTTTTTCTTCTTCCAAGGATGTTTGTTTATAAGTCGTTTTTAAAATCCTACACTGTGTCCATGAATTCAGCTAATTAGGTTGAAAATAATAGAGGCAAATTACTGTTGTTGTTTTGGGTTTTTTTTATGTTTTTAAACATCACTGGCTTAAAGTGAGGTGCAAGGATAGCTGTGGAACATATTTTATCAGAGGAGTTGTTATCACACACTGAATGTGTTGCAGATATCACTGTGACAGTAATTAGTAGCCAAAATAAGCATAATGATGCCATTGATACTTTAACAGCTATTGCTGGACTTTCCTAATGAGCATGTGGGGCTGCAACTAGCTATTATTTTCATTAATGATGAATCTTTTCTGGTCTATAACATGCCAGAGAATACAGACTATAGTTAAATATCACAATATCTCACAGTCACAATTTCATAAAGCCCAAGGTGACATATTCATATTGCCTGTTTTATCTGGCCAATCCAAAGATATCTATTTTACCATCATATAAAACAGAAAAAAGCAGCAAGTATTTCTGCTTGATATTATTGTAAATTGGTTGCTTCCAGAAAAAACACACTTTTGCTACATTAGACAGTTTAGACCTTTTTTTTTCATAAGAAAGAGTGAGTCACATTTGGATCAATGATGCTTACACTAGTTCCAAATAAAAGTCATGCGACAGTGAATTAGCCTGTACTTACCATAGTTGTTATAGGACTCATCACTGGTTCCATGTCCATACTCATAATATTCTGAAATGCTAAATCACACAGTGGAAATATCACAGTCAAAACAAAGAATGTATTTAGATTTTTTTTTTTTATGGAAAAGTATTTAAAAGTTAAGGCTGCTATTGTTCTATATTTCTCTTACAGTCAAGAAATCTCACAAAAAAGTCCAAAAACACCAAACACCTACCCTGTCTCAGCCCTCTACAGAGGATGTAAATCTTTAAAAACAGGATAGGAATACATACTTTTGTTTCTAAAAAATTAATTTCCTAAAACAGCTGGTCACTGTAGCTTTTAGCAAATGCTTCTCAAACAAGAGTAAATAATGCATTTGACTGGGACTATTTTCAGTGGCAGATTTATACACATTTAGTGCCTTAGTGAGTGTTTATAGCAGCAGGATGGTGTATGTGGGGCTGACTCAAAAAAAAAAAAAAAAAAAATTACAGTGCCCATGTTCATCATAATGAAGGATCATGTCACCCAGTGCAACGGTGTGACTCATTGATGTGTTTTTAATAGTTTGTGGACAACACTGGAGTTTTATGGCACACAGAGTGATGACCCGTAAGACAGTTATTGACAGTGGATCTTTTACAGGCTAAGTAACAGTAGACAAATGGTGACTGAAAAAGCTCTTTTGTTTATCCAGCCGGTGTGTGTGTGTGTTTGAACACCACCTTTTTGATGGATTGCTGTAGTTATCTTCATAGGCTTCGTAACTCTCATCATCATATTCTCCACCGTATCCATCATCGTAGCCCTGTGAAGGAAGACGCTATAAGTATTAAAGTCTACTTGCCTCCTCATCTCTATCCAGTCTGACTGGTTAGAGATTAACATAAAAAAAAACAATCAATACTTAGTTCCTCAGGCAAAGTCCATTACTTTGTGTCCATAACAGGAGAGGAAACAGGAATCCATGTCCAACAGAGATTATTGATTAAGGTTTGCAGGGGGAACATGTCTCACTAGTGGAGCCTAATGGACACCTTCCGAGTCGTAAACTGCAATATGGATCTCAACTATTGATAAGTGGCTACTCAGGAAACAAGCACAGCAATCATCCTGCAAGCAACTACAGTAATGTTCAATAACAATAAAGATGGCTAAACAGCATGTAGTAAAGACCTCTTAAATGTACATGCAGTACAATAGTATAGTAGTTTAAAAAAACATTCTTTGTAGGTGTAAATCAGGTAAAATATAATACTCTTGTTTGTATATTTCTCATAAACACATGGTACTTTTTCCCTCTTCGAACACATAGGAAATATCATTCTGAAAAGGCCTCTGTTAGGAGGAAAACACCAGCATGAGGAAACTGACAGTGTCAGGATTGCAGTTACAATGACAATATGCAATATAATGTAATTATGTAATGACAATGAAAATGCAAGTTTTTTCTTGCAAAAGGTACAAACATTACTGCAGTGAAGAGGCTACTCCTATTACAAATCTCCCTGTTGAGTCTCAGCCTCTTTCCCCCAGTCTGTTAATCCAGTTAGGGACAGTTTGTATCTACAGAGGACTGTTCTCAACCCAGTTATGCAAGTAACCTGGTTTTGGATCAATTTAAGTAAACATCAAAACGCAGTTAGAAGAACAAACCACAGGAGAGCTAGCTAAAAGCCTCTAATATTATATACTGTGCTATTAAATAGGTTACTGGGGCATGCAAAAACCTAACTTCAGTGCTTTGCCATCTGCAAAAATCATCAATTATCGCCCTTTTTATAGACATAACTGGACACTCAATAGGTTGTTGATGGTGGACTGATGTATTTGAAAAAGTATGTGACATAATACATGGTTAAATGGTTTATTCATTACCGCAGAGATAATTAATCACAGTGGACCAAAGGTTCACATAAACAGTTTAACCTGAATAAGATGTTAACTGGAGTAAGGCCAAAGTGTGTGCAGAGCAGAAAACCTTTTTGTCTTTTTTTTTGGTCTGGCCTTTTATTTGTTGGATCTTGCACATGATGGGTCCACAATATTTCAGGTCTGTTTTAACAGTCAGGTGAATTAACATGTTCTTACTGTAATCATTCCTCCTGTTCATGCTGACCATTAAAAGGTCACTTCGTAATGCACTTACAATGTAAGTGATGGGGGCCCAATTCCAGCAAGCCTCCTTCTGTGCAAAAATGTATTTAATAGTGTATCTGAAGCTAGAATGAAGCTTCATGTTAATCAAATCAAGTAGATATCTTTCAACGTTAGTTATTTTAATGCCATGCCCCTCTTTTAATTACTATACTTCCACTGCAGCTCAACAGAGAAACACTTTGTTAAAACACAAAGACATGAAAAGACTGACTGTGGCAGATATCCAGATATGACTAACTCAGACTGCTGAATCCCCATATATAAGCATCCATTTACGCACTGTGTGTGTACACATTGTGGATTTTGGCCCCCATCACTTACATTGAAAGCACATTTGTAGGAGATCTTTTATTAGTCAGTATGGACAGGAGGAATGATTACAACGAGGAACACCTCTTTCAGTGTTCATATATGCACCTGACTGTTGTTTTAAGACAAGAAAAACTGTGAACATATCCTTTAAAGCGCAAATGTTTCTTTGTTATTTTTTTCCCCATCATGATCCAATATTGTCTAATCCTTTCCAATTTCAAATGAAGCTCTACTATGATACATTCAAGTATTGAGTTTCTTCTACTCATCAAATGCATTTTAAATCAGCAGGGTACATTTAAAGCTTCTATGAAGGTTATTTGTGCCAGACATGGTCTCAACAATGCATTATTCCTCCATGTCTGCCTGTAACAATAGACTAATATCATCTTGCATTAGGTGTGGCTGCTTTTGGTAATGCTCTGTGTCACAAAAGCAGGCACATCAGTGTGAAGGACATCAAGTACAGCAACGCATTAGAAATTACATTTAAGGCAACAACACACTCTCCTGCAGGGTAATGCTGATTCAAAAAGCTCTGGTTCCTGTGTGGCTTTATTTGTGTGAACATGAATGTGACTAAATTAAAGTTAGGGATTATGTCAAGGATTAAGTTGTTCAGGGGATCCAATACTTCTTCTATTCTTACATGAGCTGTTCCCCACAAAGGCAGAGTCAGAGACCTGCATATCTCAGTAATTGACCATTTTGTTGGCAATCCCACATGACAAAACTCTCCACACTGGCCCATAACAGTAAAGCAATCAGTGGATTAATTTCAGTAATATTTTATGAAAATAAAACCTCCCTACATGTGAAAGAATTACAGTAATGTGAAGATAGAATATGTAATATATCAGTTCTTTCCAGTATATTTGTTAAAGGGGGGGATGTTAACCAATTGACCTTATTATTTGTGCTGTCATCGGGCATACAAAAAATATCAGTGTTGTTCTTGAACTGGATATACAAAATAAATAACCATTCAAACGATAGCCAGACTGAATTCATATGAACACATCAGAGCCCAGTTTACAGTCACTGTTTGTTTACTGGAGAGATATGTATGTGCTCAGCTCACTGTGAGGCAGGTAGGCCATTGATAAAGTTATCTCAGAGTCAAGCTGCTGTTTACATTTCCTAACACAACAGTTGTATTTCTGGATTGTGCTTTTTCATCTACAAAATGTCACATTTTAAAACATAGTCTCTAAAAGATATTCTCCTTGAACTGGTTATTTGGGTCATCAAATACTGTTAATTGATCATTTTCTAAGCCTTTCCTTTCTGTCCAATCATAGCTTAGCAACCGTAACTAGGCTAGAGTTGAACTGGTGTGTTTTGCCATATTGGCATGGCAGCTTTAAATCAATGACACACAGAAGCAAATTTTCAGCAGAAAAAAAAAATCAACAATATTAACAAAACATGCAAACAAACATCAATGTAATGTTGTGATCAAAAACAAGAAAAAGGCTGGTGTCTTTTTTCCCCATCTTTCCAAAAAACTAAAACCTGAGGAGGAAAAAGTAAGCCCTAAATTGAACTGTTTGTCTGTTTTCATGTGGTGCTGTGGTGACCTGTGGTGCTGCTAACGTTAGCATGACTTACTACAGCTTACACCTGCAAAGGAGAGGCTATCGTTAGCTAAGTGAGTTATTTTGTAGGGTTACATGTTACTATGACATGTTATGAAAAAAACCCACGTACATTACTGACAAAGCCACTTCAAAAATAAAGAGATTTAAACCAAGTTCAACAGTTTGAAATAGCTAGAGCTTATAAAATCTATAGTGACATTTGTCACTTAAACTGACAAAATTGATGGTCGTCACCTAGAAATGAACCCTGCTCATCTTCAGTTCTGTGTGAAATGAAAACTCCATTGTTAAAAAAAAATTACTAGGAATTTCGAGTGTTAGATCTGCCATATTGGAAACTCTGTGTGTGTGACTGGAAAGCTTGGCAGGCACAACAGTAACAAAGGAGGAGCTTAGCGAATGTCTGCTTTACTTTTCAGGCAGCAATCCTACTTTTTGAACAAAACCATCCAGGCAAGCATCTGTTAAACAAAAAAACAAAAAACAACAAAAAAAAGAAACTTTCCTGTTACTTATTGTCCATATTCTAGGACAAACTGGCACAGCAGCAACATACCTTTGTGATTTCGACACGTTAAATTGAACGACTAGGCTACGTTTTGAGCATAAAAAACAGCACCCATGGAAATTTACCAGCATGGTAGCATGGGTATTTACATTATTATAACTTGGCTGTGTCCATACCCATAAAAATCACCAAAACCTTCCTCTTAGGTCATTCCCCAACTTTTTAGCTATAAAATCTACCATACATGCATGGTTCTAACTGACAGGATTTGTATAGAAATTAAGTGTGAAATACCAGTTATAAATATAATGAAGCCTTTACATTATTCAACGTCAGCTCAAAGAAAACATACACAAATGTTTATTACACTCTGGTTTATCTCTCTGCTGACCCCAGTAGTAGTTTGACACACAAAACAAGCTGTGTTCAGATTAGTATGTGTATATATATGCCGACCCCTAATTAATGAGGCTTGGTTCCTCTAGTTTGACACTCATCTGTAAAAACAATTAACGCTGGTCCTTCTTAACAAGGCAGAGGAAATAAATCAAATGTTAACACAAGGGTGGAGAGTCCTCGCGCAGTGTAATTAGGACAGCAAGAACCTAAAGGCCCTTAGCACTGTACTTCATTATCAATTGACAACCTGGTATGTCCCCTGACAGTGACAGATCTTCATAGGGAGCTGCCTGTGAATGCCTCTCCACACAGCAGTATGGGGAGGAAAATGAGATTTGCAGCCTTTTGTCTCAATGAATAGATGCTGCTCTTCATTGTTTTCTACCTTTGCAAATTTAATCAGCATGCACCTTTTGCTGTAGGTTGTACTCTTAATTTTTGAGTTTACTTTTGAATATATTTTATAAAATTGTATCATGGTTATCAAGCAAAAAACCTTGATTTCATTCAAGGTTAGAAATGAGATATGTATTTCTGATTCCTCCGACATTAATTTACCTGTGCTCGTAGAGTTTAGCATTAGATGTATCTGCATCTGTGTGATTCTTTCCTCACAGGCGGTGTAAGTCCCTGATGATACAGCTGGAGCCATTATGCATTCAACCTGAGTTTTTCTTCTATTAAATAATCAAGTGGAAGTAGCGGAAGTGTGTGTGTCATACATCTGTTTTAATAAACAGGAGAGTTCTGCATGGAGAATTTCCATAATTAATCTAACAAATGTGAACTCAGCAGTGTATCTGAACCTTTTGTTATAAAGCAATTACAGCAGATGTGCATGCCATCCTAAAAGGTGTCCTGTGAAACTGCTCTCCTTCCAGAAATATTCAGAACTTCGAATCTCACGCATCTTTCATGCTTGTGAAAAAGATGATATGGGAAGATTTTTTTTCCCGTTTCTAAAGGGTGTCCTTTTGCTTTTTCCACAGTAGATAGATTAGACTTTTTTTTTTTTCTTCAAAGCCTCCCAAAGCTCTGTGTTTAATCACATTATGGCATTTCCTGCACAGCCTTGGTGTGGTTGCAGGGCTCAGGTTTAAAAAAACCCAAGCTACGCGTTTCAAATTTTACCAGCCATTTGTACAATTCATGGTCTGCTGTCAGGGACAGAATGGTGTATCAGTCTCAGATTCTTCTCTTCTATCTTCAGCTCTGACATTAAAAAGATAAGATTTGATCCAGATGGGATTTGATCTTTAACATTAAACTGAAGCCTTGGTTCCAGTCTATACAAAATGCCATCAATCACTCTTTAATCTCCCTCTGCTCTCATTTTGCACTTTTCACACGGAGGAACTAACACTGATTACACTGAAAGGTCTGGCTTCTGCTCTTCCTAAGAGATTATAAATATTCACTCGTCAATGCTTGTTTAAAAAGTCACAAAATCATGGTTATTAGTGTTCATTTAAGTACTTCAACGGGAACTTCATATCTGAAAGTGTACCTACACCTGAAATTACATGTCTCCGTGAAGTAATTTTCATATTATGAATCACAAGAAGCACACTGAAATAGGAGCTCTCTGCTGTTTCACCTTTCTCAGCTGAATACCTGACAGCAACCACTATTCTAGCTATGCTTTGTGTGGGAAACCATGAAACACCCTTTTTACAGATGTACCGAAATGTACAGTTTGAAATGTGGTGCGACATTATCACATACCATACATAGCCCAGTAGTAGGAATCATTTTGTGATAGAATTAATAATACATTTTTACACTGAAAACGTCAGCTGCTTGCAGAAGAAGCGGATAACTTATAACTAGATAACAGGCTTGTTTTGACTGGTTAAGAGATCTGCATTTTAAGCACTTTCACATTATAGTACAGATGGAGGATTCATTCTGTGGCTTAATACAGATGGGCGGCCGATTGCTTGGTGTCTTGATGTAATAAATATGACAAATAATTGCCAAAGAGTATAAAAATTCCAGCCTATCATTAACTGTTTGAATTTTCAGTTATTCCTGGCTCAAATTGTGTTTACCAAAAATAGCCTAAAACCATCTGAGGGTACAATTGGATGACTTTACCCAAAGGAAAACATATAATGATGGAAGAAATCTCCCTGTTAAGGCTAATCACCAAATATTTTGGAGTGTATCTGATGTGCTGTCAATGTGCACATAGGGGATTAAATGATAGAGAAGAAATATTACACTTCCCCTAAAGGAACAGGCTGGCCTTTTTGGTAAATTGATCCTTTAAGGATTTCTGAATTAATGTGCATACAAATTTACACTTTAGTACAAAGAAGTTGTACCTCTTTAGTCAAAAGGTTGTGACATCGAGCATAACTGGGTGGCAAAGTTCTTTAAATGTGCAAATGGAAACACATTCCTGTGCGTTCACATAAATACTCTGTGAAAACCTGATCACTGTTATTAGTTTTTGGAGCTGTTTCTAAAGCTACCATCACCAAACTCCTTGCAATAAAGTAACATGTCACAAAGTGTAACAATGTGGCTTGCTGACATGTTTTTAATAGTTCTTGGACAACTGAGGCCTACAGCACAATACAATACTTGTAACAGGGCTCAGTTAATTGTTGGTTTGGCTCTGCAGATTTGTTGTCAATAAAAAAATATGAAAAATTCACGGCCAAAACAAGTATATACCAGAGAAACAACAGATCATTTGGTAGCCCGTCTGCTGTAATAACTTAACATCTTTCAACCAAAACGACAATTTTTGTTGACAGTCAACAATCCTGGGAGGATTTCATATGACAAAGTGTGAAGAATCTGCTATAAAACTGTGTGAAGAATGATGAAGCACATTAATGCTGACTTAAACATGTAAAAACATTTGCAGCAGCTCAGTGTATGGATGTCTAAATTTATGCAGACTAACCCCCCCCCCCCCCCTCCCCGAACCTGCCACTACGGTGAAGGACTGCAATCAACTTTACCTCTGAATCGTTGTTATCCTTTAAGAGGTACAATAATGGCCACTGTCACTGTATTAGTTTTATGACACTGACAGCATGACATAGTCCATTAATCACTACAGTCTCGAGAGGAATCCCTGGTGCATGATGACCTGCTCAATGGCAGAAACACGGGAACTGTTTGTGGGAACTCACCCCAAATTGAGGAGAAAAACAATGGTGTGTCATTTATTCACTAAACAAAATGACTGTAAACTCCAGGATGCATGCATAACTACATATGTACATGCTGGTTATAAATAAGCAATCATATGCAAATTGGTTTCTGCCAGAACATTGTGCAGTGTTGCTAATGACTTAGCATTAAAGGATGAGGCACAATACAACTGTGATACAGGAAACAAAACAATGGCTGCATTAAGGATTTATTCATGTGATTGACAGATCTCTGTAATGCTGTGCTGTTGTTTTTAATATTTTATTTGAATTTGAAGATTACCTTTATATATTTTTGAAGGGTGGTAGTAAAATAGTATCCTTAACTGTAACAGAGAGATTTTTAAAAATGAATTCCTAATGTAAATCTCCAGGTGTCAGAAACAATACCAGCAGCTTGTATGTAATGTAAGTGAAGAAAAACCTCATTACAGAAACTTTCTTGCCCAACGTACAGACTAATAGCAGCATATATTTGGGTTTATGCAAAATAAAGACTCAGAAAGAAATCAGTAAGAAAACCTGATTCACCTTAACACTGAACAACTTCCCATCCCTGTCTTCCCATCCCCGTCTCTGGCAGTCCTGTGGTCCCATGCCAATACTGAAAGTGCACTGCAGTTTTTAACAATTGTTTTCCAAACTGGAATAAAGTCAGCTATGGATTAAAGCTGCAGTCTGTAACTATTTTTGTGTTATATTTGCTAAAATTGTCATAATCATCTGGCGAGTCGAGGCGAGTCGTGCTGGAACTGTGTAGTGGAAAAGCGGCATGAGATACAGATAAGCTATGACATAATTCACTGTCTCTGGGTCCACCCAGTGGTCGTAAAATGATTAGCAAGAATCCATTCGCTCCCGAGTAAAACAACCAATCAGAGCCCGGAGGAGCGTCAATGACGCTGTACACACGCTGCTGGCTGTCCCCCACCCCCGCACAGAGCGTGCTTTCACTCGGCAGCGCTCCTCCCCCTCCCTCCTTTCCCTCTCACTGGTCAAACAGACTTCCTATGGGGACAAGCCTTCACGTGTGTGCAGCGTGCACGGCAGGTTCCTCTGTGGGGAGGGGCTTAAGCCTGATTCAAGCCTGATTTATGCTTCTGCGTCGGAACGACGGCGTAGCTACGGCGTACCTACGCCGAGCTCTCTGCGTCGACGCGGACCCCTACGCCGTAGCCTGACGTGTACCTCCAAAAAATCCTAACTGCGCGTCACGGCAACGCGGACCGCAAGGGCTGTGATTGGTCCGCTCAAAACGTCAGTTCCTCCAACAGTTGCTTTTTCCGGTCTTTCTTCCTGCAACACCGCCATTATTATTAATAATGAACAAAAGGTATGTGTTTTCTGTTATTAGCGCATATAGCGCAATGCTACATGCTACTGTGACCAACAAAAAACAAAAAAAGAAGATTGCTACTGTGACCGGAAGATAAACAAGGATACGGATAGGACTCCTCTGAAACCACACACACCCCTTAGCGGCATGGCAGTGAATTGCAGAGCAACGCGATCCCTCGACGCAGAACTTCGAAAGGTCAACGACGGCATCGACGCAGAAGCATAAATCAGGCTTTATGCTTCTGTGTCGGAACGACGGCGTAGCTACGGCGTACCTACGCAGAGCTCTCTGCGTCAACTCGGACCCCTACGTCGGAACGACGGCAGAAGCATAAATCAGGCTTTAGAAGGCAGGACTGCAGTGCAGCAAAGAGGAAGAAGGAGGGACCTGGAGGCTGTACTCGTTCAAATTTTCTGGCTAAGTCCACTTTTTTCTCAAACTACAGACTGCAGCTTTAATACACATGGGGCACTCCAGTGAGTATTTACAGCAGCAGAACAGTGTAGCCTATGTGGGATGCTCTCAAAATAAACTACTATGCCCATGTTCATTGTAATAAAGGAACAGATCACCCAGTGCAGTGGTGAGGCTCAGTGATGTGCTTTTAATAGTTTTAGGACAACAATGGAGGTGTATGGCACAGTGGAATAAACTACAGTATATCAGGCTTTACACACATATGATACTTCTAAGTTTTGGTCTATTCTTGGGATTTATTAACTGAAAAAAAAGATATATTAGCAGCCTTATTTAACATCCTTAGTAAAAAGAGAAATCTCAGTTGATTTGGCCTCCTTCACAGACTACCATTCAAACAACACTTAACAGTGCCAATCTGTTTTTTGTTGTTTTTTTTGTTTTTGGCAGGCTTTCTTTATATGGTCTCAGTGAGTGATGGGAAAGTGAGGCTTTGCATTTTTCTTGTACAACTGACTAGCAAGAGTAAGCAAAAGCTTTTGTACAAAGAGCTACGATCTGGGAGGAACAAAGAAAACGGAGCTGTGGTGTAAAGGATACAGCAAGGTGAGATTTGTGGGAGAAAGATAAAGAGAAAATGTTGAGTTCATAAATTATAAAGCAAACAATGATACATGATAACCGCCAGCTTCCTCACGCTTTCCACTCAAGTTTTAAATCAATACCACCCTCGATTAGGCATAATTATGGACATTCTCACAGTATCACTTTTATGAGACAGACTGACGGTTTGACAGAGTCCATCAATCCACAGTCTCTGGAGACATCTACTCGATACCCACACACACACAACAGTGCGTGTCTTCCCAAAGACAAATACAGGATGTAGCAACAAAGCTGCATCTACAGCTGCTGATCTATTATTGTGTTTCATTAGATTGTACGGTGCAGGATTCTTGTAGTGGAATAACATCAAGCGTTACAGCATCTTGTATAGTCAGTGATTGAAAAAGACAACT
Organism: Scomber scombrus; assembly: GCF_963691925.1. Classification (NCBI taxonomy): domain Eukaryota; kingdom Metazoa; phylum Chordata; class Actinopteri; order Scombriformes; family Scombridae; genus Scomber; species Scomber scombrus. The sequence continues at coordinate 12,903,972 of NC_084981.1, read as the reverse complement.
AAACAAACCTGGACCCTTTTATAAAGAGGTCTTGCTTCATTCTGAAAATGCTCAAAGACAATTGTGTAATGTAGTAGAAAATAAATTGCAAAGTGAGATATAAGAGAAGAAAATGTTCAGGACAAACTCATCTTTCCATAATCCCCTAGTCTCTGTGCTCCCACCCTCCTTTCCAACCTCCAATTACAAAGAGAAGAAATGCCTCGCCTTTTCACTCCTCAGAAATACACAGGCTCTACATCAGAACTCAATTTGGTTTGGTAATGAGACTGCGCTTGTGCATTTCCCCATGCAGACAGCCCAATCTTCAACTGCCAGCACACATGGGGGCTTTGCTTAGCAGGAAGGCTCTGAGGAAATAGACTGGTAAAAGTGTTACCTTTTTCATTTGGATAAAACTTAGAGCTCACCTAGTCTTTCAAAATGACCTTGAGAAATTTCCCAGATCTGGGGCTTTGAAAAATGTTATAGATGTATCCCTGCCTTACTTTAAGTGATGTGAACAAAGATTTTTACCAACCACTGGTCAAGGATCTGTCTACACCCCTGAGTGGAATGGTGCAACTATTCACAACATATGGACTTTTGACTTGCCATCGTACCAAATAACATCAAATTTAAAACCACTTATTTTATAGAACATTTTATCTATAGCACATGTTACATGTCTATGTCTAATAGTTTTTCTGTTTTAGGGAATAATGTAACATTTTGGCAAATATGCATATTTGGTTCATTGACTGTAACACTTTTAATCAAATGTATGTTTTATTTCGACTATGCTCTTGTAACTTGCTTGAAAAATGTAATCCATCACCGAGGACAAGTTGTTGCCTTTATTTTTTTAAATTATCTTTGCTAATGGTTGTGTGTTCTGCTGAAAGCAGGCACTGATTTGGAAAATACTTTCCCCACGCTTTGACATCTGAGGACATTCTGTGATGCACAAATGACAAAACATTACTGTAACATGTAACATGAATGGCATATTCAACCTTGAAGTCATCACGATGAAATACAAACATTTGCCATTGTACTTTCCAGAGTTTCGTAATCTTGTCTGTGAGTACAAACAGCTTTGCAGTCTTCTCCTTCAAGAAGTCCTTAAATGCAATTAATCTGTGACTCCAACTCGACTTCCTTGATCATATGGTCTCATCGGTACCTTAAACACCACTCAAAAGATACTACATTGCTCATGTTTATGAAGGAACATGTCTCCAAGTGCAACTGTGTGGCTTATTGATGTGTTTATAATTGTTTAACAAAGGAGCTCTATGACACATCATAATGATATCTGCTTGCAACAGCATTCAACACATTGACACCCTATCTTAATAAAAAATAGATAAAGGTGATTATTTATTAATGTAAGCAAGCTTATTTTAAAATATGAGAGACAAATCTAAACAACTGGAAGGAGCTACCAAGAAGATGCAAAATTATTCTTAAATCATTTTTTGCTTTTAAAGTTGTAATTATAATCAAAATATGTTGTTTGTAATAATTTCCTGTTTGCCCTAATTTTTCAAAGACATGTCCCCGTTTGCCTTACCCCACCATGTAAAGCAGGACTCGCAGATCACATGAAACGGGATTAAACCAAGTGTGATTTTTACACAGTTCAAGTAAAATTACTATCAGCTATACTTTCCACTGTGTGCAAAGAGGATTGGACTTACATAGTCGTCGTATGATTCATGTGTGACTGCTAACAGCGGGGGCCTGTATCCAACACTCCCTGCTGCCCCCCTGGCTCTCGGAGCTTGTACCTCCCTCGTTAAAACACTCTTGGGAAGTTTGCTGTGTGTCGCTGCCGCTGTCCCCCGAGGGGCTACTGCACTCCTTCCTGTGCCTCTGTGGCCCCTGGTGAAGCAAACAAGTGGACAAACATGGCATCAATTTGCCTTAGGATTATCACTCCACATGTTCTGTAAATAAGCTGTACAGATGTCAGTGAAATCGGTTAAATCCCTCTTATCGCTGGGTATATGTGCAGGCTGCCTCAGTTGGTGGTTGTTGTACAGTATATGCCTGGGTGAAACACAAGATAAGCATAACCTCCGCTGGCACTGAGGTAGATCTTGTAATGATCACAGAGATGAAAAGTGTCACTTTGTGTCTTTTTCTCCTCAGCCAACATGCCTGTGGGACACGGTGTGGTTAATTCAATAACACAATAGAGCAGTTTTGTGCCTGCATTTCTACAAAATCACATCTCTATCTGCCTGAAACTGCTGGAAACATGCAGGTTGTAGGCTTACCTGCAAATGGGAGCAAAGAGTGATTTTACTTTGGGCACAGATTGTTGCTAGTGAGTGTCCAGCAGCAGGACTACAGGAACACTGTAGGGATTGCAGGGCGGATTTAGCATTGCAAAGCCATCTATTGTCTGCTAACTTACATTTTAACAGCAGCAGGATGTAGGTGGGCTAGGACACCCTTTCTTCCTCTGGCACATCCTTCACTAGGTAGCAGTCTATTGTGATCCAAAAATACTGACACTCAAAGGGGAATTACTGGTGCATATTTTTCATGGAGATTTTAAATAATCGCTTATCAGTGCGCCATAAGGAGGAAATCTGGGAAGTGGTGGTGGTGACTTTAAATTGGGAGCGTCCCGCGTTGCTGCTGGATTTAGCTCATCTACATGTGTTGCCTGAATTAGGCTAGGCTGTCATGGCGAACTGGACCTGCTTACTCCTGCAGGACAGCTAGGGCTCAGGTAGATTACAGACAATTTGTTCTAAAAACGAACTTAAAAGGAGACCAGAGAGACAGGCGTTTCTCACAAGCAGCTGCATGCATGGCTAAGCCAAACAAATGCTCTGTAGTATTACGTTTTTCAGTAGCTGGATGGTCCTGTCTACATCCTAGCATTCCCTTGAGCTGTTTTTGAGTTTGTAAAATGACAGCCAAGAGTCGAAAAATAAATAAAATAAATAGAAAATACTGCTTAAAATTATTAACTCCAACCTGAGGAAGAGATGCAAGTACATTTATATGAAAATATATAATATGTTTGCCAGTAAACCAATTAATCAGAAAATTCACCGTGGAGATAGCTTTTCCATTTTCATTATGAATATATTAATTTGACATTCACACTAACTTTCTATCCAATATATGGCACTGAATGACAAAATGTGTGTAAAGTGAAAGCAGATGACTGTTTTGCGGTTTCTGCACAGTTTAATTAAAAATGTTTCCATCATATTCATGCCACGTGCAGCAGAAAACTACACGTAGGAGGACATTTCCACTCCTGTGTGTACAAAAAACAGTTTAACACTATTTTTTTTAATCTCTCAATTTAACCACAGAGCCAACAAAGCTTAGGAGTGCATGTGGGCTTTCACATCAGAAGTGTTTTAAGGTGAAGATTGCCACATTGAAAAACAAAAAAATAACCTTCATAATTCCCAAACCTCAAGAAACTTTGATTTTGTATTCGCACAAACAAACACTCAACTTTCACCCACCTTCTCTTTTCACACACCTGTTTTTAGCACTTTACCTTGCGGATGCTGTGGTGGTTGGTCGTGTGGTCCTTCCCTGTGCACACCTCCCTCTGCTTGAATCTTCAGAGCCGTTCAGCAGGGAGAGCTCTCTCAGCTGCTCCTGTCTGATCTCGTCATTGTAGTCCTGCGGGAACAAAATGCGACGTGCCTCATATATTAAAAAAAACAAGAGCATTTGTATTACCACTGCAACAGATGCTGGCAACAGCAGCAAAATGTCATCAAACTGAAATTATCTTGACACACAGGAAACACATGGTGTGGCTCAGCATTGAATACTCAATGAAGAATGTGATGTTTTGGATACAAAATGCAAGGGAGAGATTACGGAAGTAGAAAATAAATATTTCTCAAAAGAGCTGCGGATTCATTGTTAACAGAAAGGGACCAATTTTAATTTTTTTTTTATGTTAAGGGATTTGACTGCATTTTTAATTACAAATTGGCTTCAGAATGGCTGGCAGACCAACAACTCACAAAATCAGGACAAGATTTCTTTATAATTTCACAAACCTGCACAACAGGAAGAGGTAGAACATAAAAAGGAAATTAGACTAAGGAAACTCTCTCTTTGAAGCTGCTGTAAAAGTTCCTTATTTTGTCAGCACACGCAGCCTGTAATTGAGCTTCAATAACTTTTTTGTGGAATATCGTTATCTTGTGATTCTGAACCACTTTTCTCAACCCATTATCAAACATGATATGGATCATTACACAGCAGATAAGGGAGTGGACAAAGCAGTATTCATTATGTTGTCATTGCTGACAGATAAACAGGCTTATTTCCCAGAAACACTTAAGCCAAGCCCACAAGATTCGGCACCGCCAGCAAAATGTTTTTGTAACCACCACAAAACAGCGGAGGCAGCAACCTATTTCTTTGGCTGTCTATGTTTTTGACAGCAGTGGTTTTGCAACTTTGTTTTGTCTTTCTTATTGTGTATGTGTCATGCACTGAAAGGAGAGCAAGAGAGCCCAAAAAGCTTCTGTCACCTACAGAAAAATTTAAAAATAAACAGGATAAATAATGTTCATGATTATATGAAAGCAGCCATGGATATATTTTTTGTCAGTTAATGATAACGGTGCTGTTTCTGACTCTATTCTGTGGGAATTTTTTAAAGCCGTGGTAAGAAACAAAATCATTGCTTACAAAGCATCCAAGAAGCAGAAAAGGGCACACACATCCTCTCTGTGCATGAAAGAGCTATACTGTATCATGAAATTCAAGTATGAACACTATCTTGAGTGATCAGATCAATAAGCAGAAGCTGAGACAAAAGCAATTTGAACTGAATGACAAGCCAGAACTGTTGGCCAGGCAGATGCAGGGTGCACAGGTGAGTATTGTTCCATTTTCAAGGTTCTTCTTTTGGGAAAATCTGAACTGTGACGCAGAGGATGTGGCTAAGGAGGTAGAGTGGGTTGTTTACTAATTGGAAGATCAACAGTATTACTGTTCGAGAAATTAAAGATGCAATAAAATCAAAACGGTTCAGTGCAGAGTTTTTAAAGTAGTACATTGATTTCATCACCCCCTTGCTATTCTGAATGATTAAACGTTCTTTTGTCAGTAAGATATTTCCAAGATTTTCCTTTTAATGGGAATCTCCCTTATGACATACAAGTGAGCTCTGTAATAAACAAGTGGAAGTGATACTGCATCTGGAGTCTCATGCAGCACAAAACACTCTGTCAGCTCCTCTGTTTTCCACTGAGGATTTTTTTGCACCTGGTGGAAGATAGTTATGTCCTGCAAAACTCAATTAAAATGTTAAAACAAATTAAACAGATGGTTCATGCATCTGAAATTTTCTTTATATTCTCCTATTTGTTTGAATCGTAATTTCATTCCACCATAATCAGATCAAGCCTTTACTTACTGAAATGATAAAGTTTTGACAATCATTGCAGGCATGTACATAAATAATCACTTTGCATTTTGTATGGAACTGAATTACTTATTGATATTTACAAGTCAGACACATTGTTAAAAATCATTTTTAAATGTTTTAAACCCCACCCAAGGAACACTTTGTATGCTTTAATGAAACAACATCCTGATTCTGAACTTGTTTAAAAATGTGTGCTAATGTTTCTAATATGACGGTGATGATAATAATTTGTCATCAAACCATATCAAATCTGCCTGGGAGGCAGATCTTATTGTGGAGTTGACTGAGGAGGTGTGGAGGGAGGTGATGGGAGGATCCATTAAGGTTAAATTAAAGCCAGCTAGCAGCAGATTCAGTTCAAAGTCATGCATAGATTACACTATTCTAAAGAAAAATGTATCCTGACATATTTGATATTAGCGACAGATGTAACTCAAGGTCATACTCTCTGGTTTTGTCCCTTTTTGGCAGGAAATCTTTTTTTTTTATTGTAAAATGTATGATATACAAATTGACCTGATGCTCTAATTGCCTCGTTTGGTTGTTCTGAAGCTTCTCTTAAACTGCCACACACTGTGCAGCAGACCCTGATGTTTGGTGCGTTAATAGCAAAGAGGAGCATTCTCCCATGAATAGAGGCTACCAGCGCTCCTTGTTTCTCCAGATAGTTTAGGTAACTGGTCTTAGGCATACAACTTGAGAGTCTTTGAAGAAACATACATGGTTTTCATGAAAGTTTTGACTGTACCTGGGGCCCAATTATTAGACACCTTAACTTTCCCACTTGTTAGTGGGAGACCCTGCTACGAGGTATCCAATTTTGCTATTCTTAGTCAAACTCTGTCTTTTCTTTTTTAATGATATAGTCTGAAACATTCTTGTACTTTTCTCTGTCTAGTCTGGCTTGTTATGGTTGTCTTTTTCCCCCCACTGTTTTTGAATACAGTTGTTAGTTTGTAGATTTAAAAAAATTAAATATAAACAAATGGAGGTTGCTACAGACATGATGTCAACTTTGACCCAGTTTGCTCTTCGAGGTTTATAAACGTGACACAATATTAGAGCTGGAAATAATTTCTCCTGGTCTATATTAATGATCACTCTTTAGCCATTTCATAGTCTTTATAACAGCAGAGTCAATGACATCTTTGTGAACATTAATCCAACCAGTAAATTAACTGCACATTGATATATGAGATATGATTCTGTCCGGAGTGCACTGATAAGTAAAGGACTGGATAACATTAATGGGTGTGCAAGCTCTGTGCGAGTTAGATTACAGCTCACACATACAATCTAATATTTATTTTTTTACATCCTCCTTTTGAATCTACTTTGTGTATTTCCTCTTCTTATATATATAAACCCACCTACACCTCACTTAGTCATGAGGATATCACAGCAGATGTATTTGCCCACTCTGTAATGTCATTTGAATATGTTTTAACACTGAATATAATCAGATCTTCAACAAAAAAAAACTATTATTAGATTTGAATAATTCTGTGTGAACACCGAGCAAATCTGAAACTAATTAATGTTCTAGGTGTGTGACAAGTAAACTTGTAGACTCCTTATTACACAGCTTTAGAAGCATTCACATTTTAACTATTCAAAGCTTTCTCAGGACTTTTTCAGCTCAATATTTGTGGCATTTTTCTCTAGACAAGATTATACCGTCTTCAGTCATCCACTTATTGACTTTTGTATGTGTGTTTCGGCTTATTGTGTTGCTTAATGACCAAAGACGGTTTGATATTCCCAAATACAGAGCAGGATCACGGTTCAGTGACAGCAAATTATTCAGAACCTGATGCAGCAAAGCGTCACCCAACAGGAATTTGCCTGCTTGTACTTTGACACACATGAGCATTTCAAATTTGTATTCCTTGAACTTTGTCACACCAAAATTCTGTCATTTTTGTCTCCTGTGTCATACAGGGACCCTATGAGAAAACAAGTTTTTGGTAGATTTCCAAAACATTTGACACACCACACACGTGCACTTCTCTTGTTAATGAATTACTATGGCCAACAGCGTTCTATTGGTTCGAAGGAGACTGGCAAAGTTTTTAATTAGAAAGCTGGCAGCTGATAAAGCACAATAAAGCTGCTCGAGCTTGTAAAAGTTGACTGTTGACAGAAGTGTTAGCATGAGTATACAGAGATAAACCCATGCTGAGGCTTCTCAGGTCAGACTGTTTGTTCGCTGAGATTTACTCTGACCATGCGTGAACTTGTACACACAGGACGCCCCTCACAAAGCTAAAGCTTGATTTTTAAGGGGTCAACACGTGGAGCATGGTGCCACCACTCATTTTTAGTTAAAACAATAAGATGGCTTTCATAATATGGAGTGCTACGCTTGGATCTACCTGCTACTGTTAATGCTGCTGTTACTAGCTGTTTCCAACACTGCAACTCCTGGTCTTCTAGTTTCTTATGAGCACACTTGGTGATAGCATATCTTCTATGTGTCAGTGTTATGAGTTTCTTGGCTAAAGGAGCATTTGTGAAAGAACTGAACTTGGCAAACATTACACAAAAAATAATGTCTGCATTTTTGAATAATGAGACTCAGTGTCGAGCCAGCTTTCCTTTGAGGCCTTGAGGCATCAACTGATATGGTTCTGAGTAAATATATTTCTCCAACAGACACAAAATATTAAAGAGATGAACAAGCAAATAAAACAAACCGACTTCAGCTTTTAAATAAATCTTGTGGCTTGTATTGAATTAGTAACTCAATATAAGAGTGTTGTATTCCCTTAAATGGGGCATTTTGGGAAATCTCCAGGCAGCTACAGGGACTAGTTCACCTTTACTATCTTTTTAGATGGCTATTATTACACATGAAGGTTTCAGATGTATGTATGTATGTATGTATGTATGTATGTATGTATGTATGTATGTATGTATGTATGTATGTATGTATGTATGTATGTATGTATGTATGTATGTATGTATGTATGTATGCCAGGATATGTGTTGGTTTCTTTGGATGAAAGAGTTAATAAGAAGTCAGTGGAAATCAGATAGGAACCCTTCAAGGTATTCAGTGTGGGCCTAAGAAAAAATGTTAAAGAATTTCGTACTCCTTATTTATTTTTTTTATTCATTGAAATAAAAGAAATCATTTCTAAGTTATCATTATAAACGTGGACTAGTATGTATTGGCAAACAGTGAGTTTGCCAATACAATATGATACAATACAAATGATATCTGGGTAAATCAGCAACTCCCCCCTGCCTTTAGCTGCTGTAATGAATACCTGTATGATTTAATTCATGGTCAATGTGGACATGAATTTGATTTTGTTGTCTTATCCAATCATATTTTGTTGAGTTGTAGGCGGGACAATATCCCAACACCTTCTGGGCTTTCGTGAATACTTAATGGATAAGTGACCTAAGAAAGTAGTCATTGAGTGAGAGAGGGAGAAAAATAAGACAACAAAAAAACAACGAACGGTAACTCACTAACAGTAACTCACATTTTTCTGCTGAATGAGAAACATGAATTTACTTCTTGCCTTATTCTGGGCAAAATTTGACAAGAACACTGCAGTATATTTGGATGAAGATATCTCTGAAAATATATGCTAACTTAATGGTGACTTCACTTGCCATAAGGAAGCAGAACATTGTTATTGATTGCTTCATGGGCGCAAGTTGCTGGTGGTTAACTGGTCTCATTGTGAGCATTGTCACTCTGTGGGTATTTATTTGTATGGTTAAAACTGTATCTCTGATTTAGGTTGACCTTTGTTCAATTTTGTGTATTAAGCTTTGCTCATTAATTAGGGCCCGAGCGGCGACTGCAAGTCGCCTGGCGAAAGCCCTATTGAAATTGTAATGTTTATTATTATTATTAGGGCCCGAGCGGCGACTGCAAGTCGCCTGGCGAAAGCCCTATTGAAATTGTAATGTTTATTATTATTATTATTATTATTATTATTATTATTATTATTATTATTATTCTTCCGACATTTCGTGCCCCAATTTCGCCCCTTTCCCAAATGCGAAAATGCTTATACTTTTGCACGGACGTCCGGCCTCATCCGAAATTCGATATTTTTGGGTGGTCGCACATGGTCGACGCAGAATGGCGGAATAGCGCCCCCTACAAAGTCCAAAAATGCCCATAGGGAATTTTGCTAACTTTGTCCTATGCTCACAAAATTCGGTACACATATGTATTATACCCACATATGCAAAAAAGCCTCTTGACCTCATGACCTCAACCCAACAGGAAGTCGGCCATTTTGGTTGTGATTTTTCCCGCCTAAAATTAACTCCTCCCACAGCGTTCGCCCGATCAAGTTCAAATTAGGTACGCAACATCTCCAGACCTAGCTGAGCTTAAGTTGTGCTCTGCGCATCCGTAGGTCAAAGGGCGTGTCTGCCAGGGCTCAACTAACTTTGGCGTGCTCGCCATGTACATACGAGTGGCTCTCACGCCCACATACTTCATCCAATCAGCTTCAAACTTGCTGGACATGATGATGGCTCCGCCCTGAACGTCCCGATATATTAACTTCCCACGTAACTCATGGCGCCCCCCGGTGGTAACAAGAAGTGAACTTAAATTCATGAAAAATACATAGTTGACCCCATCAACTTCATTCCACTTCTAAAACATGCAGAACCAGTTGGTGAAGCTACATTATGAACACTGTGAAGCTACGAGTAATGGCGTCCCTGTGGGGGCTACCATCAATTCCTCGCCATGAAAATACGTTTGGCTTTTTGATGGCTTTATTGAACACGTATCATCATGAAAATTGATACACAGGTCCAGGGTGGAGACCTCTTCCATCTGATAGGGGTGTCGCTCATGTCGCCCCCTAGTGGAAACAGGAAGTGCCATTTTTTGCATCAACATTGTCCGATTTCCACGAAACTTCACATGTGTGATGAGGGACTGACCCTGAACACACCTGCATGCATCCCATTACTGCCCCCTGGTGGATGAACCATCAACTGCTCATAACTCCCTCATGCTTTGTCCCATTTCCACGAAACTTCACATGTGTGATGAGGGACTGACCCTGAACACACCTGCACGCATCCCATTACTGCCCCCTGGTGGATGAACCATCAAATGCTCATAACTCCCTCTTGCTTTGTCCGATTCACTCCAAACTTCACATGACTGATGAGTGGCCGCCCTGAACACACCAGACCACACCAGACCATATGTGTAACTACCTGTGACTGCCCCCTACTGGATGAACGAAACATTGCATTTTTGGCCTCCTTCCAGGTTTTTTCTCACTTTCTGCTTCACGCCACAGCCCCGCCATGCCTAAGGCCCCGCGGTGGCATGGGCGAGCGAGGGCCCGCCATCGCCGCTTGCGGCTTTAATTTTCACTATTTTCACTAGCTTGCAGTCAAAACACATTTCAATGAGAAATATACAAATTCATTTTATAACTTTAAGTATATAAAAGTATACTCTAAACCTACAATTTGCATCTCAGCCATAGGCATGAAATGGCAATATATGGTTTTATTAAAGCCAGTGAAAAAAAAATTTTGTGAGCATATTTTTATTTCCATTTCACCTCAGGAGGTGTTTACTGGTCAGTATGAGACATCTGATATCTACATTTAACTTGTTTGTCTGGCATTGCTGCCTTTGCTACTAGCAGAAAGATATTAGACCTACATTGAAATTCAAGCATGTCTAAGCTCAAACAAACACAAAAACATTGGATTAGCATTGGATCCATCTTTGGTTGTTGAGCAGTAACTAATGATTATCCTAAATATTTTAATTTCATTCCAGCGAAACAAATATATGAAGAGACTTAGCAGATTTATGGCACATGGTGATGTTGAATGGATCAGTGTGTGTATCTTGTGTTAGTTATCAGCTAAAGCAAAGAAATCACACCATCATCATTCATCCGGTGACTTCACAAGCCTCCCATTTCTCAGGCAGTTCAGGCCGTGTCATGTCCGCAGTGCTGGATGGGCAGAATTAGTTTAAGTGCCTGATTCATCATGTTGTCTAACACAGGTCAACATCAACATGCAGTTCAGTTTCACAAACATGCACTCACATTGTTAAAAAGGCACTCTGAAAAGATGAATTTGTTTCAATCTTTAAAAACTATTTTCTTTGTATGAATGTCCAAATACATCCCATTGTTTCTGACTAATATTGTCACAAGAAACAATTTATTTACACTATTTCAAAGCAGTCGGTGTGGGGACCTCAAGAAATAGCAGCACACAATGAGTGGATTGTTTACAGGATGTGGTTTGCAATAACAGTATAAGTAAAATATTTTCCCAGCAGACCTGGGTCATGTATCTTTAAACTAAAGAAGGTCTGCAAGCTCTGGTTGCAAAGTAGTCTGTAAGCCTTTTTTGCATGTGCTGGTCATTTCTGATCCTGACACAACAACCCAGTTGGAAGCAGATCTGGACTTTGATTCTCTACTTAACGAAACCAAAATTGTACATCAACAAAAATCTTCAGCTATCTCGATTTGTACTTATGCGTGTGTGTTTCAGTTTAATGTGTAATGACCATGAGTGAATCATGGTTCCTCTATTGATCCTAATGCAGCAAAGCATTGAAACATACTGAAACCAGCTGCCTTTTCCACTGAAATTTGCATATTTGTAAAGCTACTTCACAACACTAAAGAACCTTATCTGGGAGTAATGCATAGTAAAATGTATTCTTCCACTTACAAGCTCTTTCTAAGTGCGCCTCCCTCATTTCTACAACACAATTGGCACTGTATTGTAAAGAGCACCTGCACAATGTAGATCTGTGCTGAGGATAACAATATGGATGACTGTGCACAAGTGCTTGCCTCTGCAACCTCAGACCAGTCTTCAGTGTTGCAGCTACTGTAAGGATTCCTGCTCCTTTATTGACCATTTGCATCAAATACATTACATTAAAAAGGGAACACAAATAGATCTGTGTGTTCTACTGACAGTGACTGATGTGACTGACTTCACATTTGATTTTCTGCAAAAAAAACCCAAACAAATTACAACCACATATCTTGTTCAAGCATCTGTGCCACCCTCTTTTTGCCAAAACGCTCCCTGCTGCAGTTTGGCCCGAGATGAAGGCCACACGCTCATCCAGCTGATAGCAGGATCGTTTGTCCTTCCCCACTGCTTCTCACTCTCAGCCTGTATATACATATATAGTCCACTGATTAGGTTCCTGTTTGCATTTCTTTCCTTTTCCAGGGTGCAGTAACTCTGAGCTGACAGCACTGACAGCATTTCTGTAGTCAGATTTTGCTTCACAGCAGATCTGAGGGCTCCAGTGAAGACAAGCTTTCTCCTCCCAATCGCTTTAACGACTGCTAAAACTTTCATCCAGACAAACTGTACCTCATGGTGGCCTGCATGTTCTACTTCTCCTCAGGGCTAAACGAATGAAACAATATACAGTAATTACATACACTCATTTGTTAATTATTTAAATGGCCATGCAGCTTGTTCATGTGATTATAACTTTCTGAATAATCGTGATTTAAACTGGGGAAAAGTGTGGAGGGTTTTTCATATCAGATGAAAAGAATGTGTATTAATTTTTTTGTCCTGTTTTGTAGATGAGATCAGTGGGAAGGCTTTGTTAAATGAATAAAACGGGGCAAGACATTTATTTTCAGACGTGGGGGTGAATGGTGCCGAATTAAAGTGAGCTGGGTAAGAGAAGAGAAGGTGAGGAGGAAGAAAGAAATGACCAAAGTGCTGCACAAGTCACTCGCCTCAGCTCACTTGCTCTGATTCATACCTAGATTTTCAGCTGCAACCAGCAGTTTAAGCCACTTAACTGTGCATGTGGCAGTGTGGGGAAACAGCTACACGTCTCTGCTGCATCATTTGGAGTTTAGTTTGGTTTCTGAAGCTTAATGTCACACCACTGGAGCAGTGGGATTTTTCCTGGTAGGCTTGCAGAGAGAAGCAATAGTGTTGCACACCAGCTGGCTCGATACAGCCATCTTTGTAGCAAGATCATACATTCAGTCCATCTTTCCCCCTGAGCCAACTTTCCTTCGGTAAATTTTACCTTTTACGTGCCGTGCTGAAAATGAACAGATGTGTTGTGTTTTCCCAACCAAAGAAAAAAAAATAGTTGCTGATTGTTGTTTCATATGAAGTGACACTCTGACAACACACTAGCAATTGCTCTTAATACATTAAAAAACAAAAGCAAAAACAACAACAACAACAAAACCCCAAAAGGTTAACAGCAGGAAGCACTTGCCACTCTGCACTGGAGGCAGGAAACATCTGTTACCATAGATACTAACAGATGCTTGTTGTGTTACATTATGTGCTGTTTATCTGCAAATCCATAGTATCTCTTGAAAGTGTGTACTATAAAATAGGTGTTTTCTATTTCTCTGCTCTTCACTTTTGTTTTTACTGATATGTGTATGTTGTATACGCTGAATTTAGGGACAATGTGGTGTTTTTCCTTTACAAAATGTTCTGTCATTTTCTCCAAACCCACCACGAGAAGACAAATTGGATAGGAAGTGAAAGGTCTGATTAGGCTGCAAGATATAACTTAAATTATTATGTTTCATTCACATGAATATATGGCAAACCCTGCATCCTCATCTTCACTGATGATTTTAGCCCCTGTGTCACTCATTAAAGTCTCACTGAATTGGCCCCTCAATATTTACTCTGCATTACAGATTTTCACAAAACATTCAAACAACCTAAACTATCTGTGCTTATTGAATATGTGCAATGTATTACAAGGAATCCTGTGTGTACACTATTTAAAAAACTAGGCTATATTTCAATATTTGGCAACAAAAGACAACAAAACTAAGGAGAACATGAGAGTAATAATTGAGAATTTAAATTATACTTTATAATACTATATTTATATATATTTTATATAAATTATATTTGTTTTGGTAGCACTGTAACTGTGAAATACAATTCCACCACAATTACTAAAAATACTTATACTTAGTATAATTTAATTCTCCTTTCCTCTAAGATGCCAAATTGTTATCTCTTGTTGCCATAGTTTGGTTTTCTTTTACAGTAGCTATTTTTAAGTACCAGTAGGAACTCATTTCTGAGGTACAAGTATTTTATTGGTATTGGATTTTTTTTATTGAATTCACACTGTAAATTAGTGTTACCTCGCAATACCTTGTCTTTTCACAAGATACTGCAAGGAACTGAGAGCTGAGACTTTGCCAACTCTATATTTGCAGTCTTGGGAAGAATCTGTGTGGAAATAAAGCATCAAACTTGAACTAAATAAAACAATAAAACAATTCATAGTGTGAACCCACCTAAATACAATACATAAAAGCCCCTGCTGATCAGAAAAGAACAAGACAAGCCTGCTGACCCTTTAAAAACCCCCAAATTGGAACAGGCTGGTGCGGACCGCAGCCGAGCACAAATGGGACACTGAAGCAAATGAGCAGTTCTGAACTCTGTAGATGAAAAAGGATATAACACAACATATTAACATGTTAATAGTCGTATCTGTGATCTAGATGCATATGATATAGCAGGGGCCAGATGACTATAAGGCCTCATTGTTCATAAAAATTGTTTTCTGCCACACGTACCAAGTATCATGTTGTCATGAGCTGATGTAAAGAGGAGCAGGAAGGCTTTGAGGGATGGAAACAAGAATGAGGCAAACTCTGATGGTGTCATCATTTCATCATTGTCAGCGCTGATAATGCAGTGAATCTAAACAGTGAATCTAAAGTAGGAAACAGACTGCAAACAAGCAAACAAAAGGATCCATCTATCTATCTAGCTACACTATATTAATATAAAACAGCCATATAAATGTCAAATGTCATATTTCACTTCTATTTCTATTATTACTGTTTAGTAATCACTTGCATATGGAGATATGACATGTTGTTCTGTACAGATGTAGTATCATCATCCTCCTGGCTCAGTGAACAGACATGCTCACAAGAACATTGGCTCGGTATACAAATAGTATGAACTACATAAAGCAGACTCATGCAGCCCAACTCCTATATGAAGCTTATCACATTTGTAAAGCTTGATTAATATTTACAGCTTATACTCAGCAAGAGTAAACAACATGCACATTAATTATTGCTAATTTGCTAAGTTCTGCAGGCTATACAGTGCCGGAGTCTTGCAAGTTGTTCCATACTGCACTTTAATTGCTGAATACATTACTTTTTATTCATAAGGGCATGTAGTGTGATGCAGAGAGAACCGCCACTTATATCTTACTTTTATGTAAATAAAATCTGGATACTGTAAGCTAAGAAACAGTTTGTTTTGTGTTCATTAGGCTGGAGGAGAAATTATTAAGTCAGCTGTTGTGACTGATGACTTCTGCGAGGAATAAAGAGTAGGCTGAAAAAATAAACTTACTGGAACTAGGAATTTTTTAATCTCCTCTAAGGCGTGACTCATGCGGGAATAGGCCTCTCCAGGTGGGGCAAAGACTTCAATTAAAACATGAAGATCATTACTCAGATGGGCGTATTTGGCCTCCCCACTTTTCCTCAATTCTTCTTCCTGCGGAAAAAAAGAGAGCAGGTTCAGGAACACAGACCTGATTTATTAGCATATGCTGTTTAATAATGGAATTATAGTATGCTTGTATTGTAAAAAAAAAAAACAAAAAAAAAAACAACAACTACATTACCAGCTTGTGTGCACAAATGGGTCATAAAGATATATGTTTGAATTTAAATTTTTCCTTATATTATACATGGCTGATGGATAAAACAAAACAGGTAATATGTGCTGATACTGCGTGAAAGCTGTATAAAATATACTTTTGTAATTTAATTATATTTGATCATTTTATTGATGAGCAGTGATGATTTTTTTGGAAAAGTTCGGGTTTCGGAAGTAGCAGTCCCTTCCCAAAATGCTGTGACACACAACCTCAACTTTTCCCTCTTCTCATCATAACCATCTCTTGGACATGCGGGCTACAATCTACAGTCACATTTATGATTTTGTTACAAGGTAAAAAGACACTTGAGCAATCACTGCATTCATCAGCAGGAAGACCCTTGTATAATATAAAAAAAACATTTCTGATATGTGACCTTTTCTTGTCTTGTGCGAGGAATAACTTAGCGTTACTGCTCATCTGACAACTACACAAAAAAGTAGAGCAGAGTAGAGAAAATAGTAGAGCTCGTAATCATAGATTCCGGCACCAGGGATGCTGTTTGTGAATGTTTTCATGATACCATTTTGTGATTTGTTGATGTTGTGGAAAATGCTCTGCGGGCCCGGTTCCAAAAGAGCTCCCAGAGACGTTTAAATGGATCGAGATATTGTGGCCTAGACATAGAATATAGTTCAAGTCATCTTGATGGTCAGTAAATGATTTGGTGACTGCCTGTGTCAAATGGATGTGAGGATTTTTAAGGGGGAAAAAAAAAACTCAAGGAGAAAATGACAGACATGCTGCACAGACAGGGGAAACTGACATCATAAACATCTATTCAGACACACTCTGAGTCACCAACAGACAGGACAAATCAAGTAAACAGTGAGAGATGTCAGCCAGCCAAAGCTGAAAACATGCAGGGAGGCAGTAAAGAGGAAATGTAACTAACAAAAATACAGAAGTCCAGACAACCTGACAAGATAAAGTGAAACCATATGTACAAAAAAGACTAACTAGGGAACGAGGTGCAGCTGGGGTGGCAGAAGACTGATGAGTGACACTGTCCTCTCAAGAGAAGTGACAGCATCAGTCGTTTCAGCTAGCGCCTAATAAACAACATATGTTTACGTTCAAGTGACAAAACCCTCTTCCAGATGTAGTAATTATGACTCTCTGCCATCGGGAGCAAAGCAGGAAGTAGTGTGATGTTGTTATAGAGCCACAAAGCCTGCAGAAGGAGGAGATGGTGATAAGCAGATGAGGTAACAGGTGTGCAGGGATGGGAGACTCACTGAGGACATCTGAGGCCTGTACTACAAAGCTGGATTAACATACCCTGGATATCTCTCCGTTACATGGGTTGATTTACCCAGACATTTGCAATCCTGATAAGCGGTACTACGAAGCTGGTTATCAACACGGTAATTGAACCCATGGTTTTCCAATCTTGATCAGTGCGCGTTCACATAATAGGGGTGGTGTTTGCAGCGTCTGACCAATCGTAAACATGGAGAAACCCTGCAGAGCAGCCTACTTTACCATGGAGGAGCAGACAATTATTCTTCATTTATCTGACAATATAAACGGACAGCACTCTGATCACTCGATTTCACTTTATTACGGCACAGACGTTTCGGGCAGAGCGCTTCCTCAGTCCCCTTCCTTTCGTTTATATTTTCCATTGAGTTCTTTTGAGGCTCAGCATCTCTGTGTGAGCGCGTTTTGTGTTGGAATATTAATTCCTCACTGTGAGTAGTTGTGCCTTCCATAAATTCATGTTTCTGCAGTTATGCCATGTGTGACCATTATTATTAACCTCATTATTTCAGATGCAACCCTAGTGGCTAGGTAGTACTTCAAAGCGGTCAGTGACAAGGCTTTATTTCTTCATACTGTCTCTGTTGTATGGATGAAATCAACGGAATTTATTTGATATTGTTTGCAGCCCACAGGAAAAAAGTGCAGTTTAAAAAAGACAGGGGGAGGGCCTCCTTCTCAGGAGTATACTCCTGCAGAGGAGCTTGCCCTCTCCAACAATGAGGGTCGCCCCTTGATGGAGTGTGTAGGGGTGGTGGTGGTGGGGGGGTTGACATCAGACCCCGGTGGAGGTAGCAGCACTGTACCTTTCATATAGGATTTCATCAGGGACATCGAAAGGATTGCATCTATCCCTAATAACTCTTTCTCTCCTAAGCGCTCCTCTCACGATCTGCGCACCAATGTTGACAGGATCTTCTAAGAATGGCCAGGCCATTTTCCAAGAACTGATTGGTCAGGAGGTGGTGCTTTTATACTCGTTGATCTCTTATCCAGAACATAACCTGCTCTGGAGCAGGTTAGCCATTCAGCTTAAGTTACCATGGTGATTTACCCGGTAAGAAGTGAACCAGTATCGTAGGACGGAAAACCCAGGGTTAACCCTGAAGTTACCTTGATAAAAGAAAATCCTGCTTCGTAGTACAGGTCTCTGATGGGCAGGTTGAACAAATAAATAAACAACATGCAAAGATCCTGTTTACACCTGACATTAACATGCGTGTCGGGTGATCTGATCATAAGTGGACAGCAGTAATACAAGTGTACCTGACCTCCAAGACGCACTGTGATCCGATCACTCAAACCACTTGCCGAAGTGGTCTGGAACACATTTGACCACATATCTTTTGTAAATGCTAATGTGTCCTGGATGTGCGTAATGGATGTAACAGGAAAATATGGCATCAATGCAGGATGTGGTGGTTATTTTGATAAAAGTGTGACAATGATTGAAAAAATTGAGCACTGATGGACATGGCTGGAGTAACCTGAACAGCTGGAATAGCCTGTACATGTATATTAGTTCTTGAGACATTTTTCTTACCTCTTAGTTCTTCAACCTGCACTGAAAACTGGTGCTTATCTGACTGATGTAACAACTGTGAGCCTCTAGCAAAAGTGACATAGGCAGCATCATAATCTGGACCAAATTGGTCAGTTTGAGATGCATAATAGCAAGAGGTGTGAATGAAATTGTGTTTTGTCTGTCCACATGTTAATGCCAGCTGTAAACAGGGTCAGTGACACCCCTCTGTCTGTGTGTTTGTTTTGTTTTGTTTCATTGGCAGAGGGGGAGAGGGACATGATTCAGACATCACCATGATGACACAAAAAATATTAAAGCAGCAGTTGTGGTGAAGTCTCTTTATCAAATTATTGTCATTCTCACCACAAATGGTGCTATAACAAGTGCAGCACAGTGCAGTAGTGTATGTACAGGAAGTGTGCATTTTGAGTTATGCCTCTGTCCACCTAATGTTTGTAATTCTAATATTGACTCTCTTTTTAAATTTTAGTCTCACCAACTTCTGAGGGAGATAGCTGGCTTGTTTACTGCTTAATGCCCCATTATGATCACCAACTAGTAGTCCCTAAGTTAGCCTGTCTTTGGTTTTAGCCAGTAGCATGCAGAGGATTTATCAGAGTTATCTCACTGAAAACAGCCGAATGCTGCATTCGGAAATGAGATGGATGAGAGAGCAAGAAAGTGAACCGAAGCAGTAAAGTTGCAAGCCAGAAACCCAAAACAATGAGCTGAGTGGGGAACTACAAAGTCTATGAGTGACCCCTTTCAGATTGCACATAGTCCTGCACAACTGATCCACTGTTAAGATAAAGATATTGACTAGTGCATCTTTAACAATAAAGTCTAAAACAAAAGGGGTCCACAAAACAAATAAAAAAACACAAGCAAATAGAAAGTGAGTCTGTCAGAACATGCTGAAGTAAACAGAAGACATCAATCCTTAATGCAAACTGTTCCAAACTCTGACGCGGAGAAAAAACCCAATTACCTTTTAGTCTTAAGCCAGGCCCCGAGGGGCCCTGCCTGAGGCTGCACACTGGCTTTAAAGGTTTAAAAGATCTGTAATATAGCTTGGGGCCTAACACTGTTTTAAAAGGAATCTGGTAAATCGTAAAATCAATTAGACACTGAACAAATAATCAGAAAAGATGCCAGACTCAGAGTGGAGTCGTTTTGTCAGCTTGTACCAGTTAAAAATACAACGTCGGCACGTCAGAGATTTTGTTATGCCCCCAAAGAAGAGACAGTTCAGGACTTTCTCTACCCTTTATTCATCTTACACTGCAACAGGTGATTGTAAGATGTTTTGCTCAAGGACACCTTTATGGTGGCTATTAAGGAAGGAGTGCCACTCACACACTTGACTCACTCATGCAGCCAGGATTCAAACTTTCGTCCTTGCATCACAGGGCTGTTCTCTATCCTCTGTGAGAAGTCAGTTTTAATTAATAAAATCCCTCCTAAAATTTCAGCTGGCTTCACATTCTCTGTCAGCGTGCTTGGGTCATTAAGGATGAAGATCAAAAACGTGCATGTAGGCAGATCCTGTCTCTGAGTTGGTTGTCACATCCAACACTTTGTCTGTGAAATGTTCTCACAGAGTGGCTAGACACTTTGAGAGACTGTGTTACAAAAGGAGGAGCATACACAGGGCTATGCATGAGATACCATGACTGCAGTATAGCTGTGTCATTATCAATCAGTGTATGTTTGCTCTACTATAAAGAAATCTGGGAAGTCAATGAATAAATTCTCTCTAACCATTCTGTTAGTCAAAGAAGTGAAGTGTGGCCTCTCTGTGACTCAGCACAGTGTTAACCAGGCTAATATGTGGGCACAAGGTGTAATATTGACCATATGGTCTTATATGAGTGGTTGTGCTGCTCTGGTGAGAATTTTCAAACCTGGTATATTACCCTAGTGCTGAGCTGATGCACCCTACCTGGGGAACGGGATGAAATGGCCAAAATGTGTGATGACAAAGCGCTTTAGCGTATAATAGGACTTTGGTTATGTCTGTACCACGCAGCCTTATGCCTAGCTGCCTCACTTGGCAGTCAGCCTTTGAGACGTGACCTTTAGGTGTCAGTCTGATCACAGAGTCCTTCACAGTATCCCAGACTTGTACACAAAATCAATATCACAAACACAAAACACCAAGCTAAATCTGCATAGCCGGCCCTTGGTAAGAGACGGGTGTATTATTTTTCCTACATGAATCTGTGTCAGGTTGAAACTCCAACTGAAACATACACATGGACAATATTAAAACTTGTGCATTGGATGCATACTTTTTATTTAATTCAACACTGTGACAACAAGCACAGGAGTAAACCGAATGGACTTAGTGGCAGGAAGCCAACATGAACTATTGCACCGGCCAAGACACATCCAGAAATGGGATGGCAATGAAATGTCTCAGCGCCTTCAGTCTTCGTCAGAGTGAAGATTTTCGGCTTCGCAAACAGGCATGACTGGAATTCTCTATGAAAGGTTCTAATTACAAAGCTGTGAAATTGCTGAATGGTTTTGAGTTTTATTTAGTTGAGTTATCCAAAAGCTTGATTCTCCACAATCCTACTGAGTAAAATTGAACATTTCTTCAGACACATATAGTAGTTAACAGAGGGTCTAGGATACTGGGAAATATGTTACCACTATAGTATTTATAAGTATGAATGTTCACTTATAAACAAACTAAACAACAGCTGCTTCCTGCTGTTGAAACAAACATGGACAAGAAGTCTTTTAACTTTTGAACATTTCCATTTGAACAGTTTTTCTCCATTGTTTTTTTCAATTTCCATATGAACTGGGCAACTCCATCTGCTGAGGAAGAAAGGTACAGAGTAGCTAAGAAATGATCTTTGCATTTAAAGTTTCTCCTGATCTTGTTCATTAACTAAAATAATCTTTCTTATTTTTACATTTTTTTATCCATTTTGTTTTTTTTCCATTTACTGATGAAAACCATGTGGTACGGTTAAAAGCCCCAGAGCATCTCCTAAATGGACTTTGTGGTGAGATTGCTTTTTCAGCTAAATCAACATGTAACGTACAGATAATTAGAACCAAACTGGTATGTTTAAAGCGGTTTTAACAGTTTTGACAGCATTTTACCTTCAATGTATTCTTGACATATTGAAATGTAGCACAAGTTTCACCAAAGAGGTGGTAAGACTGCAAGTCATTTGTCATGTCTTGATGTCTGAATTGCAGGCTACAGGAATAATTGTGATGTAACTATACAGCAGCACATAGAGAGCTGTTATGAGTGTGAATAGCAGATCCAGTAGGCTGTCTGTGTACATGCTCGGATAAGTTTTGCTCCGGGGGAACCACAAGTCAGCAGGATAAATGACTTTGGCAAAGAGATTCATTACTTTGCATCCATAATTGACTATTACAGAATATGCTATTTAACAACACACAGAAAAAACATTTCTATTTTCTCCTACATATGTTTGTCAACTGAAAAACGATTAATTCGGCACTGGGTGTTATTCATCTCAGTTACTGCTCAGATGCTGTTTGTTTGGAATATACTGCTCTGCTTTGGTGGAACTTAAAGCATGTTGTTTCTGTAAATATTTCCATTTGATCAATATCTTGGACCAGCCAAGCAGCCATATTTCAACACAAATCGATTTCTTACCTTGCCTTTATCCCTCATGGACCCTTTGCCAAGGATGGACATCTTCACTCCCGTTTCCTCTTGTACTCGTTTCATGGAATTTCCCCGCGGTCCCAGCAGCTTTCCAACAAAATTAAACTGTGACACAGGAGTTTTGAAAAAAGAAACCAGACACCTTATCAATGCTTGCAATATATTTTGAAAGATGACAAATACTGAAAAAGCTACCAGTTTGATGATTTATATAATGCGGACAAATATTTCTGTGCTGAAATCTGCTTTGTGGTAAAAGGAATTTGATCCATTTGGAGAAAAGGTTAAACATAAACGATGTTTACCAGCCATTAGTCATCCATTATCAATATAATCTCACATTGCATTCTCCATACATCATATGAGAAAAAGCTGTAATGTAGGCTGCAGGAAATCAATATAGTTGTGCTTTGTGTGTAGCACATTTAAGGTGAATAGGACTCCCATCTGTGGCCCAAGATAACATATGCAGTTATCCTTTGCTTGAACTATTCCCTTCCTGGTCAGGTATCTTATTGGTGTTTATGGTCATCCATGTCGTGCAGGGGTAAAAAAAAAAAGATGGGGTGGGGGTGAAATATAAAGTCAGAAATAATGAGGTTTCTACCCAGTGGGAAATTAAGTAATACTATCCAGATGACAAACTATCAGATTCAAGCCTGAGGGCTCTGACTATCATTTCCCTCTTGCTGTGCACCAGCTATTGTTCATGTTGAGAAAAGTAGCTCAGGGTTGTTGCAGGCACAACACTGCTGAGATTAGTGGTGATTAATCCTAGAGGTGAAACTCACATCACAACTGTAGTCAAGTGGGTCATTTTGGGAGAAAATATGAACAGAGGATCAATTAGGGGAAAAAAAGACAATTAATCTTTTCATTCTTGAAACAAACCCATGAAAGGCTCATTATAATCGAAACTAGTTTTTAAAATTGTAATTGATTCGACCTTCAAATGTTTGCGGTTGGATGAGATGATAAGAGACCACCCCCAGAGCTGAACAGGTGGTCAGCCGCCCACCACAACATACTTTGGCCAACCCTAAAATGATATTAACCTTTTCGCAAAGCAGTCTCTCCTACTGTGGCTGAGCTGCTAATATCTTCACTGCCAGCTGTGTGGCTGCTGCAACAAACTCAGACAACTGCACACTCAGCTTATTTCATGAACATCATTATTATCATGAGTGAACGCCACATTTCAGGTTAGGGAGGCGTCAGGGGACCCACGGATGAAATCAGCCTTTTTTTTTTTAAGAAAAAAAAATCCCTACTGTCCTTGCCTGTCCTCTTCTCTGAATGATTAAGGCACCTTTGTGGATGCCTTCTTCACAGGGGTTGCTTTGACAGGACTATCCTATAGCTGGCAGGGAGCTTGAGAGCAGATGGTCGTTGTGGCTACGTCGAGAACGCGCTCGCTGGGTGGTAGAAGGAGAGTGGCCTGTTTTCATTAAGCTAATGAATGTCGGGAGCCACTCCGTGCTCCATTGCGAGCAATTTAGGCTTTAGAAAGGGGCACGGTTCGGTGTTAAATGAGGTTTGAAATGATGCAATGTGCCCCCTGCAGTCTCAACACTGATAGCTATGCAGATATTAGAGGGAAGGGTGTTATGAATGCAACAATTATGCACAAAGACATTTTTGACATTAAACAAAAATTCTATCAGTGACAAAATGGGCATGTCGATATGCTTATTTGTATTTCACAAACATGACGGACAAACATTTAATTTGGAGCTTCTGCACTAGATGATTTCTGACTTATTTTTATACAAAGTTCTGTACAGTATATCATAGCAAGTCCACAGGAGGTGCAGATTCACTCACACTAATGTGAATCTGTAAATCATTTTCTACAACTGAGCACTGTTTTTTTTCTCTTTAAATCTTCCTAGAAGGTCTGTCACATGGTACAGTCCTGCATCCATATGAAGATTCTGTTTTTAAAAAAAAACAGTTTCATAAGACAGTATGCTGTCCCTCAAACTTCTATATCTGGCGGTGAAAAGCAGCAGTGACAGTGAGTGTTACAGGTGAATTATTTAAAGATATTAGCATAATACTTACATAGTATGTATTACATAATACATAGTGTGATTTTCAAAGTTCTATTCTCACTGCATGCTGCACAGTAGTTGGCACAAAGATGTGTAATCTCAAGCATGAAAATGTATTTTCTGCAATGGGAAAACCTAAACACGAGTGAGACCAAACAACAACTTGTTTGAAACCACAGTGACTGACAGGCACTTCGGGGATCATCCTGGGTCCAAATTTAATTCCTTAAAAAAAAAAAAAAAAACTGATACAGTGTGATATAATGTTCCTCAGATTAATTCTGTAAATGGACGGTAGTTCCTTTCGGAGGCCCAATAGTGGAAAATTTATGGCAGAAAATAATGTTGCACCTGCAATGCAACACAAAATCCCTGTGCATGAAGTTGTTAATATTCAAGTAGAGTTTGGTGAGTGATAACTTTGACTCTAAATAAAAAAACACAGTTCTGTATAAAATGACACAAATTCTGTTAATCTCATACCATGTAACTGATGCACCCCACAAAGCCTGAGATCTATAAATACACAATGACATCCCAGCTGAGTGTCTGGTAGATGGAGAGTCGTGCAGCACACAGAAAGATACAGTATTTTGCCATGAATTCATAATAACATTCCTTTGAAAAATATTCCACACTTTCATGACCTTGATGTAAAAACAAAATAAAATTAAAGCCGCAAGCGACGATGGCGGGCCCTCGCTCACCCATGCCACCGCGGGGCCTGAGGCATGGTGGGGCTGTGGCGTGAAGCAGAAAGTGAGACAAAACCTGGAAGGAGGCAAAAAATGCAATGTTTCGTTCATCCAGTAGGGGGCAGTCACAGGTACTTACACATATGGTCTTGTGTGGTCTGGTGTGTTCAGGGCGGCCACTCATCAGTCATGTGAAGTTTGGAGTGAATTGGACAAAGCATGAAGGAGTTATGAGCAGTTAATGGTTCATCCACCAGGGGGCAGTCACCAAATGTGGTGTGGTGCGTTCAGGGGCGGCCCCTCATCACTCATGTGAAGTTTGGAGTGAATTGGACAAAGCATGAGGGAGTTATGAGCAGTTAATGGTTCATCCACCAGGGGGCAGTCAGCACATGTGGTGTGGTGCGTTCAGGGGCGGCCCCTCATCACTCATGTGAAGTTTGGAGTGAATCGGACAAAGCAAGAGGGAGTTATGAGCATTTGATGGTTCATCCACCAGGGGGCAGTAATGGGATGCGTGCAGGTGTGTTCAGGGTCAGTCCCTCATCACACATGTGAAGTTTCGTGGAAATGGGACAAAGCATGAGGGAGTTATGAGCAGTTGATGGTTCATCCACCAGGGGGCAGTAATGGGATGCATGCAGGTGTGTTCAGGGTCAGTCCCTCATCACACATGTGAAGTTTCGTGGAAATCGGACAATGTTGATGCAAAAAATGGCACTTCTTGTTTCCACTAGGGGGCGACATGAGCGACACCCCTATCAGATGGAAGAGGTCTCCACCCTGGACCTGTGTATCAATTTTCATGATGATACGTGTTCAATAAAGCCATCAAAAAGCCAAACGTATTTTCATGGCGAGGAATTGATGGTAGCCACGCCCCCACAGGGACGCTATTACTCGTAGCTTCACAGTGTTCATAATGTAGCTTCACCAACTGGTTCTGCATGTTTTAGAAGTGGAATGAAGTTGATGGGGTCAACTATGTATTTTTCATGAATTTAAGTTCACTTCCTGTTACCACCGGGGGGCGCTATGAGTTACGTGGGAAGTTAATATATCGGGACGTTCAGGGCGGAGCCATCATCATGTCCAGCAAGTTTGAAGCTGATTGGATGAAGTATGTGGGCGTGAGAGCCACTCGTATGTACATGGCGAGCACGCCAAAGTTAGTTGAGCCCTGGCAGACACGCCCTTTGACCTACGGATGCGCAGAGCACAACTTAAGCTCAGCTAGGTCTGGAGATGTTGCGTACCTAATTTGAACTTGATCGGGCGAACGCTGTGGGAGGAGTTAATTTTAGGCGGGAAAAATCACAACCAAAATGGCCGACTTCCTGTTGGGTTGAGGTCATGAGGTCAAGAGGCTTTATTGCATATGTGGGTATAATACATATGTGTACCGAATTTTGTGAGCATAGGACAAAGTTAGCAAAATTCCCTATGGGCATTTTTGGACTTTGTAGGGGGCGCTATTCCGCCATTCTGCGTCGACCATGTGCGACCACCCAAAAATATCGAATTTCGGATGAGGCCGGACGTCCGTGCAAAAGTATAGGCATTTTCGCATTTGGGAAAGGGGCGAAATTGGGGCACGAAATGTCGGAAGAATAATAATAATAATAATAATAATAATAATAATAATAATAATAATAATAATAATAATAATAATAATAATAAACATTACAATTTCAATAGGGCTTTCGCCAGGCGACTTGCAGTCACCGCTCGGGCCCTAATAAACATTACAATTTCAATAGGGCTTTCGCCAGGCGACTTGCAGTCGCCGCTCGGGCCCTAATAATAATAATAATAAACATTACAATTTCAATAGGGCTTTCGCCAGGCGACTTGCAGTCGCCGCTCGGGCCCTAATAATAATAATAAACATTACAATTTCAATAGGGCTTTCGCCAGGCGACTTGCAGTCGCCGCTCGGGCCCTAATAATAAACATTACAATTTCAATAGGGCTTTCGCCAGGCGACTTGCAGTCGCCGCTCGGGCCCTAATAATACAGCCATATAAAACAGCCCAGCCCAACCCCAGGATGATTTTACGTGCATGTTTCTATGTGCATGTATGAGGCCAGTTGCATGGGAAGCATATAAATGTTGAAATTTAACAACTCAGAAGATGCTGTCTCATATCGATCTAATAACAACAACAAAAAACTTTTCAGCTTTGAGGTTGGAAAATTGTGCATGGTGGGCGCCCTTTTAAGCAGTGTACTAGAGCCAGTTAAGTTTTGCAGATGTCCTGAGGCACTTATTGCCAGGTTAGTGAGCTGTGCTACTGGGGAAATCCAGGTTGTGTCAGATAGAAGGATTAAGGCCTCAGGTAGAGGTTTATGCTTTAATGACAGCCAGGGATGAACGGGCTGTGAGTGTGTCAGAGGAGTGTGTCCTATCAGACAGATGAGTGGTTATTTGGTGTGTGTGTGTGTGTGTGTGTGTGTGTGTGTGTGTGTGTGTGTGTGTCTGACAGACTGAGGAGATGTACTGTTCACTTGGTGAGCTTTTCAGAGAGATCTCCAAATTATCTGAGTGTTTGAAGAGAGCTTGTCAGTCATTGTTTATGCCTAATCAATAGTATTAAGGTATGAATTCACTGTTGCCATTGTTGAGCAACAAGGGCATTGGTTTGGTTTTAGGGACATTTTTTAAAAACAGTTGCGTGTGTACACTTGCCAGCTCCTCTGTGACAAATTAGCTAACACCTGATGCCTGAAATTTAAATATCATCTGACTAATGTTTTATCCAGTGAAGCTGTTTTCAAGTCTGTGAGGTTCGAAAAGTTCAAACTGTAAATACTAAATGCAGATTCTCCACCTCACCGACTCCTGCTGCTGAGCAGTTGAGGGTTGACAGTTAATCAAGTTGAATGCCCCCTGTCTGTCTTTTCAATCTGTATCATAATAATCCCCTTTTTGCAGAAAACACACAAAACCTTCCAGTTGAGAACCATTCTTAAATTGTCTGATTTATTGTAATTATATGCACCCAGGCTCATCTATTCCTCTCACCGATGTTGGCATTTTTTTCTGACAATTGCGCATTGCACAACAAGACTGCAAACAAAACAAGACCCGGTACTGACCCAGTACTGTGACTGGGCCAGTCTGCGGTCCACTGTCGGTCTGATGCTGGAGCTAACAGAGCTAATGGAGCAAACTAACAGGCAGTGGACCCCTCAGCTGCAGTACAGTACAGTAACACTGAGGGAACTTGAGGGGTGCTCTTCAAACAGTCCCTGGTCTGAGTAGAATCACTTGCTTCAACCTACTGCGGCATGCATGCTTTTTTTCTTCACAATTACAGTTGCGTTGATGCTGAAAACCTGTGTAGGCCTACGTTTTTTACACACAGAAAATTGATCAGGAATCAATAAGAGAATCGATAAAGAATTGGACCAATAAGCAGAATTGATAATGGCATTGGTATCACTAAAATCGTTTCAGTTCCAATCTCTACACCGGCCTTACTGTTAACATTATGTGGAGGTAAAATGTCAAGTTAGTGCTAAATTGGTAACATTTTGGTAGGGACAGTTCAGGAAGACTTCGACACTGCAGGTACACGCTTCTACTGTCCAAATATGCACCCATGTCGAGGAAAGTGACAAAATAACTTAATCTACCCTTAGTAACTGTATAAACATCATCACAAAACATGAGAATTGTATAGAAATAAAAATAATTAAATAGAAATTAACATTTGTAATTAATATGTAAACCTTGAACTGCTGCCCAGATGGTCTACTCACACAGATGACAAAACCCCCCCTCCCAAAAAACAAAAAGCAAAACACGATTCTTGTAAACTCTAACAGGTGACAAACAACTTGAGCCAAGATCAATAGAGACGAGCAGCCAGCGATGCCAAAGTTACGCAGCACAACAAAAGCTGTTTAAGACCATAAAAATATTCCAGACAGGCTGTGTTTTGCTGTCAGAGCAGAAGCTACATTGCTTTTCTGGTAGAGCGACAAAAAAAAAGGAAATTGATTCATATAATTCATATAATTTGAGCTCTGTTCTTGCAAGTTTCTAACAAGCCATGGCCTTTATGTTTTTTTTTTTGTTTTTTTTTACATTGAACCTCTTTTTTAACAAATGAAATGTGTACTCACACAACACAACAATAACAAAAATGATTTTTCAATAAGTATTTCACTATTGGAATTGCACAGGGGCGGTGCCCCAGTGCCCTTAATGAACCACATGTCTCTGAT
Organism: Scomber scombrus; assembly: GCF_963691925.1. Classification (NCBI taxonomy): domain Eukaryota; kingdom Metazoa; phylum Chordata; class Actinopteri; order Scombriformes; family Scombridae; genus Scomber; species Scomber scombrus. The sequence continues at coordinate 12,874,414 of NC_084981.1, read as the reverse complement.
ATTTGCACATCCTATGGAGTAACATTAACAAGTCATGTTCATGTCCACCGGATAAACGTAAATCCAGTATTCAGTCTTCTTCTAGCCGTTTTTTTTTTTTTTTCTTTGGTCACTACCAGTTCCTGGATACATGTTATCTTTGTTTGTTTGGCGTTTTGTGCTGGCCATGTAGTTTACAGTGGATTTATCAGAGCTTTTGAGCTAAAATCAACTGCCAGCTGTTGCTGGAAATGAGGTTGGTAAGAGTGGCGAGAGAGAAACAAAACAGTTAAATTGCTGTAAAAGTAAAAAAAGTAAGCTTCATGAGTTTCAAAATATTTAAATTTGATTTTTCTGTCTTGCAATTAGTCACAATTGGCTTGATTTTTTCCCCAGCTGTGAGCATAATTTTTATGAAGTGCTGCATTGTAGGACAGCAGTGTCAATCAAAACATACTCAAAAGAATCAAGTAAATGTAGTCCACATACATACATATTACTTGTTTCTGGAGAGACAGCACTACATACTAAAAATGTATATCCAGTAGTGTTGGATCATTGCATATGTGGGAAGATTTTTAACATGTGGAGGCATTTTATCTTTTATTATATCTCTTGAGCGGCATTATGGCAGACGAAGTCATCATACAAACACTGACTCAGTGGGATCCCAAAGTGGGACTGTGATGCTATCGTGCAAGTGCTTAATTTTAATTCACACTATGTACGCCTCTACTGTATTCAGCACTTATCTAAGCAAAACACCTTTCCACATGATAGGCCTTTCTTTTGGACATTGACATCTCCGGGTGGACAAAAATTGAATTTCTCTATGGGCAGAGCACAGCTGCAGCATTATTTAAAGGTCACAATAACCTATGACTGATAAGCTCAAAATTGTGGCACCCACAAGGACAAAATACAATTGAATGTGTTGTTGGCTGTGTATATACCTGCAGAATAGTTAAAGCAAACATCCTACAGAGGTAAAACCAGCTTGCTAGTGTGTGACAAGAAGAGAAATGTGTCCATGTTGTTTTAAACTAAATCAAATGTATTCAGTAAGAGGGCATGAATCATTTTGGTAACATTCGGGCATGCAGAATAGTCCCAGCACTAGACTAACAGATAGCATCCACCATTGAAAATCCATTTCATGCCCCAAGGTTATGAGATGCTAATCAAGCTGTCTCATTAAACAGTAAAATATAAATTCTAGTTAAGCGATAATTAAAACGACTATGCTGATTGTCTTAATCATTTTTTTTGTTGAGTAAATAGTGATTTCTATGTACAATTTCAAGACTTCCATAGGAACCATGTGAGCGCATCATTCATTTAAAAACTGTGCAGGTACAGATGTACAACATCTTTTCTGGTTAACCAATGTCAGCCCTGTTTTCAAGGTTTCATCACTTTTTCAGAGATCAAAGATAAAACGTGATGGTAGGTCATTGGAGGAAGGCCTTCAGGCATATTCCTTTATCTTGACAGGCAGTAAAATGACAGCAAATTAATGTAGATTTGACAGAGTGGTGCACAGAACACAAGTCCTCCTGTATGAATGATACATATAAACCAGGGCCAGTCTGTAACAAGATGCATCATCCCTTCGGGTTTTTATCCAAATAGAACAGCAGTGTAGCAGCTGCAGCTTTCCCAAGTTTGAAATTTAAACCAATTACACAACCCTGTAAGCCAAATTCAAACATTTAGCACACTGCCAAAACATATCTTCTATTACAGTTTTATGAAATTTAAACTAAAAGGTACTTTACTTACATATCTTGATAAATAGAGGTCGTGTTAAAAAAAATCCTACAGTATTACTGACAACAGCAAGGTTGGGAAATGAGCAATTACGTTTCTTTGTCAGCTCTCTTGCATTTCAGATGTTGACCTTGAAATGTATAATCTACTAGTTTGATTTACAGATTGGTTCAGGTGTCCATAGAAACCATACTGGCGAACCATTATCCACTATACTAATTAAGTGGGATTCAATGATAATTAATGTTATTAATTGCACCTGTCCCTTTCCTAGTTGGGGGTGGTCGATATATCAATATAGTCTGTAATATACTGTAATTTTTCTAGTCAGAGATATTGCCATACATGTATCCCTTTAACAGCAGTGTTAAGGTATTGCTGCAGGCAAAACTGTTTTATTAATATACCAATTATGTTCTCAGTTAATTGATTAATTATTTAGTATTTGCGATATAAGAAAATACTAAAACAATAGTCATTATAATTTTCCAGAGCTCAAATGGCTGGTTTTGTCCGATATATTTTCCAAAACCAAAAGACCTTTTTGAACTAGGGAATGTTTGACATTATTGAATTACTAATTGATTACCCAAATAGTTGCTGATTAATCTATGAAGTTGGCTAATTGACTAATTGTTTCAGCTGTAGCATGTGATGAAGAGACCTTATGTGTCAGGTATTTTAATCCACTGGATCTGCCAAAAACAGAAATATTATTGGTCACAGACACATTCTCAACATATTGTTGTTTTTCTTGTGAGGATGGGCTGTCCGTTCAAGTGTCCGAAGAAACCATACCGGTGAACCATCATGCACTAAACTAATGAAGCGCATTACTTAAATTAAATGGGATTCAATCATAATTAATGTTATTAATTGCACCTGTGCCTCTCCTGCTTTAACATGTCAAAATGTCTGTAAATGAAAATGGCCTACAGTTTGTGTCTGTCAGTGCACTATATAGAATGATTTCATCAGCACTGGTTATTTCACTGTTAGATGACATTAATCTTCCACGCGTCACTTCGTCAAATCTGAAACCGCCCAGAAGAATTCTCCCAAGTAATAATTTAATTGCTTTGCATTTAATCACTTTCCAGCATGATGGCAGCTGTAAGCACGAATGAGCACTGTTAGCCTGCTGAAATGTGAAAGAACAGATTAATGATGTTTCAGACTTTGCTCTGCCACCAGTGATTGAAAGAAAGATCGGACGTTACTGAATACTAGACATGAGAAAACAGCTGTGACAAAAAGCTGTGACAGCTGTGACAAAAAATGAGGTTCCACTGTGAAATAAAAGAAACCAGTGAGTTTGTCCTTCCCAGTAGGCCCAGATGCCATCAAGTCAAATATATTGATCAGAGAAAAGAGACAGAAATGAATACCTGTGGAGCCACATATGCAATAATATTTTTCATAGCAGTAAGGCCAGTATTGATTTGTTGTATGTCATTGTTTATGTCTGTTGAAGGCCCAAAACAAGTGTATTTCTTTTTACAAAAGCTTACAGGAAAACTGATTAACAATTACTATAATCTTTAATTTGTTGTGCAACTGTTCCCATCTGAAAACTAGTGATATATGTTGTGTGAATCATCTTTCTCATCTTTAATTTCATCTTTATCAACTCTGCATTACCTTTGGTTTTTTCCTCATCCTTCGATGGTTGTACTTTTGATTAAAGAGTTGCTTCATTTGGCTAATTACCATTAACTGAAAGTGCAGTGTTACCAAGATGTTTAAGATAGTGACACTGCAGTCTTGTGGGGTGCTGACTGTGCAATTAGGTCACAAAGGCTGTTGTTGGACACCCGCTCTGTCCCTCTGGGCTGCACTGCTTTGCTTATGTTGCAGAGTTGGCACTATTATGTTGTAGTGTAAAATTTGGTGATAATTATTTACATTGAGCAATGTTGTATCTGCTAAAAGGGCATTTGATTGTTGACTATTATTTGCTGAAGATGTTCAAATTTGAAGGCATTATGTTAGACGAAGAAGGTGTATGTGATTCTGCAACTACTGAGTGAATAAGTACTTTATGGTTGAATAAGTATGAGAAACCACAATATATGTGATTATATATACCACACTTTTATATTATTAATATTATTAGTACTATAGAAAAGAATGCAGTAATAACAGTATTTGGGTAATATTTTACTTGAAGACATCTGTGATAAACATTGCCCACACAGCTAATACCAGCTAAGGAAGATAGGGGGCAGTACCTAGTAAATGGAAAAGTACAGAAATGGAAGTCTAGAATGATGTAATCCAAAATCCCCCTAGAGCAAAACACCTGCTAGCATAGAAACGGAAGGAAGAGCCATAAAAGGTGTTTTAGGGCGTCTTTAGGATAGGCGCCAAGAACGTGAGTTCAAGTTGAGGTGAAAGAGGGGGCGAAGAACGTGAGTACATGTTGGGGGCAGAAAGAAGTGGATTGGTTGAAACTCACTCCACCGAGGGAGGGGGTCGAAACTTTTCTGCAAGGGTCAGCAATATAGAACAGGATAAAAGAGGCCCCGAGTTTTAGCTCTTTGTGTCATTCATTCATAGATTCTGTCTGTGTATGTTGGCTCCGGGTTTTTGCTGTCAACAATAAAAACTCTAACTGCATTCAGATGGACGACTCCTGGTGACTTTTTGATTGAGTATTTTTTGGAACTCCTGACTTTCTCCGAAGACGAAGTACTCAGAATGATTTAGGCTCTACAATGTTCATTATTCAGAACTAGGATTCTGAGGCTCTGTATTTTACCTGTGATTTTAATTGTTTATGATCATGATGTTGTTTCACAATACATTTTACATCTAATTAATTTACCTCTGTACACAATACTAAAACTGTACTCAGTAGTACTGGCTCATTTTCTTGTCTTTATTCTTCCCTTTAAAAACAGTGTAAATTTAAGTTCAGTACTTTATAATATAAAACTTAAATGAAAAAAAGGTGTCAATGAGTCATTGTAGGTCGTTTGCTAAGACTCTTGTGATATTGACATTTTTTTATAGATTTGAAATCCAATTAATAGACCAAGGAGTTCCTGAACACAGCTAAGTTTCTTTCTCAACACTGATCCTGAGAAGGAAACAGCAAATTGATTTTTATGGAGTGTCCTTAGGGGCTCACTGGGCCAAAGTACATTGCCTGGGCTCCTGAGCACTACTCATTTTCTAATAACACAGACAAAGTAAGTAGATAAATGTGGAACAACTTTGAGATCATGAAACATGATGTTGGGACAAGACTTGACTCGAGGGTATGCAGGGCAAAGACTGAAAAATAGACACTGACAGTGTTTTGTTGAGGGTCTATCATTAACTCGCTTTACTGAGCACTTACACCAGCAGCGACAAGAAGAGACAAAGTGACCAAAATTGGTTCATTTTAAAGGAGTGCTTGAGGGAGTGTCAGAAACTTGTGGAGGCTGTGTGGAGCAATGGTTGAACATATATATTTGAGTTCTTTGGAGAGGGGGCCACTGATGATGGCAGTGTTGCAAACTGACAGTGAAATAAACATGTATTTGAATGTTGTTTTGAAGATGAAAGGGGATTGCAGGTTTTACATGATGGAAAGCTTTGACACTGTCACACCAAAACTTTTGACAAGATTTTGTAAAAGGAAGTACACCAGTGTGTAGTGAAGTGCACAAGCAAAATAATTTTGCTTCAGGTTCCAAGTCATGCGCTTGTGTTCGAATCAATCGGTGGTTTGAACTGAAACACTGGTGATGGTCAAACCAATCAGTGTCCTATGAGGATTTTCACATGATTTTGTGATCTGGTGATCTAACGAATCCAGTTTCCTCGCAAGGTAAGATGGTTATAGACGGTGATAGACAGATGGTTCATCCAATCACCTGCCAAGTATTTCTGGAAAGTGCCTGCCCTTTTCCAAACAGTTTCCAAGGACGACTTCTCAGATGGTTCTCTGTAACAAACCATCTGGCGCGTTAGGTTATAGAGAAATACTTAACCCAGGGAAAGCATTTTTGTTTAATGGAACATTAATATTTAGCACCTAGTATACCATGGGTGTAATGATATGATGACATTTGTTACATTGTATTGTTAAAAGAAAAGCATGGGGGGGGGGGGGGGTACTTACAAAAATGTTAACTACCCACTAAATGTATGCACCAGTGATCTGGTATTGGAATTGATCTGTGTTTGCTTATAGATAGTATATAAAATGTATTAAGAGCAGATATAGTCTGTATAGTCTATACTCTACACTCTCTAATGCTATAATGTTAGCTACCTGTTGCATAAACATGTGGATGCAAAGTCAGAGGAGCAGTTTTAATGATTACAGTGGCAATAAAGCCTTCTGGTTCACCACAAGCAGCTCTGTGTTGTTGCCTCATTAAGCCACATTTCAAACTTTGTCAGTACTGGCATTGCATAACTCAGAATAGTGAGTACTGTGTCATACAATGATTTATGGTCATTGTTCAGTACTGTACCCTTGAGTGCTTTAATGTACTAAAAACTTTTGTTTTTGATGACTACATCAAAATAAACAGACACTGCCCAATGACTTTCTATTAGCATGCGTGAAGCTCAGTGGGATTCTTAGTGCCAGAAGTGTTTGTGCAAAGGGTGGAGCAGGTGAAGCAAGTCCAGACTAGGAAGCCCCATTCACTGTCTGACAGCTAAAGTTAATGAAACAATGTCCCTCTCTTCCTCACACACACACACACACACACACACACACACACACACACACACACACACACACACACACACACACACACACACACACACACACACACACACACACACACACACACACACACACACACACACACACACACACACACAGAGAGAGACAGAGGTTTACTTAAGCCCCACTTTTGCTGTATTTACATAGACTTACATTCATTTCCTGGAGACTTACACTAACCCTTACCATAACCGCTGACCAAAAAAATCAGAGTTTTACCAATTGGGGACACGGATTTTGTCCCAAAAGAGGTGCATTGTGATTGGTGATGGTTGCTGTGTCTTACCTTTGGATACTGTTGGACTGGAATGAGAACTCTTTCAGAGAGCTTGATATTTTTATTGCTGATGATATCTAGGTATTTCTTCACGTCACCATCTTTTCTCGATTCGTCGCCCTCATACTTTTCAATTTCTGCAGCAAAACAAAATGAAAAAAAGATAAGACAGATCATTAGTTAATTATGTAATTTTGTATAAAGAGCATCAGTCAACACTTTCTAGTCTGATTTGGGGCCAACTGCAGCGTGACAACCAAATAGTCTGAGGCTGGCAACAAATTAGAAGAAACTCAAGTATGCATTGCATCACACAATGAACATTCTGCTGATAAATTTGTGTCTCAGCTGTAAATATGCTCAAATTGCAAACTTGAAGATATGAGATTATCCCGCTGACTCCTGATATGTCCTTACATCAGAGCCTGTAATCTCATGATCCAATAATTCCAATCAAAATAACAACAGAGGCAAACAGTCACACTCAGCCTGCTGAGCCTCACTTCACTGCAAATGGAGCTCTCATGGGCTGTTAGCAGTCTCTGATCCCCACAGAGCACAGGATTTACACTGATGTTGGATTAAACATACAGTATAAAACATTTGATAGGGGAAGAGACATTTTGGTTGGTTAAAATTAGATGTGTGAACCCTCACATTAAGATCATATTTGCAGATCATTGGTTCCAATCAAACTGCAGTATGTCTTTTTACAATTTGCAGGATGAGCAAATCTTAGTCCTAATAGTCCTCTTGTGTGTTCCTAGCCTTATTGAAATAAGATGAGAGATGAGAGGTGGAAAACTGACAGGAGCGACAGTCCCAGAACACCCTGTACAGTGATATTTCATGAATGGTTCATTTTGTAGCACTTGAGCAAAAACACACAATACATTTAAGGGTCAAGAGATGCAGCTCTCCCTTGTTCACCTCAGGGGTTGTTGCCAATTAATACTCAGTGGATTTACACGTATTGGCCTTTTAACACACTTGCAATAAAACTCAGACCTGACCAAGACTAAGAATAAGTGACTGAGCAATCCTTAGTCCCTATATTGAAACTCAAGAGTTCATTTAGACTGGAGCACTTCACCCTTATCTGAGCTGTCAACAGTGCAGCGGACAAAGCTGTGAGGTTATAACCAGTTCTGGCCAGTTGGACGTTTCATTAAGGAGCAGAGGGCCAGACAAAGAAATTACTGAAAGGATATGGCTGGTGATTTTTTTCCTTTCTTCTCTATACTACCAATATTGTCCAAAAACTGTTAAAAAATGTCAGTGAGCCACACTGTTGCACTGGGTGACATGTTCCTTGACCCTTAAGATTATGGTCACATTAGTTTGTTTAGAAACGGCTCTAAAGACTAACAAAAGTGATCACAGTTTAAGTCTCAGAGTAGTTCTAGGCTTGACTTTGAATTAAATTGTACATTATCAAGATCTTTAGAATAAAGTCAAGAATCCACCTCAAAATCCATGTTTAGAGTCTGAGCGTTTGACTATTTAGCAGTTTCTGTGATGAAACTGTACAACCATGTTGGAATAATGTTCTGGTTTATGTTCCCAGTGAAGAATCCTTTTGAGACTGTTCCTCAGCATGACCTTCTGGACATCCATAACTCCAGTTTAATGATCCTTCTGTTCCAAGCTGTTCCAACATTCACTCATTACAGTTTCTAAAATCAGTGGTTTTAGTTTTACACAGAGGATGACAGTCATTTGTTTGTCTGTTGAATCACACAAGTTACTCCAACAACTTGAAAGGCTGATTTCTTCAAGCCTGACACAATCTTTCTGATTGTGCCTGATAGTCCGAGAAAGATCATTTAAATTAGGACACGCTTTCTCAGCTTTTTTTCGTGGTTTGTCTCAGACTACTCGCATTAAAGCTGCAAAGTTGTCTCAGTTTTAGAGGTCGTCTAAATGGAAGAGTGCAAATGAATCAATGTTTAAAAATGCCTCTGAGGTTATTAAGCAGACTGTGTGTGAGAATTACTGCCAGATGGAAGAATCCATCAGATCAAATCAGACACTATTTTATACTATATCATTCACACTCATGTCAAAATAATTCGCAAGTGTATTTTTCACATTTCCCAGTGACGGCTGGGAAGGACTGTATCATTTTAACCCATTGAAATCTGTGAACAGGTAATGCTTATGCTTACATCATTGCCTACCGCAGGGAACAGAGTGTGCCTGAAAACCTCTTGATGAAACCACAAGTAAACAGATTGAAAGACCCCTTAAACCTCTTTATCCAGTCAACACAGCTGAGTCACGCCTCCTTATGTGACACTTTACACAAGATAGGGGTACCAGGATAGCAGGAGCTTACAAAATAGCATGTGGATTGCCTGAGATTATAAATCAAATACAACCTGTCTTGTTCAAACCTGTCTTTTAAACAACAGCTGAATCTCAATGCATATTTTGGACTAGCTGTGCTTTACAGTATATACAAAGGACAGGGTACAGTATCGTGACAATGACAATGACAATATTAATAATATATAGAGTGATTATACATATGGAGGAGAATTTGTCTTTAGCCTCTGACTTTTCATCAAATACCATCAGTAGGTCAAATTGATCAGTTATGTGAAATATACCGTAGTTACCCCTACACAATGGATTGACACAAAATTTTGTACAGAGATTCTTGATTCCCAGATGATTCATTCTACTGACTTTGATGATTCCCCTGACTTTTCCACTAGCAAAAACATAAGGTTGAAATGTTTTGTCCAGAATGAGTATCTCTACAATTATTAGATGGATTGCCATGAAATTTGCCATGACCCCTCTTTGCAGTCAAAAATAATGTCAACATGTTTTTGTTAATAATTTTGTATCATTAGATTGACGGAAAAATAATAATATCAGAAATGCTCCCTTTTGTTTCAGGTGGCTCGTGGGTTGTGATGGGGGTTTGTTTGATTGAAATGAGCTGGCAGGCTAACAGTATTACTCTGTATGGCACAAAGACAAAGTAAACGAACAGCTGTAACTACACGTCATGGGCAGACAGTGTGTTGCTAACAGGGGTAAGAGCAATGACTAAACCAACATCTAACTGAACTGAAGTGACATTTTCAGGTATGTTAACATGGTGATTAATGTGCTGCAGCTGAGCAGCTAATTAGCTGTCTAGCCTGCTAACCAACATTAGTGGTGCATTTTTCCCCAGTGAATGTGTTTGGTGGCTTGCTCAACAAGCTGCAGTATACATCAAGACGGGTGTTCATGTTTGTAGGTTAGATAAGAAGACGCTTTAGCAGGAAAACTAATGTGGTTTGTTGTTCAGAGTCTGTGGTTCTTATGATGTGTGGCAGGATGCGATCAGGCACAGTGTGACTCTGATTGAACGCCAATGATCAAACACCATGTTATCACTTTATTCAAGACTTGATTTGCTGTATCAAAATAAAAAAGTCTCCAGCTACGCAAATGGATGGTGGAACAGTATTTCATCAAAATAATGTAAAACTGAGGGGAACAATCATGAAATCAAATAATTTAAAATTTAAATTTTTCCCTTTTGGTTTCTTTTTTTCTCAAAGGAGAAAATTGGAAGTAAATGTTCATGCATGTAGTAGATTCTCAGTCCAAGCTTGCTTTCATCAAGGAATTGTTTCTTGATATCTTCACAGATTAATTCTGGTCTTGTGGTCCTGTGGGAGAGAATTTGCTTTGGGTTATGTCTTCATTGTGTTTCACTTACAAATGGGCATAGTATTCATTTCATAAGATAAAGTAATGATGTTTTTATGGACCATGAGTATGATTAAATGGGAAACTCCTCTATTCTGGTCCGCAGCCTGCCAGTGAACTTGGAAGAAGATTGTGTTTGTGTGACAGAGAGAGTGAGGGAAGGGAGAGAGAGGGAGAGGAAAATGAGCTTACAATGTATGAATGTGGAGAAATGTTCACACTAGCATCATCTTTGTCAGATATGTGGTAGGGAGCAACAGGAGCCTAAGATCAGAGACGCAAGAATGTGCTTTGAAGGTCACTGTCTTTCAGCCCTCACACAGGATGGAAAAAAATCTCATTGGGCGAAGTGAATGAGTAAAACACTCTCAGCTACTATTCTGGTGCTCTTGATCCCCTCTGTTGCTCTGCCCAAACTGCTTCAGCGGAGGTGCTCAGAACCCAGTGATTAAAAAAGAAAACTGTGGTTTAGCTGGGCAGCTACCAGATAAATGTGTGCAACTGTACGAGTAAGAGGACAAGGTTTTTGCTGAAAAAGAAAAAAAGTGCTCAGTCAGCCTGCCATAGCTTAAGGTTAAATACATCTGCTTTGGGTTTGCATCTAACAACACTGAGCATTAACACAAACTGAGTAAAAGTTTGAAGTTCATCTATCCTGACCATTATTAAAAAATCAATAAGTTCACTATTTTAAATTTACACAAATCTGTAATCATGATTAAATAAGCACTTTCTATGAGAAAATATTCAAAATTCTTAGTTTTTTTTTTTAGCACCACAACTAACCTGAAAATAAGGCTCTATTCCTTTAGCATCTCCTGTGTATATTCAGGTAAACAATGCTATTGAGAAGTACAATGAATAAACCTAAATAATAATTAGTAATTAAATCTTGACAGACTGATTATGTGATTTCTTTCACAACTTCTTTTGCGCAAACTTGAATTTCAGCAATCCAAAAATGATTAGAAACTCTGTTATACTTTGCTGAAAAGAAAATACCAAAAGTGTCCTACATTGTTTGAGCCACTATCATTAAAAAGTAGCATGCAGGCAGTTCAATAGCATGTAAACAGGACTGCATCTATTTTGTTGGAGATAATATGTTTACTGTTCAGCAGTTTCCTTTGAACTGTTTATCCTCACGTCATTGCTTTATTGGGTTTCAGCTGTTGTTTGATATTACAGTCCACACCACTAAAGCATGCAGTTTGTTCTGCTGCTTAATAAGAGTGGTTTTTAAATTGTGTGTGCTTTCAAGACCCTGTTTTCTCCATACAGTACTAAAATGTTGGGCACTTTTTTTCTAGTCAACAGAGAAACATCAAACAATAGAAAATATCTCACTGAAATACAGCAACACATTTTATCATAATGACCCCAATCAAAAAAATGTATTTCTTTATCCAACATGCTGTAGGCTTGACTAATCTCTTGTCCAACTACACAGATATTTGATAAAACAGAGCACATCATCACACCAGACGGAGCAGGATGTCCTAGAAACTGACATGTACTTTGTGCAGTCAAATAAAGCACACAGTAAGCATCCTTCCCTTTGAACACTTTTTAACTGTAGAGATTAAGGTAGAGGTAGAGACAAACGTGTGTTGCCACTGTTTTCTAGCTAATGTTCCCTTGGATGACGTGACACAAAATTGATCTGTTTTTGGAATGAAAAAGTGATGTGGGAGACAACACTGCACCAGTAAAAGCTCCAAAGCGTGTGGTGAGGAAATTTGACCTTGAATACATTAAATTTGGATTCATAATGACAGGCAGTGATGCTGAGCTGAAAGCACAGTGTGTTGGGTGTGGTGAAATCCTGTCAAATGAGGTGCTAAAACCATTGAAGCTCCAGAGACACTTAAACACAAAGCATCTGAGATGTGTTAGGAAGCCAAAAGAATATTTCCCAAGGAAAAGGGACGGGCCTCAGGCACAACAGAAAGTCACCACAACATTAACAACTCAAAAGCCACTTTGAAGGCTAGCTATATGGTTGCTGCTCATGTAGCTTGTAAAAAGAAACCCTTTACAAGACGAGGTTTTTTTGTCAAGTACTGTGGATATATGCCGAGAGTTACTGCGGCTGCAGCCAAAATTCAGTCAATACCAGTCTACACAAACACCATTAGCAGAAGAATTGTTGACATGAGCGATGACACTGAATGTCAACTTGTGGAAATAATGTAGGCAAGCCCATACTTAGTACAACTTGGCTGACTTAGCAGTGCCACTCTATTGTTAGTTTTTGTAAAATACTACAGGGACAGTAATCTTCTTGAGGTGCAAAGAGTTTGCTGTGAGAACAACGGCAGATAATGCAATATGCTGCCTTAATGATTACTTCACCAAAAAAGATCTTTATTGGAAATACTGTACAGGTGACAAGAATATATTGGGGTGTATGTCCGATCCAGACTATTAACTAGTCAGTGACTAGACATCTAATCAGTGACACCTGTTTCTTTATTCATCTTATCCATCTTTAATATTGGCCCCTGCACTAGTACGGTGGTCCAACAATATCAATAAATCTCCACCCCATAAAAAAATACACAGGTGACATATTTGCATCTTGATAAAAATCAGTGGGGAGTAAGAATTAACATGAACACAAATAATTAACACAATTGTCATAACAGCCACTTCCATTAACAATTTATTTTTCTGTCCTTGTATTATTTTTTTAAAGGACAAAGTCTCAATAAAACCTGAGAAACAGATGGGCTTGTTGAGTTTGAACAGCAGCTGCGTACAGTGTCTTTTGGTTTTTTCCCCATGCTTTTCTATTAATCCTCATATCTGGCTGGACGTTTTATTATCCTTCCACTGCTTGTGCATGCAGGGTAGTCACAGTTTGTTTGCCTGCACTGCTGTTTTGTGCTGTTGCATGCTCTTCACTTATTGCTGCTTTATCCTCTGTTGATCCCTGAGTGAATGCATGTTGAGTCTTTTCTGTATTCTTTTGTTCCCCACTGCCACCTCTCTCTTATTCCTCAGTATGTACCCTCCATTGAGACCTATAGGTCCTCCTTCACCGAGTAGTACATTATGAGCATGGTGTGTCCGTTATGTCTTTGACCACTGTTGGATGCCAATTCCCCATTGCCATGATCCTGCACTCTTACATAGTCACCAGTCTTTCCATGTTCTGTCTTTGCTTTTGTGTCTCCATTTCCCCCTTGGTTGTCTTGTGTAATGTTGGCAAAAACTGCCTCTCCCAACATGTCATGAACACACAAACATCTGAGCAAGTCAAAGTCTCCTATAGGTGTGTTCCCATACTCTAGAAAACACACATATGGGTCTGAGCCAATATTTATTGTACTCTTGTGAGTACTGAGGTCTATTGTCTGATTTGATCTCATCTAGGATTCCATGTCTGGCCAATATAGACTTTGTGAATCGAATCACAGCGGCTGCCTGTGTATCAAGAGGAGTAATCTGTCACAATCAGAAAAACGTGAGTGTTTCTTTCTGTTGTTTGTTTCTGGGAAGAAATAGTAGCTCTAACCTGGAGTTTGCATTTTTCACTGCCAAAGTGACCAGCGTGAATTGCCTTCAGCGTGTCTCTCCTTAGTGTGTGTTGTGCTACTATCATATCACCCATATACCACAACTCTTCTCTACAGTTTCAGTATTGCCTGATTTGTGCTGGAGCGTCTTTTCTCTCAGGCCAGCTGTTTGTTCTCAGTGCTGATAGCGTGCTGTCTCTTTGTGTTTCTATGCTTATTGTCTCTATTTTGTTTTCATTCACCAGTAGTTGACTCATGATGAGATGTACTTAAGCCTCAATATCCTCCTCGAGTTTGTCACCAGGGTCTCAGTCATCATCTGTGACTTTAAGGTGTGCCCTCGAAAGTGTTGGCCGTGTACATTTCTTTTCCTGGCTTGTATATTACATACAGTTGGTGGTGTTGTAGCTTCAGGAGGACCTGTATACTTGGTGAGTAACCCTAACCCTAACCCTACCACTACCAGTTGGTTTCTTGAATATACACATCAGCGGCTTGTGATCTGTTTTAACCTCTGCTGTTTTGTCATATATAAAGTGGTGGAATAGCAAGGATTTCCTGCCACTGCAGTAGTACAGCCCCTAGCCCTGATGCATCAACCATTAGTTTCAATGGCTGCTGGACATCATAGTATCTTAGTGATGTTTGTGCCCCATTACAAACAGTCTCTTTGATGTCGTTCATTCGACTGTTGGTCTGTTCCAGCACCATACCACCTCTTTCTGCAGCAATTCTCTCAGTGGTTCTGTGAGTGTCGAGAGGTGTGGTATGAATTTTTTTAGGCATGTGACCATACCCACACATTTCTGCAGTGCAGGTCTGTTCTCTGGTATCTCCATCTGCGTGACAGGTTTGATTTTGTCTTGGCTTAGATTGTGACCCAGGTGCCTCACTTCATGGATGCCTATTTTGCTCTTCTCTCTGTTGAACCTCTGGTTTATTTTTCTGGCTCTCTTCAGCACACAAAGTTTCCTGTTGTGTTTGTCAGCCACTTTGCCTTTGCATCAGTAAATCATTGATGTGGGTCACAACCCCTTTCATATCCTCAAGTAGAATCTGTAACTTCAAATTGACGGGTTGAAGGTGGTTAGATATGACGAGTCCTCTGTGAGTGGTATTTGTCTGTATCCACAACTAGCGTCCAGTGTACTTAAGCGCCTCAGCCAGCTTGCTCATGATTTCATCTGTTGTAGGTATTTGGAAATTTTGTATCCATATGGCAGCATTGAGCTATTTTGGGTCCAAATAGACCTGTAGGCTGCTGTTGGATTTTTCCGTCATTATAATGAAGTTCACCCACTCTGATGGTTTGTCTACTTTTGCAATGACTTCCATCTTTTCCATATGTTCCAGTTCCTTTTTCAGTCTATCAGTGGATTACACATATACCTTCCTTTGATTTGATTTTAATGTGATGTGGTTTTCTTAACGCATCCTGGGCTATATATTCCAATACTCCTTCAGAATGATATGTCTCAGACCTAAATACTAGGTCTTACAGCCTATACTAGTCCTTAAGACAGACAATAGGTTCTGCAGCTGGTAGGTTCACAATTGAGAATTCACACATGTGCGTCCTTCCCTTCAGTGTGATTGGTAGACTGCATTTGCCTGCTATGGGTAGCTGTCAAACGCATCGAAGAGAGGACAGCAGATGCCAAACAGACATACTGTTTCTTACATAGGGAAAGTCTAGCAACAAAGCAGATGTCACCAGACCTGCATCGAGTTATGAACATGACTGTGAAAACTGATAACTAGATTCAGAAAAATGCACTAAACTCTAAGTGTTTTGCCACTCTGTGTGAAAGGGTTGATGCAGATCATTTGCAGCTCTTGCAACACAGTGAAGTAAGGTGACTTTAAAGAGGATGTGTGCTTAATCACCATTTTGAACTGGGAAAAAGAAGTGCACACATTTCTGGAAGAGCAGCCTAAGTAAAACTGTGCAAGCCTATCCTCATGTCAACATATCCATTGCTATAACCCAGCATCTGACTCAGTTGCAATGGAAGTTTGCAGACTTCGCAGAGGACCCACAACACGGAAACCTTGGATTTTGGACCCTTTCTTTGTGGATCCTGCTTCAGAAGATACAGCTCTGTCCAATGTTTTGTAAAATGAACTGATGGAACTATCAGCAGACAGCAGCCTGAAGCTTTGGCTCACAGAAGTTGACCTTGCTTCATTTTCGACTAGCTGTCAGTCCATAACCCTCTCTGTCAAAATGGGCTAATTTCTGTTGCCTTTCATCACCATCTATTTATGTGGGTCAGGGTTTTCAAGGTTTTTTATTGTGACTGTTGCAAAATCTTAGCCTGGCTAACACCAGACCGCGTCTCAATCTCATGTGAGATTGAGGTAGGGTCTGGTGAGGAGCCGTTCATTTCCTCGTATTTGAGGCGGGATCAACGAATTTCGATCAAATGCTTCTTTACGCTACTGGACAAACTTAAAGCCAATCATATCAATGATAGACAATGACATATTCAGAGCCTGTAGGGAGCAGTGGGAAAATCATGTAGCGCAAGTTTTTGTTCTATTTTCAAAGTGAGCTTGCCTTCCAATTTATTTAGCACACAATCTACTGCTGCCATGAACGGTTGCTGCACCTCCGTGGCCGCCATGCTGGATGTAAACAGAGTCGCTCTACGGTCTTCATCGCCTTGAGCCCGCCTCCCCGTTCTGTGATTGGTTCCCTATCTCAGGCGAAAATTTTGTCTTGGTGGCCATGCTAACTTTCTGAGCGAAGTAGAATCTCGCTGGAATGAGAGCATGGGTATACCCAGGCTAGCAAAATCTAAGACAAAGAACAGACTGAAAGCAAGCATGTCAGCCTCTAACCCATCCCACCATGGCTTGATCTCATTATTTTCCAGAAGTAAGCCCAAATGTCTCACTGAGGGTAAGCAGAATATTTATTTTGTTGACTTTTTTTTGTCATTTTATGTTTACTTTTTCTTTGGGAAGGTGGTCTTATAAACTGGGTGTTAGTGGTGACATTCCCGGGAAAAATCACAAACTATGCATAGTTAGTGACATGTTTTCCATCACTCAGCAGTGGTTGGTCTGCCAGAGAGGGTAGGCGGAGCTAACACAACAGACTTGCTCGTCTTCAACTCATGTCAACACATGTCCTTACTGTCCATGCTGACAACCCCTACTTTATTACACTGCAAGCATTTATATCAACTGCAGTAAGGGGCCAAAACATAAAGCCTTTGTCGAGTGCTGCCATTAACCCATAGACCACTGAATTATTCACTGATTTCTTCCACCTACTGAATGGTATATCTACAATAATGGCTTCACAATGGGAGCAAAAATGAATCCATGTAATTACTTTACGATAACTGATTGTTTGGTCACATCAAACACAAAAAGAGGTAATGGCACTCTGCTTGTCAGCGTGAACCTGGTGGGGGAATGGGCTGCGAGACGTGCAATTAGTTTTGGCCTTTTCCACTCTGGACTGATGAATGTAAATGTATGGGGTTGGAAATATGAATCACTGTTTGGCCACTTGCTGTTTGTTTGTTTTTAACAAGCTGCACTGAAGCAAACTGCATTCAGTTGTTGACACTGTGATAAAGTATTAATTCTTAAATCTAATTATGCTGTCTTCAAATACTCTGTTGAATGTGCAATGAAAAGTGAAGTGAAAAGGTAATTACTATTCATACAAATTACATATTAAAAGCAAGCAAATTATGCACATTTTAATCATGATGTTGTTTCAATAATCATATTTATGAAAGCTATTTACAGCCCATTCAGGGAGAAAATATCCACCAAACATTCAGCTATGGTAGACAACATGGTCCTTCCTGATAAATATTCCTGATAAATAACATATACATACAATAATACATTATAGGAACAGTTTGTCTGTTATGTATACATTATAAATGTATAAAAATATGCATAAAGTATATTAATCTAATATACCTAAAAGACGAACATTGAATGTTGAATGAACACGAAATGAATGACTTTGTTTTTATTTTCGGATACAAACAGACTGCCCATGGATGGCCCACCCATGGGCAGTCTGGCCCTCCATCTTCTGCTAGCTAACTATCTCCTATGTTGTAAATTTTGGGAGGAGCCACATTCCTTTGAGTCACTGTCTCTTCTCTCATTTTTCTTTAATGCACAATAAGTGTCTGAATTGGTCAGAAATGCCACTAAAATGTGTAAAACTATGCATTTGGACGATGTTTTAGAACAATTAACTATTAATATTATGGATATTTAAACTTTATTTCAAAATTCAAAAGTCACATATATTGTTGCATTTGATTCATTCGATATTAACCAGTGTGTAATTTATGTATGGTTCAACTGCTAGGATAATGCAAATGTATTTACAGATTAGGAAAAAGGGTTTATTGATTTTATTCTGTGTAATATGTGGTTAATCAAAATGGCAACTTGTGTTTCCTCAATGGTTCCCGATGGGTTGATGAAAGTGGCATTAGAGACAGAAATGAGTGAATATTCAATTTATAAGCATATCATTTTCAGATATTCGAAGGGATATAAAATGATCTGCCTTTTTTACTTCAGTTTTTCTCTCCACACAAAGGCTTTAATTAGTAATCAATGGAATCCCTCCAAAGAGTGCCAAGGATAACTTTTCTTTCAAAACACCTCCTAGACTATAAAAATGTTTACAACTCTTTGACAGGCAGCTGCTGCTCTTCTTCTGTCTTCTTGGCTTGTTGACTGCTGCTGCTGCATCTGCTTTCTCTAGGCCTTATCAGCTGTGATAACCGCATTTCGGGTGTTGTCCTTTTTTGAAATATGGCTCGGACCTGAAAACTCTAGAAAGAGACTCAACTAAAAATAAAAAGACTGCAAAGATGCCTAAGCCACAAGCCAAGCCACACCATTTGTAGTTTGAATATATATTATTTTTGTAATCTCCTATTTTGATCATGTAGTTACATTTTTCAAAAGACTAGAGCTCCATGCATCCAAATCTGCAGACTGCCATTGAATGCACTGAGACTGGGACGCCTCCCTACTGTATGTGTCCACTACAAGCCTCAACTAAGTCTGAGACTGGGACACCCTCCTGAAAGCAGTGAACCAAAGTGCTTCACTGAACCTGCTGCAGCATCTTCATCTGGCTGTCACTCTGGCGACCTGAAGTTCCCTGAGTCTGCTTCGCCTTGCTCAGTGCTTTCAGGGAAGTTTGCCTCAGCATCAGACCTTTGTCACCAAGGAAACAGTAGGAAAACCATCCATGCTTCTTTCTCAGAGTTGATGCAAGAGCAGTTCAAAAATATTTGTTTTTACTGGCTGTAAAGTCGTGGTCCCTTATTGTGTTTTTGACTTGTTTTTGATAATATTCATTCATTGAGGTATTCATTCATTCTGGTGGCAGCAACTTTTTAGTTTACCCATTCATTCATGCATCCATTCATTCATTTTAGTTGTACATATTTATTCCTAATTTTTCTTACTTGGTGTTTCCATAAATATCCTGATTTATAGCCAAGTAGTTGTATCTGTCTGTTCTTTTATATCAGAGATGGAGGTAACTGTATTTAAAATTCATGACTTTATGATATAAAACTGATTCATTTAATTATTCCTCATAATGAATGAATTAATAAAATTAATATTAATTTCCAAGTGTAGTGTTATAATTGTGTTATAAATGTGTTGGTGTAGAATGCCTATTTTATATATTGATGTCAACTTGGGGTCCACATTTTGGCCCCTGGGCTCTATACAGAAGCAGTTATCACTGTCTTTTCTCATTTCACAAACTGAAGTTTTGTATATTTATATTATATTTTAATGTATTTTGCCAGTTAGGTCTGGACATATGCTTGGCATGGAAGAATTGTGGTGGAGTGCCTCCCCCAAAAAGGAAAGGTACATTGTTGCAGATTCAACCTTTTGGGAGCAGGTAAAAGTGTCAGTAAATAATAGCTAATAAATACTATTTTGTATCATTGCAGGGAAATTAAATAAAATATTTCATTTTCAGGGCAAAAAGGCCCATTTAAAGCATTTTATCATAAATAGCGGAAAGAAGATAGGAAAAGATTGAGAAAAAGATGATAAAAATTCAAATGGGGGATGTTGTGGTTCATGGTCAGTCATCAGTGTTTCAAGGGCGTCCCATGAAAAAATTTAAAATGAAATGAATCACTAAAATTAAATTGGTAATTTTTCCAAGTTACCCCTCCAATTCACTATGTTGAATATAGTTGTGATGTTATGCTGTTCTGTTGGAGGTCATTTCAAATAAGTTCCTAACAACTGAATTAAAAGTGATTTTTAAAGCTACTGATACTCCTGTACTTGTCCCTCATTTTGCCTGTTTTTAAAAATCCCATTCCTTCCTTTTAATCTACTATTTCTCAGTTTAGAACTTTCCTATTACATGTGAACATTCAAGAGGCACAGAAATATAATCTGATATCTACTATCTATTGCCTGAATGCTGTGGCTTTGGCTCATCCTCTCATTTCTGTTGCTTGAAATGCTTGTGACCTTGGAATTTAATCATATTTGACCCATGCACTCATTGTAAGTCACTCTTGATAAGAGTGTTGGCTAAACGCTGAAAATGTAAGGCAACATCTCACTTTCCTGAAATGTAATTTGTGTTTGTGGGCTGCAACTATCAATTATTATCATTAGAAATGACCTGTGTGGTCTACAAAATGTCAGAAAATTGTGAAAAATATCGATTCATGTTTCCTAAAGCTCAAGGTGCAAACTAAAATGTCTTGCTCTGTCCTGACAGTCCAAAACACAAGGATATGTAGTTTACTATCACAGAAGATTAAATAAACATGGAAATATTCACACTTAATAAGCTGCAACCAGAAGATTTTAGTATTTTTTGTTAACAAACGAGTAGAACTAGAATTGTGACATTACACTGACACAGTACATTGCACAGGTTTCTGCATTATCTTATTTATTTTAATCACTGTCAAGTAAAAGAGTCATGATTTGAGCATCAGTGCCACAGAATATATTTTATTCTAGTCTATTCTGTTATATATTAGTCTAGTATAGACTGTAGTAGGCTAAAAAAAATGCCTAATTTGTTTATAGGTCCTTTCACATGTAAAGTAGTAGGTGGAAAACTGATTTACAATTCATGTAGGCAAACACTCTCATTAACTGCTGGTCACCTCCTCCTACTGGGTGGATTGTATGTGTAAACATGACAACCACAGGAAATGGCAGCTCAGTGTTCAGGTGTTAAACTTGAGTGTTCAAAAAGAAGAAAACAAACATGATGGATACAAAACTCTGATAAAATGTGGATTAAAGGGTGTTTTTAGCTCATACAATGTGGTGCTTCACATCAAAGGCAGTTTAAGCTGAGATCCAAAGGACATTAAACTGGCAAAATCATCAAATTCCTTAAGTGAAAACACTGTAGTAATGTTAATAGATTCAAGGCTTTTCTAATGCCCTTGCTTCCTTATGGTTTACCTGAAATGTGCCATCATGAAGTTGTTCCTCCTCTACATATACTCATTTTTAATTCAGAGTTGCCTATCATAAAAATATGCAGATTTGTTTGTATTGTCATTGTGTCTGTCATTTGTGAGGGTGATGCGATGCCTCATGAGCAAAAATGTCAGCGCACTTGCTAAACTTGTCTAATGTTCCCCTCCTTGTCAATCAATTGCCTCCACTCTCTGTCTGCTTTGCTTTTTCACTTATTAGAAATTCCTTTGGTTGTCTGGGCAGGACCACGATATTCGGTATGTAGGCAAACCCCTCAAAGAAAACCACTGGGATCTGTTAAAGGCTTATTTTTTTGGTCTCTAACTTCACACCCCTTTTTAAACAACTACGCTTTTCTTTAGTCAGAGGCAAAGTAAAGTGAAACACATGAAGGAGCTGATCTCGTCTTTGGGTTCATATTTCATTTAAATGAGCTTACTTAGTATTAAATAAGGAACAGTTTCTGGTGGATTGTATGATTCCCTTAAAGTGGAAACTAGAATAATGTTCACTGTTATTATTACTTTGACTTTAAAATAAAACAAGAAACACTCCCATCTGAAAAAGAATTACCCCCAGTGGACCTCAAAGGAAAGATCTTTGTCCCAAAAAGCTTTAAATCTGCTCAAATAAAGACACAAGAATTTCAGAGGCAACATCATTTAAATATATAAGTAATTCATTTCATAAATATGGAGCTGATAGCTGAGAGCGCAGTAAATCCATGCTATGCTATTTACAATTGTGTGCGATGTGAATAATGCAGGATTACATGCTGTGCTATTCAGTGATAAATCGCTGTGAATCTATAAATCTGCAAACACAGTTTATCTTGCTGGCCATTGATATGCATGACTGTGCATTATCCATGAGCGTAGACTGACAAAACGATAACAAAGCAGTTAAAATTATGAGCATTATTTCACATGCTGCCCAAGGCTGATTATGTCAGAGTTGACATTATGACACTGACAGTTTATTATACTGATTGTCCTCTGTTTTGTGTGATGCATCCGATCTTCTGTGTTGATTTTGCAAACTGGAATTGTTTTCGCAAAAATAGATGTTGATCTATTGCAGTGTTTTACAGTGTGTTATACTGTATTGTTGACCGCACTACATTGTATATTATGGGGAACTGTAAGTGAGGTGAGCACCCAACTATGCATGAAATGAACCAAAGGCCACCTAAAACTGTATATCTGTTATCAAGTGGTCTACAACAATTCACAAAAACTGCTTTAACTAAAATAAATAAATAAATAACAAAACATGACAGTACTTAAGTAAATACATATCACCATTTTACACACTAATTGCTGTACGCTGTGCCAGGTATGATAAGGACAGCATTTTTGTATATATCCTGGCTATGTGAGTCAGCCTTTAGTAAATTTGGCATCAGTGCAGTGTGTGACAGATGATCCCATTTGCATCACAGTTAGCGACAAGAGCGGGACTGTCAGGTGTCCTATCAACACATTTCAACAGGAAATTGGACACTTCCATTTAATCCCAGAGGAGGACTGAAAGTGTTAACCCGTCTGTGTGAAATGCATTTTATATTTTACTGTCTAGTTGATTGTGATCTTTGAGTTAAGCTCTGTTCATCATGATGATATATGCAGAGTACATGTTAACATACTGTACAGACTTAACATTTTTCTTAAGGGCTTATACTTTGTTTTGACACATGGATTGTCTTGCCTGAATGTGGGCTAAGCACCTTTGGGTGTATGTTGACACTTTAATACAAGTATTTATTCATTCATCCATTTAACACAGTGCAATGTTACTCAAACCTTTTCTAGGATTATTTCTACCCACCATGTGCCATTAGGACATGAAAGAGGAAAAAATATGGATTTACACTGGCAAATTTTGAATAAACCAAGCTGAGTACTTGCGTTCACTTCACAGACACAAGTTTCCCATCAGAAGTGACACATTCTCAGTATGTGAATGAGACCCAGGCTACCTGCCGTGTGAAGTCCATTAAATGCTGCACACTCAAGTTGATTATACTGTTCTGCAAGACATAATGTTAAGTCAGAGGAACGACAGTAGAACATCTTTCTCTGTGGCATTTAGTCTCTTCTGTGTTCTTCATGGCAGTTATCATTTTATTTTATTATGTAAACAGGAGATTCTGGTGCTGGTCACCTAAATATTTCAATAAACAGATTTCTTAAGCATACTAGAATCTATGAGTCCTACTCTACAAATCCTTTACATGTGAGCCTGCACTGTATCTCTCAGAGGTACTTGTAATAATATCAAACTGTTTAGATATTTGGTTACTGGCTTCATTTAGAAAGATGAAAAGTCATGGAAGATGTCAAGTGTCCCAGAAAGGTCCTTTCTGATAATATGCACTTTGTCTTTATCGGATAAAGAAATAAAAATACAGTAATTTGATCTGAAATAACAGTGTTTACAAAACAAATAAAGTCAACCTCCCTCTGGGCTGAATAGACAACAGCTGGCAGGACTATGTATTTATCTAACAGCACAGTCCAAATCCAATCAATCCTACAATTAAAGCAATTAGTCCTTTCACCGTTTTCATCCAGAGGCCATACAGCACTGCTCTGTGAACATTTTCCATTTGTTTTCTGGGTGTTATGTGCCAGTGCTTGACCTTGGAGGGCAGTTGGAGTAAGAAGCCACAGAGGAGGGTGGGGGGGATGTCTCTTAATTTAAACACACTTTACTTTCTGTGCCCACTGTGTTGTACAGGTCCTCAATTAATGCTGAAAAAGTTCTACACAGTAGCCAAAAAGCAATTCTCCCAATAAACAAGACAGTGTATTCACTGCCACCCAGCAAGCGTTAGGAGTCAAGGACAATGTTTGAAAATAAGCTCATACTATAGGTCACTGTACTTCCCCCAAAAGGCTATGCAATGGTGTTTTTGTTCGCAGGGAATATGGTGAATCACTGATGAACAAATCTTTAACGCTCAGAGTAGATTTGCTTCGAAAAAAAATTACTTACCTTCAGCAAGCAGGCGCACCGCATGCACAAAGGTGGGGTCCAAGCTGTTTTTCTCGGCCACCAGCTCAGGTAAGGGCTTATCTGGATGCATTATTATTAATACAGCGGACCTCTTCACCGGCCGTGCAGGTGAGACGACAGGAGTGCTGAGCGTCGGAATGCAACTATAACCCTTCCCGCTCCTGTTGTCGGGTTGCTGTAGTCTATCAGTCCCTATGAGCACCACGAGCAAAGAAAGAAAAAAGAAAGAAAAAAAAAAGAAAAAAATAGTCGTCCCAGGTCTCCAAGATGCTTGACTGGAGGCTGAGTTGTGGTTCAGAGGTGTGAGCCCATCTCTCCCACCGCTGCCTGCTGCCTCTCCTCGGCACCCCGCCAGACTGGGTCTGCAGACCGCGCTGCTCCCCGCCCCTCAGCAACATTATTGGCCATGCTCTGGGACTGGCGCTGCTGGAAATCAAAGACGCTCCCCGCTGAGCGCATACCAAGCGGACCATGTGCTTGAAGGGAATGGATAACATAAGTTAAGGTTGCACCTGGTCAGGGCTCCATTGTAGATTCAGTTGCTTTTATGGAAGTATTATGCAGCTTACGTTTCAAATACTCCCTTATGAGATATACATCCATACATTAGACTCCTACAGTAGCTATATAGTCATAGACTGTTAGATCTTAGATAAACTAAACTGAACTCATAGCCAAACTGTAAGTCAATTTAAGAGCTTAATATAAGGTTATGGTTTTAGTCAAGGGGTTTTAAAGGCTATCAGCAGAACTTGAGTAATAGCTCACTTTGATAACATATAGCTAAGCGATAACACTATATCAACAGCAAACGTTTCTTCTCCAGTGAGTTTCTCACGGCAAACTACACTGTAAGTTCCTTGAATCCCCAAGTTTCCAAAGTTACCTTGTTATTCTGGAAAACTGTGAAAAATGCTTTACATGTACATCTGCAGTGAAGTCTGAAGGCCAAAAACCCTTTTTTTTGGGTTTCTGTGCCGCTGTCCATGGTACTGAATACTGCCTGCATGCCTGAGATGTACTAGCTATTTATTTGTGCATGATGCTGTATATGTGTTTATTTCTGATGCTCAATATAATATAACATAATATGTGTTTTTATTACATGTAGTCTAGATTAAAGTAGACTAAGAGGATAAAATAGATCAAATATTATTTATTTTCCCAACATCTCTGTTTAACAGTCCAGAAATACGTTATATGTCTTGTATCCTGTTTGTTAACTTTAGTTAATATTTGATTATTTAAGTTTTCACTCATTTGTTTTGTCTTAGTTGGTCTCAAAGAATTTGTAACCCTATCCCAATTTCAGTCTCATCTCAATTACTGTTGAATTATTTGATACAGTACAGCTGCAGCATTGTGTGTCCTTCTAGGGGCAAATTAAGTCTTATTCTTTTATCAATTTTGTTTTAAATCTCCATTTAAAAAAAGGTCACACAAAAGACAATCTCTTTTTTCAAATGTTGCATCATGGCTTTAATTTTATACCAAAGCAAATATGTATACTGTAGCCATACAAAGTATTCTGATACAAGAAGATTAACCTACATTATTAATTGTTGGCTAGTAAAAGAGCAGAGCTGTAGCTGCTGATAACATTAAATGACACTGGTCCCAGACAGTATGAGAGTCAGGATAATGTTTTAAGATAAGATTTTCACCTCATGTCCTCTAAATGAAGTGGGATGGCCTAATTCAGGCTAAATGGGATCAAGTTTTTTCTTGCTTGTAAAGTGAATTACACAACAGTACCTTTGGAAGCAATGTCAGCGGTGTCAGAAATGTAAGCACTTTCAGAGACAGCATCCCATATGCAATGCCTCTTCTGTACCCTAGCTATGATATTGACTTGAGTCCTAAAGTAATATGCAGTGCAGCGCGCAGGCTGCTTTACGTACTCACAAATGAGTTCTGAGCAGAAGAGGCTGGTGAATGACCAATTTTAGTCTATTTGACCTTTAGAGTCGATGCAGACTGCACTGATCAGAATCATAAAGACTGTGGGGAAATTACAGACAATGGTGTTAACTGAATAAACATTCTTTATAATATGGTGAAAATGACACATCTTTAACCCTTTCCTACATGAATTTTTTTTGCATGGATTTTTTCCCTAAGTGTTTTTATTTCTCTTAAGGCAAGAAAAATAAATTTGAACTTAAAATGTTCCCAATCAAATTACATTAAATTACATTATAATAACATAAATAATATGATTTACAGACAAAAAAGTTACTGCAGATGAAGTGGTAGTGTATGAGATGATGCAGTGTCCACTGTGGTGGCTGAAGTGCAACCATGCCATCAAAATCCATGCTTTTCACTGTAGTGACCACTATGACTGAAAGGGTTAAAGTCATCGTCATGTAATGAGACACAACTATTTGTCTGTAAATATTGTTCATTTAGAGGTGTTCAACACATAAAGAACTAATCATAAACAGGAAAATTACCTAATTAAAAAAAAATTCTATGGACTTTATTCATTCTAAATCTCATTGTAGCTGTCTTTCATTTGACCTCTAAGGTGTCATGTAATTAAATATTAAGTATAACATTAGTTTGCTTGGGAGATTTGGAGAGTTTTTCTTTGTGCATCTTTTATGTATTTGGAAAACATTTGATTTAATGCTGTAGCTTTTGCTAATAGCTGTTCTGCCTATTTCTGGAAAAACAAGCAGGACTATATTGATGTGTGTCCTCATCAATTTTTAAATTGACGATTGAAAATGTCTGAAATGAGACACAACTTTATTTTTCTTCTTCTTTGATAGCCTAAAACAATTATTATGGTTATGGTGGCCTATGCTGTCTGTGCATTTCATGCTTGCTGAACCTTCACTGATTTAATTCTGCTTCCATAAAATGATATATGACGATGATAATCGTGCTGCTGTTACAGAGGCTACTACTAGTAATGATGACTGTTAATGTGTTTTAATCTTGCAGTCCTGTATGGCTGTATCTTTAAAGTAAATCAGGCAGACAAATACACAGGCAAACGAATACACATAAACATGGCATTAAAGAAATGCATTTTCAAATTCAAAATTTGTTTTAAGCTACATATAAACAGGGACAAAAATACTTAGTCAAAGCAGAGAGAGGAAGACTGCACTTAAAAGAAAGCATATTTCAACCATATATCATGAAGAACTACAACTATCCCCCAAGTTGATTTGATAGATTCTTACTGCTCTCTAGTGGTCAAAGTGCAGCGGTGCATATTTCACTGGTGTTTTTCAAGGATTTCATTTCTTGTTTCAATAATTTATAAAAGTGAAATTCCAGTTTGAGTTACAATCTTGTGCTAAACTGATAGGTCTCTGATCTTATTAATAATAGTTACATGAGAGAGTGAGAGTTTAGGAATGTTATTTTGCATGAATACATTTTATTTATTAGCATTATTCTGTGTGAAGAATGAAGATAGAGTAACACTGAGGGTGATGATGACAAATAAGGTGCGGGTTTGCATTGTACACACATGGCTGTCTGTTCTATGTTTTGTATCTTTGAAAAACATTTAAAAACTCTAAAAACACCATTTACCAAAATCTTTTAACACTTATTTATTATTCCAGTCAGCTGTTCTGCTAGAGGCTCCACTGCCAGATCAATGATTAACAAGATCAGCAATACAGTTTAGTGATTTATCTATTATTTACAGATGACTTGAAGGTGGTGAAACCTGCTACTGTGCAGTTTGCTCAAGTAGGAGGCCTAGACATTTTTCAGAACAAACATAATTTGATATTCCAAAGCAATCAAAGCACAGATGCAACAAAAACATTGATGATAGCTGTTTCCTATGTTGCTTTTCCAAATTCATAACAGTGGTATAGGACATTAGGTTCACTAGTTCTGTAGTGCCTTTATGGACATGCACCATTATTAATGTTATTACTTCCACCTGTGCATTTCTTTCTATGACAAGTCAAAATATCTTATATGAAAAGGTCCATTGTTAACTCTTTTCTCCTTTGACCCATGTTAGCCTGCCTTTGTCGAGCACTGGGCAACCTATACATATAGCCTATATTTATGAGAGGAACTATCAAGGATTTTTTTCTCTATGATGGCGAAGTCACGCCCTACCAATGACCAATCACACTCCTCATACCTACACCTAACCAACCCAACCAACGACGGTAACGAATACTAGCCAATCAGAGGCAGAGTAGGGCGGGTCATGACTTCGCCATCCTAGGAAAACAATATGTACAAGTACGAATTCCGTGAGTCACGTGACTATGGCGGAGTGATTGTCCAACAGGAACACTTGAAGATCAGGAAGAGGTGAGTACGAAAAGTAAGAAAAGTCAACATGTGTTTTTTTAAACAGTGAAGTGTGATTCAAACAGGCGTGCAGCATGAATGACAGACAGCTGCTGTGTGATTCACGACTTTAGTGTGATCAGCACTGAAAATATAGATCCATTTAAGTTAGTGGTTATGAAAGTGTCGCCTACGTACATCGATAGTCATCCATACAATATTGTTGCAATGTTGATATGGAAGTTTTGGTTAAAAAAATCATGATATTTGGTTTTGTCCATATTGCTCAGCCCTGGCTCATACAGTTTAATACTGAGTTTACTTTTGGTAATATTATGCTACCTAGTACCTTGATCTTGTGGTGTGAGTCTGTTTCCGTACTGAAGAATAGATCCTGAATTAATCTATAACTGACATGCCTGGCACAAAATCCCCATTCATAACCAATTCAAACTAACCCCTTTGACAAAGGTGCAGAGGTTTTATGACCATCTTATAAAGGCTTCCCACAATCATTTCCACAGTAATTAAAAATACTACTTTTGAATAACTGTAGCTACAAGCATGGTTTTGAATTAAATATCCAAAATATATTTTTTTAGATGATTTTGCTTTTTGTTACCTGTACTTGAATTTCAGGGTTGTTTATTGTTCTCATTCACATAGATTTGACATGAAATGGAATACTAAAAATTTAAGGTCTTGGAGAAGTGTTACTAAACTTGGATGATGAACATAGATATTAGATATTATATTAGATATCTATTAAATATATATTCCCTATTTTTTCCAATGAACCTACTTTGTCTTTTTCTTGCAGGAGTGTGAAGATGACAGCAGTTGTAGTTGTGCACGGTGGGGCTTGGGCCATACCTGACGATCTCGCCAAGGCCTCTGTTGATGGAGTGAAGGCTGCAGCATGTGAAGGGTTTTCTGTGCTGAAAAGAGGAGGAAGTGCACTGGACGCTGTGGAGTCAGCTGTGAAGGCACTGGAAGATAACACAGTGTTTAATGCAGGTATATAGCATTATTCTTTTTTTTATTAGTTTAAAATTTTAGAAGCAGAAACTCCCTGTTTCACTCTGATAAATCAAGTAAGCATACTGCTTCCCCTCACCTGTCAGCACAGCAGCAAATCACCAGCCTTTTTTTAATGCATCTTAATCTGCAGCACAATGTCTCCATCTCCTGGTGCTGATGCAAATATCCACACACCACCACCTACCTCTGGGTGAGGGAAGGATACATTGCTGACTTATTATGGGACTCATCCTCATAATCTGGTATTATCCCAGATGGAGTCTGCACCAAAATCTAATCTACGTTTTAGATTATGTCTGGAAACTGTGCTGCCCTGCCTGAACTGTATTCCCCCCCCCCCTAAATAACATTCAGTAAGACTTTTCCCAGATATGAACAACCCAAACTATTGTGCAAAATGCCACACTGCTGCTGCTTAAATTAATGTCTGATATTTTGGGGGGATAAGTATAAAAGTCAGTCCAGGACTGACAAAGACAACAACATAATTACAGAACAGAACCTCATAGTCCCTGGATCCCACCCCCACCTTTAAATGACCTCCTGACAAAGCTTAATCCCTGGCCCACATGTCACAATAGGCTAAAATAAATTAAAAGTTGAACCTAAAATAAAATATATATCAGCCTTACATATTTTCAGTCAAAGTCTTTTTTTAATTTGAATTTTTACTAATGCCAAACAAAGAATGATACGGTCCTTCCAGACAATTCTGTGTAAAACTACTATATGGATCTGAGAAGCTGACCACATCGAAACTCTTGGACTACATTTCATGCATTGAGCAATTATTTTGGATGGGTGAAGTATCAGTCACTAGTACTGTGCTGCGTTGCTGCTTCAGTGTTGTTTTGCCTCCACCATGTGGACATGTGTAGATGTGGCATGTAACTTACAATTGAATACATGGAAATTGAGGAAAAGTTAGATTGAAACATTTTTAAAGCATTTTTGGGCATTTTAAGCTTTTGTTACAGACAGTGGAGAGAGGACAGGAAATAATAGATGCAACAAAGTTCCCTTAGTCACACTGGAAGATGGTTGTTGCACTTTATGTTTGCTGCATCAACCCCTGAGCTATGGTGCCCCCCCCCAAAAAAAAGATTTACCTGAGATTTAATTGACAGATTGATCAAGCAAATAGATTTTTGAGATTTTTAGTGTTGGCAAAGGTTTGCACCCCACTATGTGTCCTACAGTTCACAATTGTTCTAAACACATTACTGGCTCCATCAGTTGTGCATTGAAAGCTCAACCAAACATTTTTCTCAGCTGTTGTTTAGGTTAGTGACTAAATGTGACATGTATTTATAGGGCACGGAGCAGCATTAAATATGGAGGGGGAAGTGGAGCTGGATGCCATCATCATGGATGGAAGGACACTTGCCAGTGGTGCTGTGTCTTCAGTGAAGAACATTGCCAACCCTGTGTCACTGGCACGGGCAGTGATGGAAAAGGTGTTGTCTTAAATAACCGATTTTTGTCGCTATTTAAATAAACAATTGCTTCATTGATTATCAATGGTTAGAAAGGAAGTGATTTGGATCATGTTTATAATGCCTAACAATATTTGAGTCCAATGGTCCATTTGTCATTCCTTAAAAAAAATCTTAATTCTAGAGACTAATACACTTTCATTAATAAAATTAAATTGTTGTGTATCAAAAGTTACCAAAAAAGTAATTATTATTTATCCTGAAAATTATGTAATGTTTAGGGAGCTTAAACTGGATTAACTCGTAGGGAAATTGTATGGCAGAGAAATAGCAAATTCTCGTGTGAATTCTTGTTATCTGAAGAATTATATGATTTATTCATCTCAGACTGACCACATCATGCTGACAGGGAGAGGAGCAAACCTATTTGCAGAGAGCATCGGTGTGGTCACAGTTCCCACTCATACACTGGTTACCCAGTATGAGAGAAAAGAATGGGAGAAGCACAAGGGTTATGTTACAGGTGTGATGGAAGATTTCAACTCTCAGTGGTAAGTTCTGACTTTATTTTGATCCCTTTCTGCCTGCACTTACATTTGTTCATAAATTTCAAGACAACATCCTTTCAGACTGAACAGCGCTGACACCATTCTGACAAACATAAACTCTCTCTTTTCAGAGAATGTAGAGCATGTCGAAAAGCATAATTGTATGCTGTCCTCTTCAAACCACATTAACTGGATTTTTATGTTTACTTTGCCCAAAACTGACAGTAACACTGCAAACCCTTTCATTAACGTTGAATCACAATGTGACTTTGACTCCATTAAGCTGAGATTCATTAAATGGGATGACTTCTAGGTAAATGCCTACTCAATATCAACCAGCCACTTATTCTGAAAAAGTAGAAAAATGTTTTCAGTAAATGAGCTCTGCACATTCAAATGCTCGATGCATTTATATTGGGCGATAGCAAATGAGAGGAACCGTCAGCTACAATAGTAATAAAATATATCCACTTTCTTTGGTGAGTGTGTTATAGTTTACAGCAGTGAATCCCTTCCTGACATTACATTATTCTGTTCCTTAAAGTTGAAATAGAAAAGGTGCACTGTCTAAATCCGTCTGACTAATCTTAACACTTAACTCATGTACATTTCAAACGTGGTGGATGAACGTATATGTACATTGTGTATTTGATAATATAACTTTTCCTCATTCCAGGGCTCATGATACTGTTGGTGCAGTTGCTGTGGATTGTGCCGGAAATGTGGCATGTGCAACATCAACTGGAGGGATCCGAAATAAAATGGTCGGCAGAGTAGGAGACTCTCCAATTATTGGTATGATTAAATTTACTTGCACTTTCTCAGAAAGCATTTTCGCTGTCTGTAACACCATCAACTGCATCTAATATTTGTGAAGTAAATACCATCAACTGCAGTGTCAAATTGCTCTTAGCATTTGTTTGAAAAAGACTTCATAATAGTAGCCAGTGTGTGCATCTCAGCCTGCTGTTCAGCCCTCAGCAATCTGCACTACTTATTTCTTTCAGATATGATCACTTTTGGTTGTACTAGGAAGTGATGGTGATAGTGAAGCCCAGGATAACTAATGGACACGTCTATGCAAAAGATTTTGTAGGATAAATTCACCACATTGTTCTGTCATCACTCCCTGCCACCGTGTGACCATTCAGAATAACTGATGTTAGTAACTACATCAGCAATTTAGAAAAAGACTCATTAATTGATGTCAGAAAACTGTGATAAATGTTGCAGGTCCACTCACCATTTAAGTTATGTTGAGTAATAAATACTGATGGACCAGTAATACGCTAGAGTTGTGATAATACACAGAGCTTTATCACCCAAGTTCTTACTATATAATAGGTTTATCTTTTTATGAACCAAATCACATTTTATCAAGCAGTAAATTTCTTATTAAAACAGGTTAAGATTTAAGACTAAATCTTTCAATGGAATTATCTTTCAACTCTGTTAACATTCACTGTTTGTTGAGTTTCACTCTGTTAAGGGACAACAATGTGTGAAAATTCATTATGCATATTAAAAATACTTGATTTAATAACCTTTTAAAATGTTCTCCTTTGTAAATAAGGTTGTGGAGGATACGCAGACAATTTCAGTGGTGCAGTGTCTTGTACCGGCCATGGAGAGTCCATCCTTAAAGTCACACTGGCCAGACTCATTCTTTCACATATTGAACAAGGTTAAGTATCACACTTGATGCATTGCTCCTGAATATTTAACCTCATGTATAGTATTTGGGGTCACTTTACTTACTTTACTTACTTTACTCTCTATGTGTTTACAGTGCTTTTGCCAAATTAAATGATCTTGAAGTTTTTAGACCACATATTCACGTATTCAAAAATGTTATTTGTTTGTTGACTATTTCATGTTTTCATGTTCTCCTCTTCTCCCACTCAGGTAAATCAGTAGAAGATGCTTCACAGTTGTCCCTGCGCTACATGGGAGAGCGTGTCCGGGGTGCAGGAGGAGCTATTGTAGTTTCTCAATCAGGGCGGTGGGCAGCCACATTTTCAACAGAGCGAATGGCTTGGGCAGCTGTGGAACAAGATGTTCTGTGGTATGGTTTAGACCCAAATGAAAGAATAAAAGAGCAGTTGTCCCAGTAACCATTTTAACAGTTTTTATCCTTATTAGTCATAGTACTGATCCATGCAATAGAGAAATGTATTTCACATGTTTTCTACTAATTGTCTATCATTTGTTGTCTGTAGACAAATCAAATAATGAATCATTTCTTCCAGGCTTCAGGTGTACAGTGACACATACATTGTAACATATAGATTATGAATATTACAGTATACAAGTCTCAAGATCTGAGACATTTTAATATTTAGTTAATACAGCTGATAGCTGAATCTCTGATTCTCTGACATACATAAAATCAGAGCAAAGAACTGCAGCACTGGTTTGAAGTGGATTCTGGCCATAGTGTAAATTTAAAAAAAATTCAACTTAAGCAACTTGTTTGATTAGTGGTTTTCAGTTCTGGGCCTTGGAATGAAGACATCTGCTGGTTTTCAGTGCTGCCATATGCTTAGTGGATAACTAGTGGATAGGATAGAAAACCTACTGTCATCCTGGGAGTCCCTCTCACTTTTATTAATTGTTTATTTGATTAGTAGATAATCAATAACAAAGACTGAGTTTAAAGCTGAGCCTGTGAAATGTTACTTACTTTTTTCCCCCACCAAATGTTTTTCAGTGTCTTAAAAAGTTGTTTGTTGGTGCTCTTCAAGCACCTCTAGTAAAATGGACTGTTACCAGGTTCTTAACATAACAATGGCCTCATGCATGAGCCTCTACTTCATTGTTGGCCTTGCTTCATCCTTTGAAACAATGGCTGCTCAACCAAGAACAAAATTCCTGCTGTATGCAAGTGTGAATCAGAATTATAATTTGATAGTAGGATCATTTGCTCCCATTGTGACTGAAGATGTAGGGGCTGCTCTGAATGGCTGATCTGCCCCTTTATTTAAAAAGTGGTTAAAGAGAAAAGCACC
Source organism: Scomber scombrus (assembly GCF_963691925.1). Classification (NCBI taxonomy): domain Eukaryota; kingdom Metazoa; phylum Chordata; class Actinopteri; order Scombriformes; family Scombridae; genus Scomber; species Scomber scombrus. Next base: position 12,839,598 of record NC_084981.1, on the reverse strand, counting down.
AGTTTCATGTTCTTAGAGCACACACTTACAACAATATCACCTCCTAGACTGAACAATTTATTTGTAGAATTTGTAGTAACTTTTTTTTTAAAACTAATGTTGCATTAAAATAATATTGTTAAACACAAAAAATAATGTTGCTCAAATTGTCACAACATCTCTTATGTAAAATTAATTCATGTGCATTTACAATTTTAGTGATTGCATTGTATATTGGGTTACTTAAAAAATATATCTGATTGTGTGATTTTCTAAAATGATTAAAAGTTCACAGGTTCTCAAGTCTGTCTTTAGAAAATAGCCAGGTGCTCCTAAACACTGAAAATCTTGCCCACATTTTGAGCAAAAGTGTAATTAAAAGTTTGTCAGAAGCTAATGCAAAACTTCAGCTGAGTTAGTTAAATCAAGTTGATATCTTCCACAGTTACAGACTTTTTAGTGACTGCCCTTTTTGTGTCTTGATGGTAAGCATTTTGTTATTCAGCTGCAGTGGAAGGGATCATAGCAAAACATAGAATTTTGCACTAAAAATAAATAATTGATTTGGCTACTATGGACAGCAGGAGCTCCTCATTTTCTTTAAATAAACGTTTAAATAGGCTACGTTTTTGCATGAGAGGACTGGATTTTATCCCCGATCATTTACATTGAAAGTGCATTATGGTCAGTATGAACAGGAGGAATTGTTATGACAATGTGTGCACCTGACAATTGCCTTAGGATCGACTTGGAAAACAGTGACCTCATCCATTAAGTTGAAAATCCTGTTGACACCATATGTGTCTTATTTTACACGAAGAAAAAAAATGCAATTACTGTAGTATTATGAACACTGTATAAATGATTAATTCTCCTTATTTCACTTTGACACTCTTGAAATAAAGTAAACAAATGAACAGATGTGCACATGTGGAGCCTCTTCCTTATCCGTGTGGGAGTCCTTTTTTCCACATTGCCTGAAGGTGATTGTCATGGCTGGATCTACCATACGGGCAGAAAGGGGAAAACAATTGTGCGCGCTTTTTATTTTATTTTTATTTTTTGGGGCTCCACAGAAATAGAACTCAAGGCTTGACCCATTCTCTTGATGTAAATCGTTATAGTCGATTAGGCACCTAGTAAGTCCAAAATAAAATAGATAACCGCAGCGTTATCTAGTGGGAATACAATTAAAGTTGTTTCCAAGAAAGTTAAGTCTCATGATTAACTGTTTCTAATAAGTAGCCTTTTCAAACAGGCTAAAAATGAATAAGAGGAATATTTTTTTGGGGGGGGGGGCGGTTACTAATTCAGCCTTGGTGATTGCATTTGAAAAGTGGACCAAAAACAGCCCATTTTGCTCTTATACACAATTAACTTCCCTGAACTCTTTCCACAGAAGTGTAGAGAGAACATCGTAAAGTAAATGTGTATCTTATGTGTTGTGTGTGTGCATTTTGTTGCTGTGCTACCTATAAACACAAGACACGTGACAAACATCGCTGGCTGTCAGGGGCTTTGCAGCAACGGGACGAATGACGGCAGAGTTAATAGAGGAAGTTACTGGGAGCTGCTGTGCTAGTATGTAACCTTACAGGAATTGGACACGGCGTTGCAGTGAAAAGGGGTAAGAGTCTTGTAAATATGAAGCCCCCTAAATATCTAACAGCAAAAGTTGGAGGATATGCATGTGGGCGTGATCATCTAACTAGCAGCAGCAGCAGCAGCAGCATCCAGGCTACAAGTAAACTTGGTTTGTAAGGCCTGTGCTAACGCGAGCTAGCCAACCTGGCTGACAGATTTAGCACCGAGCTGTCTTGACTTCGTATTTAACGCATTTTGTGCAACATATTTATGCATTTTTTAGCACACGTGTTTGTTGTTAGCACGCAAACGGAGCTAACGCAGCCGCTTTAGGTATAGAGTTGCCTTGGGTGGCAACTTCCTCCACAAGTTAGCGTTAGCCTGCTAACATGTCAGCGGATTGTTGTTAGCCGTGCAATGCTAACAGCTAACTAGCAAACAACTCTGTGGAACCAACATAAACTAGTCGCTTCTGTGTGTACATGAATTTATATCAGGTGAAATTAAATAGTGTCGTCAAGTAACATGCACCCCACTGTAAACTAATTTAGCATAGTTTGTGTTTATACACTATTAAGCTCTGTCCTGTTTCAGGTGCAACTTAACTTATTTGCCTGCCAGACGTTACATTACAGGTAATTTAACATTAAGTTTGCAAAAAAAAAATTGTTCACGAACACTTATAAAAATAGATGTCTGGTAATGCCCATATGTCTACTATGTAAACCTCGATGTCCCACTGTCGACGTTCTCTTTACGTTGCTGGAGGATAGCAATCCATTAAGCATTTACAGCTGATGCAAGGAGCACAGAGGAGAAGTTTTTAGCTGCGTTGTCAAGTTATGTTTAACAACTATGATATTTATCTAATGAACAGTAATGTATCAAACATGACAGTTATCTTCTACAGACTATACACAAGCACTTTCTGTAACTTAATTATTGATGTAACTTTATTAATACTATATGCTTTGCTGTACATACATGCACATCATTTCTCAAATAGTAGTTTTTCCTCAGATAAGATTGAAGACATGTTCAGTTTAGATTAGACCACAATGGTCCCCTGAGCCTGGTGAAGTGCGCTGCACTGCTGGGATGATGCTCATGGTATCTATGGTAGCTATATTAAGCATGAAAAAACATTAGATGCCTGCTTCCCATGCAGTGTAACATGTGATGGTTTCACCTATTTATTGACATTCCTTGCACATCTTTCTGAACATTATTGTGTCATGTTTGAATACATTTAGAGAAGGGTCAAATTCCTTGTAACATACTTGGTCAATAAATATTCTGCCTCTGCTTGCGTTGTTTCCATACAGGAAGGCAGCAGCATTCATGGATATTGTGGACACCTTTAACCATTTAATACCCAGTGACCAGTTGGATGACTCCCTGATAATAGGCCAGAACTTGGAATGTGAAGCCAGTAATGAGTTTGGGACAGGTGTCCAACTGGAAGATTCACTGAAGAACATGCTCAGTGACAAAGATCCCATGTTTGGATGTGCAAGTGCTCAGTTCAATCTGCTGGACAATGAGGACTCCACTTTTCCAATTCCTGGCTCAACAGGTTTGTCCACAGACAGAACGAGTGTGTAAAAAAAAAAAAAATCCACATGTGGTTTCATATCTTGACTCTATTCCACATCAAAGTAACATATTCTATCACCTAAGATGTTATAAAAAGCTACTCACAATGAACTGGCAAAAACGCACATGCAGATAGTGTTGAGCATGAAATGACTCATTCGGTTTGCAGCAGTGATGGTTTTCTGTGGCGTTTGTGCTCAGATCTTGATTTTACTGTTTAGGCGATGGGAAAAGAAAACTACCAAGGTCTCCTTAGATTTAGATAGGCAGGTAAAATCCTGACCTTGTTATAAATGCCTGTATGAACACAAACACTTTAATGTCATTGTTAAGAAATATAATTACAGTTAGATATTACAAAATTCAAACAGTATTTGTTTTACTAGATTATTTGTATTTATTTATTTATTGTTCTTGGTGAATAAGTTTTGTATTTCCGAAAGATGAAACAGTTGAAGGAAATTACACTCCAAGAATGAGTTTGTTGATGTGCCAGTGTCAGACAAATTACTTTTCAGTTGTTGTGATTGGCTGCTGCTGTTTAAGACTGTTCTCTAGTAAATAATTTGTCCCTTACATAGATACATTAGAAGATAAACTTCCTTTGTTTGTTTTGTTTTCTTGTGGCAGGTCTCGATGATGGTTCAGCATCCACAGGGCTCAGCGGTGAACTGACAGTTGCAGAGACTACACAAGTCAAGCGGCCTGTTGGCAGGCCAAAGAGACGTCCTTGTAATTTAGAATTAGGTAAGCTTGTGTTTATTTAGATTCCTGTGTCCACCACATGAAACCTGTGAATTAAAATATGGGTCGACACGTTTTCATGTTTTGCTTCCTCTCATTAAAACAGAACATAGTGGCAGTCCACAACCTGCTAAATCACCCACCAACACCATGATCAGAGGAAGACCAGGAAGGAAACCAGCCAACAGGCTACAGAAGTCTTTTCTGATTGAGAAAGGAGTTAAAGGCCCCCAGCTGAAGAAAGAATTAAATCTGGGAGGGCGTATTAATGTTAATGATCTTGATGGTGGATTATGGCTAAAACCTTCAGTTGTTTTGAGACGATTGACTGTCACAATTGGAGGATTTAAGATTGAGTTACTTCCAGGACCCTCTTACACACAAAATATTGATGCAAGCTTTGCGGAAGGTTTGACGTATGGTGGGGACATAGGGTTTGCCGTGTTGCCTGATGATACTGTCAATGTACAAAATCCCGTACCTGAGAGTGTGGCAGTGACGGATGTAAGTGAGAAGAGCTCTGCTGATGATGCACCTCTTGGGCTGGGCCCGTATGTGAATCCTAATGACGTGCAGACAGCCAACGGGACTGTACTGGAAAGTGCCTGCACACAAGAGACAGCACTTGACAATCAGAGTGCATCTGAAAAGCACAAGCCAGCCGATAAAGAAAAAGATGACATCAAACAGCCACAAGACGATGAGAAAAACGTGACTACTGTTAGTAATGAGACTGATGTTAAGGAAAAGCAACAGACTGTGGACACAAATCAGCTTAATCTTAAGCAAGGACTGACTTCTAATAAGAATAAGACTTTGGTTTCATGTAAACCAAGCAACATGATTAAGGGATCTAAAGTGTCACAAAATATGCCATCCAAAGCCATCCAAAGAGGAGACCTGCACAAAATTAAATCTCTAAAGGAAAAGAAAAGCATTGCACCTTTAAAAAGGCCTGGAGATAACACCCCGAGTGAGCCTGCTAATAAAGTGCAAAAGATACAAGGTGCAGGAGATCCTAAAGCGAAGCCAAAGTTGACAACTACCACGAGCCCTACAAGCAAGAAGATCCCAGCATCTGGCAACCGTGTTAATGATCAGCAGAGTCCAACCAAACCTGCTCATTCTCACAATAGCTCCAAAGTTGATACTGCTCAGCCGACTCACAGCCGTCCAGGCCTTTCTTTAAAAACACCTGAAGAAGGAGGGCAGGAAAAGTCTAAAATAAAAAAGCCAGAAAAGATCCTTCAAAGACAAAAAAGTAAAAATGCGAGAAGCATCTCTGTGGACGAGCCACAGCTGTTTATCCCAGATAACGCTCCTGCTGTGAAGAGGGAAAGTGCTGATGAGCAGCCTGCTAACAGTGAGACTGTATGGGATGGAAACAACTGCTGTGGTCTGTGCAAGAAGCACCATAACAACATGTAAGTGTGCACTTCCCCTATATATAGAGACATACAATATAAGAGTTCCAGTCAAGGCAATTTCATTATTTAGACTTAATGAATGTGTATTGTAGGGATAACTTGATAGAAAAAGGTTTTTAATTTGACAACTGTTGTTTTCCATTTGTGCACACTAAATCACTTTTTCTTATGGCAGCATAGACTATTTTAAGGGTTTTGGGAGTTTAAACAAAAGATGTGATGATAAAAGCTGAAACTAAAACATATTTTTGTTATCAGTTAATCTGCAGGTTACTTGCCTGATAAAAGGATTAATTGTTTTATCTGTAAAACATCAGGAAAGTGTGAAAAATGCCCATTACAGTTTCCTAGATCACAACATGAATTATTCAAATTGCTTTGTTGATGTGATGAGCAGTGCAAAACATGAAGATTTTCCGTTCACTATAAGAAAATGAAACATGTCACATTTGAGAAGCTATAATCATTCAATGTATTGCATTTTGTTTGGAAAAATTGCTTTAATGTTTAATCAAGCATCAAAATAGTAAAAATAATAATACATTTTTTTTTATCAGCTAATCAATGAATTGCAGCTCTAATGATTATGATGGGGAATTGAAAGCCAGTGAACCACAGCATTTACACAATTGTGTGGGCTGAGGAGGAAGTCTCTTTATTAAACAAAAGACCCTGGGACTGCGTTAGTCAAATGCTCTGTTTGGTTTTAAATGAGCAGGTGTTTGAATAAACAAAAAAAGGCATTTAAATATTGTTCTCAGTTTTTGTTCTGTGGCAGAGTGCATTCAGGTGCTGACAATGATCATTTGCAAACACACCTCTAAAAATTGCATGGCTTTTTTTTCAGGTTCATGGTAGGCTGCGGTCGCTGTGACGATTGGTTCCACGGTGACTGTGTTGGCCTTGACCTGACGAAAGTGAGTGAAATGGAGGAGGAGGACCAGATGTACGTGTGCTTGAAGTGCTGTGAGGATGAAAGCACAAAGGTGGAGCCCGAGGCCCAGAGCACAGCCAAACCAGAAGCAAAAATTGAAGTACAGGACCATAAGCTGCCCCCCAAACCTAAACCTAAGCCAGGACCCCCCCAGGCACTCACATCAGGAGGAGTCAGACCAGTAAGAAAGGTAAGTCATGTCATTTTTCTAATGAAGCTGTTTGTGTTTTAAAGAAATGTAAATATTTTATTTAAAAAGGATATTTTGTTGTGTTTCCCCCAGCTAATTCATCCTCTGATATTAATCATAGCCAGTGTTACCACTAAACAAGGGTTTGTTGTTTTTTTGCTTTGACTTTGCCTGCACAGAAGGCTTTCACATGGGAGTGTGGTTAACACGGTGTAGCCTACTCACCAAGCTTTAGGACAGGTTGTCACATAAAACTCACTTGTTTTCTAAAGGTGTCAATCTGGATTTTTTTTAATCGTTTAACATTTCATATGTAATATCGTCCTGTTTTGTTTTGTTAAAATATGATTTCTAAATATATTGCAGCATTAATAATTGGGCCTTTTGCATTTCTCTGATAAAACAGGACCCTGATAGAAGGCAGTCCACAGACGCGAAAGAAGGAGCTCATAAAACAGGTATTTCTTTAAGGGTTGTTATTGAAAACAAATGCATATATCATACTTTTGGCTTTTTCTAATATGCTGAGGTAAGTTAATGGCTAGACTGGGTTTACTGGTTTCATGGTTCAATGTCACTGCTAATATTTTTGCTACAGGTGTTTATTACTTAAATATATTCATAAATATTTATAGTGCCAGTTCAGAAAGAAATGTGACAGATTTCATCACCAAATGCGCCACATATTTACACTGTATATCTGCACCTCATTAGAAAAAAGCACATAAACTAACATTTTAAAAAACAATTTAACCCTATGTTGATGCCAGGTTTAAAACCTCTTGATACAGCCTGATTTTGTCATAACCTCCCCAAAACCCTGACACTGTTGATATTTACAAACATAGTTCACAGAAAATGTCAACAGTGTTAGGAGGACATTTTTTTGATTTTGAAATACTGTTGAGCATAATTTAAAAAAAGATCAGGGAGTGGATCTGTAGGGTCTCATAAAATAGCTGTAAGCAATCTGTGTTGTGTCAGTTCTGTTTTGGATGGGATGAACCCCATCTACAACTCGATTTGTTTACATTCTTTGTTCAATTCCAGATTAAAAAATACCAGTGACCTTTGTTACAGATTAGAAAACAGCAGAAAATTCAAACATGTCAACCATGCATGTCACATTTGTGTGTTGTTAACTCTGCATCAAATCTTTAATATTTCGTCATCCTTTTGGATTCATCTCATTACATTGTTCATTCAGTACATACTGCTCATTACATTTTGTCATTCTGTCTTCAAAGGTGTTCACATGAAACTAGAGACAAGAAGTAAGACTCCATCTTCAAAGAAACCTGCATCTGTTGAAGAAATTAGGCGGAGTGTGCGAGAATCTCTCAAAGAAATCCTCATTCAGAGGTAGGTATTTCCTGAGTAGGAGTTATTTAAAGTTGTAGTCGTGTAAATGCTAAAATGTGCATTTGCCTATGTATTCTAAAGCTTTACAAACAAGTGTACCAAATATGTGAGGCTTTCTACATTGCAGGTTGAAGGAGTCTGATTTGAAGGTCTCAGTGGAGAAAGCTTCTGAAGTTGCCAAGAAGACGGAGAGAGAGCTTTTTCATTTATATAAAGACACTGAAAACAAATACAAGAACAAGTATAGAAGCTTAATGTTTAACCTCAAAGATACTAAAAATAATGTAAGTACAGTTTTGTACTATTTACATGCACATTTCTCAGTGCTGTATTTCCTGTTTAATACAAAGCTACTTACACTTGTTTTCTTTTATTTATTTAAATTGTACTTTTTAGGTCCTCTTCAAGAGGGTTCTCAAGGGGGAAATATCTCCTGCTAATCTAATCCGAATGAGTCCCGAGGAACTGGCCTCAAAAGAACTGGCTGCCTGGCGACAAAGAGAGAATCGACATGTGAGTAACGCGCAGATCATTTCTGTAGTTGCCCTCAAATCCTATTGCATTCATTCAAACAAATAGCGTACAATGGGCTTCATTCACTAGCATGTGTATAGAAAATGTTCTTACTTAGAGCACAAAATAAGTTTGGACGCAAAATAACTGTTGAATTCATGATACATGCTCACCAGCCAATTTAGTTCATGCCACTGTCCATATGTTAGTGAATCAGAATCACAGCGTACTGCCTAGCCCCTATTGCTTTACATAATGAAACATGTATGCGTAGAGGTGTATAATGGAGAAAGTGGAGAAGTTGTTTTAAGAGCAGAAGAATTTCATCACTTAGAAAAATTAATTCTCAGGAGTGATGATGGTTTAAAAAAAACAAAAAGGGACTGTGGCTCAGGTAAAAAAGACATGGTTTGAAGCGGAAAAAAACAAAACAATAATAGATAAGAAAAAAATAAAGAAACATGTGGAGGACAGGGACCACCTGATCTGACAGCTCAAGATGAGACACTCATCGTAATTATTGGACAAACATCCATAATTGGGATACTTCCAAGAAATGAGGGTGAAAGTGATGACATCCAGCAAATACTTTCATTTTCAGAGGTAATTTATTTCATAATTGTAAGGTGATATTTTCAATTTCCTGTTTTTTGAAATCAACAAGCACAATACAGTCCAAGTAACATTTACATTTTACTCAAATGAAAATGGTGGATGGCATGCCATCGACCTCTCACTCCCAGCTGCCAGCCACACAGTCCACTTTCCAATTCACAGCCCAGGAATCTCGTCAGTATGCCCGCGCCCTCAACCAGCCTGTAGCAACAGGCTTTAAAGACATTAATGAAACGCTGAAAAAATTATTAAATAAGTGCATGTTCTGAAGTGTTCTGTGCATTACAAAAATGTAGATACGCTCCAGACATGAAAAAGTAAGTCATTTCATAACAGTATTGTTCAGTTTTCCATTTTAAATTTAGGCATTTCAACTTATCATTAGAGACGCTGCATTAAGTCATGGCAAGCCTGAATGGCAGCAGTACTGGGAGGTGCGTCATGTGGCCTGCAGTCTAGTTGTGGTTCTGTTCCAGGTGGTAGAGGAATGCCATGAGCCATTACAATGTTGGGGTATGAAGGAGTTTGCCACCAGCTGTGTCCAGACGTATCCAATGGCCCTTGAGCAGCCCAAAGGCACGCTCTTTTACATGTGGCCATGGACATGGTTGTAGCACACCTCTTGAGGGGTTACGGGATTGACAAATAGGGTCATCAGCCATGGCCATATCCCCAGTCACGTAGACATTATAAAATACTTTAGCATAAACAGAATAGATTGTTTAGATTTAATAGCCCACATAAAAGATCCTCACTAACAAGCTATCCATCTCTCACAGCCCCTGCCTCCAAATGCTTTCCCACTGTGCTGTTGTAAAATGAAGGAGCTCTGGGTACCTCCTGGCCAGCGGGCCACAATGTTGAGTATGTGGCAGTCAGTATCACAGATTACCTGTACGTTGATGGAATGGTAATTTTTCCAGTTCATAAATCGGATGGTGGGTAGATCGAGCTTTGATGCGCATGTGGGTGCAGTCAATTGCTCTAATAGTTATTGGCAGTCCAGCAATGCCATGAAACCCCCTCTTTACATTACTCTGATGTTGTTCATCATGAGGGAATTTAATATGCTCAGGTCATTCTTATGATGCCATTTAAAACCTTTGGGATGGCACAGCTCAGATAAGGTTGCAAAATCCCGGCCTGATCTGTTATTTCCCTCTGAAATGACCCTGTAGCCAGAAAACTCATGAGAGACAGGACTTGAACAGGATAAGGTATTGGGTGGGAGTGGTGTGTCTGATGACTTCGATGCTGTTCCAGGGAATAGCATAGTTGCAGCAAAAACTCTGTAGTCGGGAACGACTGATAAGAGATTCGTCACTCTCTGCTAACATGTGAAGATGTGCCCTCTCCTAAAGGCACGGGCTGCAATATCTTCCAACAAGGCTAGATATGCTATCTTAGCACTTGCTTGGAGGTAAATTGCAATCATTGGCCACTTATGCACAATTTCAGGGCACTAGGAATTGGTGGGAGTCGCTGATCTTTATAGGCCAAGTCCAATAAAAACCAAACTCTCATATACTCAATTGTAAGATAGGATTCGGAAACTCAGTTTATATGGTTGTATATTTTAAATGATGACAATAATTGATTTCATAGTTATTTAATGCATTTGGCCAAAGCATTAGTAAATAAACCGTTTTAAAATATTATTGTCTATTAGAGCTTTTTTCATGAGTGCAGTTTTAATATGCTGTGCATTTAGTTAAAAGGTGTGTTTACATTTTCTAAGACAGCCAAGCTTCATCATTTGTGTGTATGCATGCTGTGAGGCAGTTATAAATGCAGGTAAGAAATATATTGCATGAATCCTGGATTTGTGAGTAAAATGTTTGTACGCACAGTTTAAGCACAGATTTGTGTGTACACACTGTTTGTGAATGAGGCCCAATGGTTCTTAAGTGAAGTTAAGATCATCAGGTAGTTGCCCTTTTCAGTTCTTAGTAAACAAAAAATGTAATATTTTAACTAATATCTTCCATGTTTGAGATATAAAACTTTTTTTCGTTTTTCCAGACAATTGAAATGATTGAAAAGGAGCAAAGAGAGGCAGAGAGACGGCCAATCACTAAGATCACACACAAAGGGGAAATTGAAATTGAGAGCCAAGAACCAGTGAAAGCACCTGAACCTATAGAGGTAAGCCACAAGCCAAACATGAACACTGCATTACACTCAGCGGCCACTTCATTAGGTGCACCTGTGCAGTCTAATGCAATCCAATACAACAGCTCTGCCATAAATTCTGCATTTATTAAGCATATGCATTTTCAGTTCTTGCTGATATTGTCAAAAAGGTAATAATTTTACTTGATGTTTATTAATGTGGTTAATGTGATGTTGGTGTGCATACTTGAGGGGGGCATAATATTAGGAATCCTTTTCAAGATAATACAATCCAGTACAACACCACCCACTATGACCTCAATAATAAACAAAGTACAATTATCACCTTTCTGGCAGTGTCAAAAAAACTGAAAATGTTTAATCTTTGTAAAAGCAGAATTTATGGCAGCGCTGTTATATTGGATTGCATTAGGTTGTACAGGTGTACCTAATGAAGTCGCTAGTAAGGCGATGAGGTGTCTAATTTAATTTATTTTTTCCAGCTCGAGTCTGCCCCCAAAGCAACAGAAGTCTCAGCAGAACCTCCAAAAACCCCAGAAATGAAAGAAGAGAGTACCAAGACAGAAAAAGACACTACCAACCAACACAAGTCTCACTTATTTGACCTACACTGCAAAATTTGCACAGGTATACATCTTGATCTCAGTCTCAAAACTAATTTTTAATGCCACTTCATTATCTTCAGTTACTGACTTGCTGTGCTTTTTAAAATGTCCCTATAAGGTCGTATGGCACCCCCTGTGGAAGAATCACCAATCAAAGTGGTCAAAGTTGCTACTACAGTGGTTAGGAGGCAGTCCACCAAAGCAGATGAGACAAAGAGCACAAAGCCACCTGCAATCGATGATGACCTGCACCTGACTGTTCTAGAGGAGAGCCTCCGCAGTGCTCAGTCAGGCTACGAAGGAAGGTAAGCAGTCATTTCTGACACTTTGTATGGTTCTTGTGCGCAACCTATATTTGGACGGATGGTTCATTGCTGCTACAATCGTCACAGGTCGGAGCATAAACCTGGAAGAGAAGAAGAGGCTGCTTTCCTCTCCAACTTGAATTCCCTGTGGCGAGGTTTCATTCATATGCACGCTGTGGCAAAGCTTGTGACCAAAGCTTTCCCTGTATCTGGCATTCTGGACAACTTGACTCAGGTAAGGTGGACACAAATGAACAAGTTTAGAATATGAACAGCTGGTGCGAAGTGTTGTACATCACAATTCCTGTAAGTAAAGTTTGTTTTAAATGTTTCAATAGGACCTTCCAGACAGCATTCAAGTTGGCGGGAGGATAAGTCCGCAGATAGTTTGGGACTACTTGGAGAAGATTCGTGCAACTGGAACAAAGGTGAGTTTTTGACAACTTCCTCTTTACAGTGATCCAACCAACTGTAATTAGGTCTGTATCATATGATGATATATATCATGTGACGATAGAAAAAAAAAAATCAGTTGTTTCATATTATCCTCCAACACACTTTACAGAAATACTTTTCATGATTTGAACTTATAGTAATGTAAGTGTAGTTGTCTCAACTGTCCAACTCTCCACTGCTGTCTCTCTGCTCTGCTCAGTGTGTGGAGAGACTATGAAGACCAGAAATGACTTACAGAAAATGTGTTATATTGTGATCGTTAACTGGATATGAAACAACCTTTATATCTGGATGTGAGATTTTGGTCATATCACAGAGCTCTTACTGTAGTATAATGTAGATTAAGATATTAAAAACGTTTTCCCAACTATTAAAACTTTTCTCTATAGAGAACACATCTTTGAACTTTTCTATATTTTTACTGACACATGCTTTTTCTTTTATTAAAGGAGGTGTGCCTGATTCGCTTTGCCCCTGAGACAGAGGAAGACGAGATCTCTTATACTCTTCTTTATGCCTACTTCAGCAGTCGTAGGCGTTTTGGGGTGGTGTCCAATAACTTGAAACAAGTGAAGGACATGT